>NC_135351.1:20715400-21031721 GCF_023851605.1 Tamandua tetradactyla | reverse complement strand
ACACTGGCACATTGCAATAAGGTCATGAGGAAAACTGCAAGCGGTGGGAGTGAATAACTGGGGAAGTGCCGGGATAGCGAGTTCAGGGAAGGCCCCTGAGGTGGTGGCATTGGTGCCAAGGGTAAGAAAGACCCAGTGAGGGGCCCAGTCTTCCTGGCAGAGGGAGAGAGCAGCATGTCTGAGGCTCTGAGGTGGAAAAGAGCTTTATGGGTTCATGGCAGGTGGACAGGAAGTGAGAGGAGGAAAAGGTCAGCCTGTAGGTGACAATAAGGAATTTGATATTTATTCCAGGTGTAACAAGGAGTCGTTGAAGGGTTTTGAGCCAGGGGGATGGTAAAAAATTTATTTTAGAAAGGTCGTTCTGGTTTTGGTAATGGACGGTGGTGATAGTAGCACAGCATCGTGAATGCGATTAACAGCAGAAATTGTGTATATGAACGTGGTTAAAATGGGATGTTTTATGTTGTATACATTACCAAAATAAAACATTTTAAAAACCGTAGAAACATACAACACAAACAGCGAAGTCTAATGTGAACTGTGATCTATAGTTAATAGTATAATTATAACATTTCATCAACTGTAACAAAAATTTAACACTAATGCAAAGTGTTAAGAATAGGGAAAGCTGTATGTGTTGGGGGGACTATATGGGAGTATATGTATTTCCTGTATGATTTTTCTGTAAATATATCATTTCTGTAATTGAAAAAAAAAAAAGCAGAAACAAAATCATTCTGGGGTGGTGCAACAATGGCTCAGTGACAGAATTCTTGCCTGACATGCCCGAGACTTGGGTTTGATTCCCCGTGCCTGCCCATGCAAAAAAAAAAAAATCATTCAGGACATTAAGGGAATGTACCAAAAAGACCCTGAGCCAGGTGTGAATCCCAGCTGCGCCGTTTACCTAGTCTTGTGCGCAGTCTGTGTGTCTGAGAAATGGGGCCAGTGGTTTCCACCTCACGTTGTAGAGAGGATTGAGAGAACGAGGTAAGATGGCACGAACCACGTGTGGGGAAGAGAATTTGCTCAGGAGCATTCATTGTCTCTTCCTCGTCCCTCCCTCCAGGAGCAGAAGAGATGAGTGAAATGTTCTCACACCACAGAGAAAGCACAATTTCTGGTGGGCTCGGGGACTGCGTCACTGAGCAGAAAGGCAGGTTATGGGTACGCTAGAAATTCTTTCTTTTCTTCTTTTGTGGTTGATCTGACCCATCTAAGTATTGGGATAGTAACAGTGGCTTTGGTGATTGCCTGTTCTAATTGAGAGTCTGAGTTTAGACTAACAGATTCTTCCTTTCTTCCTCATGGGTTTTGAGGAAGAAAGCTGAGTTGCTGATGCTACTGCTGATCTTTTTTTCAGTAGAGTCTTGGAGTTACATAAGGAGGAGAATCTGCTGACATAATGCCTCTTGCTCATACCTGGTTCTCTCATTTAGGTTGATGAACTTTTCTAAACCTGTCAGAATTTACTTGGATTTTCTTGCCGTTCTGAATCGCTAAGACATATCTTCCACAACCAATGGGTTTCCTATACAATTTTAAGGAGATGGTTTAACTCCTAAGAATTTTATCCCATTGGTGGTCACTGGATCAATGTTGTGAGTTTGCCTAATAAGTATATTACGTGTGTGTGTGTGTGTGTGTGTGTGTATTTAAACCATGTGAATAGTTTATGCAAAGAAAGGGGGCATGGGGGTAATGAAAAAAATGTTTTGGACGTGGCAGCTGTCCTCATGGTGTTTGTAGCATGATGAGTTTTAGCAGTCCTTCACGAATCTGGTCTCAGACTTGCCTAGAAGCGAATTCTGTTTGGGTGCAGGGAGATATTATAGGGGGTCATTGTAGGGGTCACGTACAGAGTGAGGTTACACGGGAGGCAGGCTCTTGTAGGACCCACACGTTTCTTTTATTCTGCACTGTGGTTAGATGGAATTTAAAATGAATCCCTTGTGGGTTTTTCATATATGTCCTTTATCATATTGAAGAAGTATCCTTTGATTCCTACCTTTTGAAATGTTTTTATCAAGAAAGGATGCTGGGTTTGCCGAATGCCTTTTCAGTGTCGATTGACATGATCATGTGATTTCTCCCTTTCAATTTGTGGATATGCTGCATTACATTAATTGATTTTCTTGTGTTGAGCTGCCACTGCATGCCTGGAATAAGGCCCCACTTGGTTGCAGTGTATAATTCTCTTAATGTACAAAATAAAAGTGGATCCATGGATCCCTCCTTAAATATTTCAAGGTGTATCTAGGCTATAAAATTAAGCTGTGGGTAAAAAAAATTGGATGGTTTGCAATACTAGTGGTTGGGAGGGGTGGGGTAAAGGGTATGGGATACATGTTTTATTCTGTTTTGTTTTTTCATTTTTCTGGAGTGATGCACATGTTCTAAAAATGGTCATGGTGGTGAATACACAGCTATGTGATGATATTGTGAGCCATTAATCATATACTTCGGATGGACTGTATGGTGCATGAAGGTATTGCAATAAAATATTAGAAATAAAAAAAAGAAGCAAATGGTTGCACATAGCTGAGCGCAATGAAGGCCTTTCAGATATCTCACCCTAATCTAGAGAAGAGCATTGCTATGACTGCTCACCAGTGAGGTGACTTTTTTTTTGTCACAGCGCATCACTGGCGGAGACTCACTTGCCGCCCCCAGGTCCATATTGGGATGGGGATAAGAGAATGGGGATTAGCCTGCCTCTTAAAATCTCATTAGTAACAGAAACAGGATTAATTTGAATGTAATTTTCCTGCCTCTGCTCAATGTGACTTTGAAACTAGATGGTTCTGCACAGATGTCTCACAGAATAAGTGGGCTGCTGAGTCAGGGGGTCTCGGTCCCTGAGTCCTCGAGATGGGAGGTCTTGTAGGCTCTCCAAGTCCACAAGCATCTGGCCGCAGCACCAGCAGCTGTTTTGATGGCAGGTGGAGAGAAAGGAGTTTATAAGGAAATTAAATGATGAAAGTGGGAGGTTTTGCATCAGGTTTGTTACTCTGATCCTTTAACTTTGTGTTTTTTGCTTGTTGACCTCCGGTTTTTGGTAAACACATGTATCACTCAGCTAGCAATTTGAAGCATAATTTAAGCTTCTGGGAAAGCACATTAAAAATAACTTCCACTTATTGAAACGCTTACCACCTGCCAGGTGCTCTTCCAAAGATTTTACATGTATTAATTCATTTAATCTTTGTAACAGCTCTGACAGGTAGGACAACCAAGGCACTGAGAGATTAAATATCATGTCCAAGAGCCCATTGCTAGAAAGTGATGGAGCCAAGGGTGGAACCCAGGCAGCTGGTTTCTGCATCCCTGGACTTCATCGCTGTCCTGGGCTGGTTCTCCTAAGAGGCCATTTGAATGTCTCTGCCAGGACAAGGAATTATTCAGCTAGTACCTCTGCTTTCATAAAGCATCCTGTAGCATGGTTTCTGAACCTGGCTCTCTCATATAGAAAATTCACATGTATTGTTTATGCTAACATAAGCATGCTGTCCTAAGCGTATGCTTTCCAAATGCAGGCTTTCACATAAATGGAAAATCAATCTTGGAAATAGGGGTAAAACTGGATAGTTAAATATATGATTCTTCTGTGCAGTATTCATTAATTGGAGTCAAGTTTTTAGTGTCTGCAGATATAACTGTGCATTTATTCTAAGAAAAACTTTACAGAGGTGCTTAATTCTTGATTTTTAAAAATCAGATCTTCTGAAAGCCTCATTGCTTGATCATTTGGAAGCCATAGCGAGAAAATTGCACAAGGGCCCTGCCTACTCTGATTTTTATCGCTCCAGTTAACCTAAGTTGAGTTCTTGCTGGGTTTGCCCCAGTGGGGATTGCTGCCATGGAGATCAGGTACAGAAGCTCAGCATAGCGGCCCGGCTAGTGCTCCACAGAGACAGCCTCTCCTGTGTGCTTCCCGGGGGCCCTAGGGCCCCCAGCTCCCATTGGAGAAATGATTCAGGGGCTACTCTGCCTGACAGTGTTTGGGGGGAAAGGCAGGGAGTTGTTACTGATGGACGGTGATTAAATCAAACTGCCTCTGAAAGCTTGTAGAACATTCCGCATGTTTGTGTAGGTGTTTAATTTGGGGAATACATCACTTCAGAACCTGTGAGCATCATCATGTCAGCTTACCAGTTTTGCAGGTATACATGTGCATTCAACTCAAGTTTCACATTTTATTGTAATCTTTTTATTTTAACCAGATGATTACATAGAAATGAAAATTTATTCTGAAGCACTTTTATTCAGCCTTCTGGGAAACAATATTTAAAAAAATTCACATGTAAAAATATCAATTTTCTAGTTTAAAAAAGTATGAGTAATATAGTTTAAAAGCCATAAAAATAAAAAAATTTAACTTAGTTTAGCATTCGGTAATGGGTACTTAAGATTTGCCTTCTAACCTGAACATTAAAAAAAAAGGATTTAATGTTGTTGAGCAGTTTTAGGTTTAAGGAAAACTTGCACAGGAAATACAGAGAGGTCCCCTACACCCCCCCTACACAGCTTCCTCTGTTATTAACATCTTGCATTAGTGTGGTATTTTTGTTACAAGTAATGAATCAGTCACTGATACATTGTTATTAACCAAAGTCTGTAGTTTACATGAGAGTTCTCTCTGTTGTACTAATCTATAGGTTTTGACAAATGCATGTCACTTAACCACCATTACAGCATGTTACAGTATGTGTAGATTCACTGTTCAAAATGCCCCCTTGTTCATCTATTCACCCCTGGCAACTACTGTCTTTTTACCATCTATATAGTTTTGCCTTTTCTGGGAATGCCATATAGTTGGAATCAAACAGTATATAGCCTTTTCAGACTGATTTATTTTACTTAGCAGTATGTACTTAATAGCACTTTTTTTTTCAGTCTACTAAATTTATTTTAACATTTGTTCCCCCAGTATTTATTTTTTTCTTTTAATATTTTTTATGATACATAACCACATACAAACACAAACATTCTTATATAATCATTCCGTTCTTGTTATATAATCACAATATCATCACATAGTTGTATATTCATCATCATGGTCATTTCTTAGAACATTTGCATCAGTTCAGAAGAAGAAATAAAAAGAAAACAGAAGAAAAATCAAACATGCCTTACCCTTCCCTTTCATTGATCACTAGCATTTCAATGTACTACATTTATTTTAACATTTGTTCCCCTTATTATTTATTTATTTTTAATCCATATGTTTTACTTGTCTGTCGATAAGGTAGATAAAAGGAGCTTTGTAACACTTTTTATTGCTGAATTTATTCCATTGTATGGATATACTACAGTTTATTTATCCATTCATGTATTGTAGAGCATGTCAGTTGCTTCCAGTTTTGGCAATTATGAAACAAGCTGCTATAAATAATCATATACAGGATTTTTTATGAACATGAGTTTTCAAATCAGTTCTGTAGATTTACAACTGTGCTAATAAACAACAATAAAAACAGCATCAAAAATCACCCACAGAAAAAAACCTGTTAATATGATGTTCCAGAAATCCACCTTGGTATTAGCTGCCTCTAGCTCTCTGCTCTTTCCCTACCCCTGTCCTGCCAGCTTTTGGCTAGTATGAGTTCTGAGTTAAAAGGGACCTTTCTCAATTTATTCAGAAGCTGCAAGGTTCTAAAAAAATATTTGATGTAAGAAAACCTGAGATTTTGGAAGAGTTCTGGGAAAAAGAGAAATCATAGGAGTTGTGCATTCAACAGATTCGTGAATCATCTTTACCATGAGACTGTATTTGGAGGTTTCTTTATGTAGGGTCAGTGCCTGATACTTCGAAAGGGTAGCCAGGGGATCTTCTCACTGCTTCCAAACATCTGTGTGACCATTTCTGTCCGTAAGCCACCCATAACCTGTTAGACTCAGTGTAAGATACTAAAAGAACAAACACATATTCAAAGATGGGGAAAAGACACTTGAAGATACAAGGTAAAACTCAAACAAGGCAGCATGTTACAGAGAAAGAATTGGGAGGCGGTGTTTTGGATGGTTTATTCAGTTGACATATATAAGGCATCTGCTGTGTGCTAAGGAAGTACAGGCACTGACTTCAGAGAGCTTCCAGTAGAGCTGCTGGCATCCTCCTGGGTATTCCCCTGCCTCCTGGGGGAGGATGAGCAGGCAGCAGCTGCTGCTCTTATCAGGTGCGGTACCACTTTGGGAGATGAAACTTGACTTGGGTCTCCTAAAGGGGAATTTTTTATTTCTGAATATCTCATCAGTTTGTTGATTGATGGCAT
Organism: Tamandua tetradactyla; assembly: GCF_023851605.1. Taxonomy (NCBI): domain Eukaryota; kingdom Metazoa; phylum Chordata; class Mammalia; order Pilosa; family Myrmecophagidae; genus Tamandua; species Tamandua tetradactyla. Next base: position 21,025,446 of record NC_135351.1, on the reverse strand, counting down.
CTCAGCAAAAAAGAAACACTTTGTATTTAGTTTTTAGGCTCAACCTGAATGACAAATGAAAGTGTTTCTGTTTTTAAAGAAATATGTTTTTATCCCATAAGAATTGTTATTAGAAGCATATTCACCGTTACCAGTGTCACAGTGGAGATGAACCTGGTTTTAGGAGAAGGTGGTATCATCTCCCCGATTGGTTGATCAAGTCCTTTAACAAGAGTTTGTTTAATACAGATTATTTACAAGGCATTTGATGCCTACCCTGAGAGCTCTGGTCAGGGCCAAGGAGAAGGTCACTGTTTCGTATGTGCTGCTCCCTCGGTGGACATGGTGTGGCCTCTGTGATTAAAACTTGAGTCCTTGCTGGGTGGCAGACAGCTTGAATGCAAGTGCTGAAGAATAAAAAGACGATTAAAAAATCGGAAGTTTATTTTTACTATACCCACAAACTCCTGTATCCCTAAAACATTTTTGGGGGATCATCGGAGTTTTAAAATAAGGGAATTAGTTTATAAAACCTAAATTGACCAAGAAAACCTCTGGTGAGATTTGTAAGACTTTGCTGTTATTCATTTTGCCTAAAATGTTTAATAATTCTGTTTCAAGTTGATACATCTTTATTGCAGAAAATGTTTTTAACAGACTAACAGAATGGACGTAAAAAAAAAAAAAACACCTTGTCTCACCATTCATTTCAGTGGACTTTAATAGTCCAACTTTCAATGTCAATCTTGGTCGCCAGAGCATTTTAACGTTGGTAATAAGATCCAGCTTTTTAGTATTAATTGAAAATTCAAAGCGTCATTTTGGGAAAGGGATCTTAAACCTGTTCGCTCCCTGGGGTTCTGTTTCTAACTCTGCCCCTCAACCCTTCACTGCAAGCTTTTCATGTCATTCAACAGAACTTCTGGATGTTCAGCAAGAAATACAGCAGAGAGTCACGACTTGCTAGACCAAGAAAATAGGTGGCAACATTTTAAATATTAGTTCTTTTTTTAAAAAAAAATTTACCTTAAAAATTTAAATCATTATTGCTCAGGTCACGTCGTCAGCTGCCTTAGCACCAGTTTTGCTGTCAGGAGTTTCATTGCACTCTGTAGTTAGGTGTGGCCATATGTGGGACCAGATGCCGGTGTGATCAGCCTAATGAAGTATGCTGAGGTGTTTGCAGTTATGCACCTGCTCTTATTTCCTAAATATACAGATGTAGATGGTCATTTAATTCTTATAAAGGTGTCCAACTTTATACATGTTTTCTTCTTTATTTCGAAGGGTTTTGTTCTCCCTCTCCCGTACTTCGTAAGTTTCTTAACATTTTTTCTTCTTTAAGGGAGAAAAGCTTGTGTTAGAAGTACACTCATTCTTTTGTTCTTTGCAGCCTTTTCATATGTTTCATGAATTATAGTTTCAGTTATGAGGACATTCTGCAAGCCTAATCCAGGAAGGCTGATGACAATGACAGTAGCATCTAATATTTACTGAGCAGTAACTGCATGCTAGTGGTGTATAGCATTTTCTCTGTCATTGCATGTAAGCCTTCAGTCGTCCTAAAGGAGTACTCTTCCTATGCCCATTTTATGGACTCAGAAACTGAGGTTCAGGAATAAAGTAACTTGCCTAAGGTCAACATAGCTGCATCATGCCCTTACTTGGGTTATTTTACTCCAGATCCTAAACTCTTAGTGACTATGCTATATTATTTTTTATAGAAATTTGAACCAAGTCTAGATATTCCAGAAGAATGTAGTCCAAATAAACAAACAATAAAAAGCAAAACCTTGGGCATTGCGACTGTAGCCCAGTGGTAGAATTCTCACCTGCCATACTGGAAACCCTGGTTTGATTCCCAGTGCCTGCCCATGAAAAAAAAAAAAAGGGTTTATACATCTTTCACTCCAGTACAAAATTATTTGCTCAGTGTTTGTTTTTTATTTTATTTTTGTGTGTGTGGATTTTTTTCATTATGGCAGCATTTATATGTAACGTATGTTTGCTGTTTTAAGTTTACAGTTCGGTAGCATTAATTATGTTTGCGATATTATGTTACTATCACCGTCATGCATTACCAAAACGATTAAGCAATAACTCCCATTTTCTCCTCCCTCTTGCCCCTGGTAACCTCTAATCTACTTTCTGCCTCTGAATTTGCTTATTCTAGATATTTCATGCAAGTGGGACCATACAACGTGTCATTTTGTATCTGGCTTATTTTACTAAGCATGATGTCTCAAGGTTCATACAGGTTGTAGCATACATCAGAACTTTATTCCTCTTTATGACTGAATAATATTCCATTATATGTATTTACTACATTTAAAAAAAATCTATTAATTTCTTGGTGGATACTTGAGTTGTTTACACCTTTAGGCGATTGTGAATAATGCTGCCTGGAACATTGGTGTATGAGTCCTTGTTTTCAGTTTTTTTTTTTTGGTATAAATCTCAGTGTTTCCTTTTCAGTTTTATTGAAAGTGAAAGCAGATTAAGTGGTATATTAATTTTATTTTCTTAAAATATGAGTATTTTTAAAGGTATATCAGGATCATCATTTTTTAAAAGCTGCAAATATATTTTGAATTAATTTTTCACCATCAGCCATATGATAAATATTAACATTATTGAGTAGTTTTTCCCTACATTCATCTTATCAGGTCTGCTTCAAGTTTTCTGATTAAAGTCCTACATTAAAAATCACTCCATGCCACGTGGCGGTGGTTTGATCTCTGCGGATATGGTATGAAGGCTGGATGGGGCACATCAGTCCACAAAACTTACTTCAAGTTGTCTTTATGGTCTTTCCTCTCCATCTGGCTTGTTCTCTGCTGTTCTGTACCCCTTACCTTAGCAGAGGTGTCCTGCCTTACATATCATGAGAGCTGTTGGTCCCTCCCAAGTAGAAGGTCCCCATGACACATCTAACTGCTTCCTCGGTAGAGATGGAGCATCTCTGTGGCTGAATCTGGAGTCTTCCTCGGTAGAGATGGAGCATTTCTGTGGCTGAATCTGGAGTCTTCCTCGGTAGAGATGGAGCATCTCTGTGGCTGAATCTGGAGTTTTCCTAGGTAGAGACGGAGCATCTCTGTGGCTGAATCTGGAGTCTTCCTCGGTAGAGACGGAGTATCTCTGTGGCTGAATCTGGAGTCTTCCTCGGTAGAGATGGAGTATCTCTGTGGCTGAATCGGTAGAGATGGAGTATCTCTGTGGCTGAATCTGGAGTCTTCCTCGGTAGAGATGGAGTACCTCTGTGGCTGAATCTGGAGTCTTCCTCGGTAGAGATGGAGCATCTCTGTGGCTGAATCTGGAGTCGTGCCCTCCTACCACATAGTTGGGTCATTCCCTTTTCACAAACCTTCCAAGACAGTTGCTTCTGGAAATAGTCAAAGTCAGCGTGATACTCAGAGCTTTCTGCGCTTTGACCTCTGTTTATTTCAGCCTCACTGCTCCCTATGACACCTGTCTATTTACTGTTCCCTAAGCATATCCTGTACTCTCCACCTGTATTTCTGTTGCTCTGCCTGCCTAAGGTTTGCTCCCCACACATCTTCCTGGACGTTTTCGTGGCTTTATCCATGGCCTTCTTGAATGGTGTTCAGTGTCCCCTTCCCCGGAGGGAAGTGGTAGTGCACAGTCTTTTTCTAACTTCGCTCCGCCATGTCATTCTCTTCTTTCAGGTAAAAACTTTTCTCCTGTGAAATTCACTCTAGGAGCGTTTCTCCTATACATTCCCGAGGCCCTTGACACAGACAGGACGAACTGATGACGAAACATCCCTGGGAATTGCCATCCAGTCCCCTACCCTAGGATCAAAGAGCCCTCACCAAATCCTTCTAGGGTCAGGAGAAGCAATGTAACAGCTCAGAGTGTGGGCACCAGAGTCCCACATCACCTTGATCCGAATCACGGCACTGCTGCCAATGAACTTTGTAATCTTGAGCAAGTCATACATTCTCTATACCTTGTATCAGTAGTTTTCATCTGAAAAACCTCCAGCATAATGTCTTGACTCTGTTTGAAATCTCTCAGCCATTGACACTTAATTCTGTCTCATTTCGCTCTTCCCCCTTTTGGTCAAGAAGGTTTTCTCAATCCCTTGATGCTGAGTCCCAGCTCATTCTAGGATTTCTGTCCCACGTGGCCAGGAAGGTTCATACCCCTGTGAGTCATGTCCCACGTAGAGAGGGGGAGGGTGGTGAGTTTGCTTGTCGTGTTGGCTGAGAGAGAGGAAGAGGCCATAATTTAAGAACACATTTATTATTGATTTGATTGAATCTGACATGTTTATCTTAGTCGTCCTCATTTGTCCTTTTTTCCTATACATATAGGTGTATATGTATGAAATCTTTTTCTAATGCAATTTTATTGAAACATATTTGCACATGATACAATCTGTCCGGAATATACTATCTGTATGAACTCTCTCATCTTCACATTGTAAAGCCTGTTTTCAAATGCTGACATTGTATTTAATCACCTTGGAGCATTTTTTCTTCATACTACTGAAGAGTGACATATACTCCCTAAGGATTGAAGTAACAACTGTGGTTCTGAACGAAAGGTAATTTAACTCCCGTCATCCACTTCAAACCTGGAGACAGGTTTACGGATGAACAAAGCACAGTTGTGATGCACTGAAGGATTTCCTTTTCCTTCTATTGCAAGGATCCCTGTTCTAAACCAAATAATGAGTGTATTTGGGTAGCAAAATACCCACTAAACTCATCTGAGTTTATGTCTCACTAGTGAGTTTCTCCCCCCACCCTGCTTTTCATTTCCCCATTCATTCTCAGTAAGAGGTCCTTAGAGACATAAAAGAAGGTAGCAGAATTATATTGGTGTTCCCATACAATGTGCTACCTTTCTAAGAAAAAAACGATTTACTTCTTAAGTACTTAAAATGCTAAAATGGGATTCGTTTCCCAAGAAGATAAAGAAAACCGTATGGGACTATTAATGAAGAAAGGATGGTTTCGTTATTGAATAGCTAAGGAGGGAAATGTGAAACGTATATTTTATTAACTTGATCCATATTGATTCCTATGATTGCCTTGTTGTAACCCTAGTGAGTTTTCAAGTCTTCTTTGTTGAATAAAGCAGCGATTTAAATAGCTTTTTTAAAATAAAGCAAGCAGGGAACTTCCGGAGAAGATGGCGGCTTAGTAAGACGCGCGGGTCTTAGTTCCTCCTCCAGAAAAGCAACTAAAGAAACAGAAACAATACGAAACAGCTCCTGGAGCCACGACAGAGACCAAAAAGACAGCGTACCCCATTCTGGAACGGCTGAACGGGCAGGGAGAATCCGCTGTGGTGAGATACCCGAGGGGCGCGCGTTTTCCCGGCCGGGGTGGCTGGTGACTGGGGTCCCCTCCATGCACGTGGCTCCCCGGTCTGACTGGGAACGTTGGATAGCGGGGCCCTCCCACCACGCTTGGCGTCTCGGGCCAGCTGGGCAATTTGGACCGGCACTCCCCCAAGCCGCGGCGGCGAGCCCCCCCTCCACGCGCGGTTTCCCGGGCCAACTGCGAGATTCGGATTGGCAAGTTAAAGGAGCCACAGCATCTTTTACTGGTGGGCCCCGCAGACAGACGAGTGCCACGAGTGCCACCTACTTGGCAGGAAAAGAAAAACAGAGCCCAGAGATTTCACAGAAAAACCTTTCAACCAGCCGGGTCCCACACCCAGGGAAATCTGATCAAATGCCCAGACACCAGCAGAAAATAATGGATGACGCTCGGAAAATTGAAGATATGGCCCAGTCAAAGGAACAAACCAGTAGTTCAAATGAGATACAGGAGCTGAGATAACTAATGCTGAATATACAAACAGAAATGGAAAACCTCTTCAAAAACCAAATCAATAAATTGAGGGAGGACATGAAGAAGACATGGGCTGAACAAAAAGAAGAAATAGAAAATCTGAAAAAACAAATCACAGAACTTATGGGAGTGAAGGACAAAGAAGAAAAAATGGAAAAAACAATGGATACCTACAATGGTAGATCTAAAGAGACAGAAGCTACAGTTAGTGAACTGGAGGATGGAACATCTGAATTCCAAAAAGAAACAGAAACTATAGGGAAAAGAATGGAAAAACTTGAGCAGGGGATCAGGGAACTGAATGACAATATGAAGCGCACAAATATACGTGTTGTGGGTGTCCCAGAAGGAGAAGAGAAGGGAAAAGGAGGAGAAAAACTAATGGAAGAAATTATCACTGAAAATTTCCCAACTCTTATGAAAGACCTAAATTTGCAGATCCAAGAAGTGCAGCGCACCCCAAAGAGAATAGACCCAAATAGGCGTTCTCCAAGACACTTACTAGTTAGAATGTCAGAGGTCAAAGAGAAAGAGAGGATCTTGAAAGCAGCAAGAGAAAAACAATCTGTCACATACAAGGGAAACCCAATAAGACTATGTGTAGATCTCTCAGCAGAAACCATGGAAGCTAGAAGACAGTGGGATGATATATTTAAATTACTAAAAGAGAAAAACTGCCAACCAAGACTTCTATATCCAGCAAAATTGTCCTTCAAAAATGAAGGAGAAATTAAAACATTTATAGACAAAAAGTCACTGAGAGAATTTGTGACCAAGAGACCAGCTCTGCAAGAAATACTAAAGGGAGCACTAGAGTCAGATACGAAAAGACAGAAGAGAGAGGTATGGAGTAAAGTGTAGAAAGAAGGAAAATCAGATATGATATATATAATACAAAAGCCAAAATGGTAGAGGAAAATATTATCCAAACAGTAATAACACTAAAAGTTAATGGACTGAATTTCCCAATCAAAAGACATAGAATGACAGAATGGATTACGACCCAACAATATCACTGCTAGGTATCTACTCAAAGGATTTAAGGGCAAAGACACAGACAGACATTTGCACACCAGTGTTTATAGCAGCATTATCTACAATTGCAAAGAGATGGAAACAACCAAAATGTCCATCCACAGACGAGTGGCTAAACAAACTGTGGCGTATACCTATGATGGAATATTATGCAACTTTAAGACAGACTAAACTTATGAAGCATGTAATAACATGGATGGACCTAGAGAACATTATGCTGAGTGAGTCTAGCCAAAAACTAAAGGACAAGTACTGTATGGTCCCACTGATGTGAACCGACATTAGAGAATCAGCTTGGAATATATCATTGGTAACAGAGACCAGCAGGAGTTAGAAACAGGGTAAGATAATGGGTAATTGGAGCTGAAGGGATACCGACTGTGCAACAGGACTAGATACAAAAACTCAAAAATGGACAGCACAATAATACCTAAGTGTAATGTAACTATGTTGGAACACTGAATGAAGCTGCACCTGAAATATAAAAAAATAAAAAATAAAAAAAATAAAAAAATAAAGCAAGCAGTTCTCTAGTACATTTATGCCTGTCAGCTCCCATTGCATGGAGCTGTATACAGAGTCATATTAGTTTATTCTCAAGTCTCTTTATACCACTCATAAGTGTAACTGTAATTATGTAGTTTGATTAAGCATTATGCCAACCAGTGGAATTCAGGTACAGAAAGAGATTCCATGAAAAGTTAAATAGAAGGAGGTGACTCAATAAAAAATGGGGTGCTAAATAATTCACTGCTGTTGAATTAAGTGTGAGCAGGATAACTATAAAAGATTGGTTAAAAAGTCGTAAAACCTAGGATTCTGCACTCACATTCCTTTCAGGATTTCTTTAGGTTCTCCCTCCACTTACATAAGTAGAAACTAGAAATTCATGAAAATGCACAACAGGTGTGGTTTATGCAAGAAAAATCCACTAAATAGAATTATACATAAAGATTGGTGAATGACATTACATATAAGTATGCATTTTAAGTTCCATAAAATGTTTAAAGTATGTAAAAAAACAAAATCAAACAGTTAATGTACCCCCAGTCATCATAGGATTGAGAAAGCCTTCTTGATCAAAAGAGGGAAAAGAAATGAAACAAAATAAAGTTTCAGGGGCTGAGAGATTTCAAACAGTTGAGAGGTCATTCTAGAGGTTATTCTTATAAAAATCCCTTTTCAGTTTTTGGTGTATTGGAGTTGAGCTATAATCCAATAGCCTTAGTTCTTGAAGATGATTGAGTAACTATAGAGCTTTTTTTTTTGGACACTCATGTCTCTTGATTTTATTGTTCTTTTATGAAAATAAAAGCACATTTTTCAGTAATACGGGTTAAGAATGTTTCTTAGGGGAACAAACCTGGCACTGCAGTTTTTCTGCTGTATTTCAGTAGCACTTAAAAAGCTAGATTTTTTACTCCAGCGTATTTTTGTTGTTCTGTGGGAAAATAATTTAGTAGCAAAAGGAAGGTAATTGAGCTGTGCACATGCTCCTGAAATTAGTGTGTCCTTTTTACTTGCATCTGGAAGTGTCAGTTCATAACAAGCAGTGATGAGGATACAACACACCTGTGAGTCTTGGAAGGGAATGAACTGTGAACTATAGTGCTTTTAAGGTATGAATGTGTGAATGTAAAACTCTTGTGACTGGCACTCTCTTTATCCAATGTATGGAAAGATGAGTAAGAAAAATAAAGACAAAAAAATAAACTGTAAGGGAGTGTGGGGGGAAGGGGATGTTTTGGTTGTTCTTTTTTACTTTTATTTTTATTTTTATGCTTATTTATTTTTGAATAATGAAAATGTTAAAAAATAGACTGTGAAGATGAATGCACAGCTATATGATGCTCCTGTGAACCACTGTACACTTTGGATGACTGTATGATATGTGAATATGTGATATATCTCAATAAAAAGAAAACAAACAAACAAAAATATTGGGAAACTGCCCTACATTCCATTGACCAGTTGGGAAATTTAGTCTTTTTTTTTTTTTTTTTAACTTGGCCTTGTGCCAGGGTAAAAATCAGCGGCTCTAATACAATGTAAGAAGAGGAGAAGAATATCATAGAACTAACAGTTTCTACCACTGCCCTGCCCCTGCCATCTGCAGCAGTCTCTCCTCCTTCCCTGGCATTACCCAGTCCCAGCTCAAATTTGAGAAGTCAGTACATGACCCACATAGGTATGTAGGTAGATAGATAGGTAGGAAAATAAAAGAAGACTTAATCAAGTACTGTACATGGAGTTTTCATTATTGTTTCACCAGCTTACAACAGATACCCTTCCAGAGTAGTGTGTTTTTTTAATTAATTTTTTTGTTTCTTAGAGCAGTTGTGGTTTTAGAGAAAAATCATGCAGGTAGTACAAGTTCCTACATTACACACCCTTCCCCAACACATCCAGATTTCCTTATTATTAATGTTTTAGACTGGTGTTCTTAAGGAGATTTTCATGCAGAAACTTCAAACTTTATGTGTCGAGTGGAAGTCCATGGCTTTCTTAGAATGAAAACACCTATGCTTTTTTTTTTTTGCACATGGTTGTTTTTTTTTTCCCCACAATCACACAGTCACATTGTGAAAGCTATATCATTATACAATCATCTTCAAGAAGCATGGCTACTGGAACACCGCTCTACAGTTTCAGGCACTTCCCTCTAGCCTAATACACCTTAATCTGAAAAGGGGATGTCTATATAACATGTAAGAATAACCTCCAGGATAACCTCTTGACTCTGTTTGAAATTTCTCAGCCATTGACACATTATTTTGTCTCGTTTCTCTCTTCCTCCTTTTGGTTAAGAAGACTTTCTCAATCCCTTGATGCTGAGTCCCAGCTCATTCTAGGATTTCTGTCCCACATTGCCAGGGTGGTTTACACCCCTGGGAGTCATGTCGCACGTAGAGAGGGGGAGGGCAGTGAGTATGTTTGTGGTGTTGGCTGGGAAATAGGCCACATCTGAACAACAAAAGAGGTTCTCTGGGGATGACTCTTAGGCCTAATCTTAAGTAGACTTAGTCTGTACTTTGTAGGAATAAGTTTCATAGGAATGAACCCCAAGACTGAGGGATTGACCTATTGATTTTTATTTTAATTAAAATTTTTATTGTAACATTTATAAATGTTAATTGAGCATTTAAAGGGTAAACTTACAGATGTTTATTGAGCATTTAAAGGGTAAACACTTATGCTGAGACTTGTTTGATAGCAGCCGGAGCAACAGTTATTCTAGGTATAGTTCCTCTCTAAAACATGAAGGCAGAAATCACATTCTGATTGTGCCTAGCTGCCTGAGGTAATAACACAGTCATTCATGGAATTTTAAGAAGATGATGCTTTAGTGCTTCAGTTTTACCATTATAGGAATATCATGATTTTCTTTTCCTGGAATCACAGGTGTAAAATTGTCCATCAGATTATGGAACCCATGGGCATTCTTTCCCTGGTGCTGACCTCTGGGTTTTATTTGGGGCCCTTAGAGCTCTGTGAAGAGTGTTGGACCCAATAATAAAACGAAAAGGCACCATGTTATTTTTTGCTTGTACCTTTGATTCCCATGCCCTCTGTTTTGGAAAACCTATTTTCCTATCCCAGTGATTCTCTTCCCTGTGAACAAGGATTTAAGAGCCATTGAAAAATTCCCCCATTTCTCAATTAACCCCATCGGGAAAGTCAAGAACTGTCCCGAGATCACATACCAAAGAAATCATATAGTCCTGCCCCTTAATATTGCATGTAAAGAAAGTACTTACAAATTAAGTCAAGTCAACATTTCATTACTTTGAAAACTGTTTCCTTCCAGGTGTAATTTTAGTACTTTCTACTAAGATGAAAAAAAAGAGAATGTTTAAAAAAAGGACGTGTATGGTTTAATAGTGGTTGAAATATGTGAAAATTATCATCAAGAACCATGGTTTTTAAATGTGAAAAGTGCTCACAGATTAGATTATATATGATCATCATGGGAAAATATGCATCTATTTAAAACAATTCAAGAAAACTTCTTTAAATATGAAAACTGATATAAAAATATTAGTTGTCCATGTGCACTAATGATTGATGCATCTTTCTTTGTTATCATGTTGTTCTGGTATTTCTTAGAATCATTAAAACTATCTCTGCTCTATTGTGTGGATCTCATTCTCTTAAACCAGGAAAGAAAATCATTATGCCCATACAGCGTTTTTGAACAAATATAAGAGTTTAGCACTCAGGCAGTAATGTGCTTGAATTTTACTTCTTGTCTTCATGAAAAAAAATGCCTTTCAGATCATGATATCCAGATGCTGAATTTACCTTATGTTTTCTCTCTTTCATTGCTTCCTTCTGACGTGGCTGCTGCACTGACAACCCTCCTTTCTTCTGCTGCTGAATTGTTTTGTTCCCATCACTAAGAAAACCTCCCAAGGTAAGCGTCAGTACAGAATTTGGCATGCATACTTTCTTAGTGTGCAAAACTCAAGAATTTAACCAACCACAGTAACCTGTATGGGACTTCTGTGCCCTGAGAAGAAAAAACAGCATTCTCATGCAAAGCTCAAATTGTGATCAAACAATTAATGTTGTGGTAATATAAAATTAGAATGTTATTGTGCATTTATGAAGCACTTTCACGTATGGTTTCATTCTCTGAATGAATGCACTGATCTTCAGAGGAAACCTGCCAGGTTATTGTTTCTGTTTTATTGATGATGAAATGAGGCTCAGAGAGATGAATTACATGTCCTAATTCACATGTGAGTAAGTGGAGGAGCTAGGACCATACAGTATCACTCCTTAGAAAGTAGAAGGACAAAAATGGTGATGTCATAGTATGGTAGTGTGGTAACTGTGACTATTGATCAAACTATCTTTTTTTCTGTGCCCTATGAAGAGTAGTTGAAATATCAGAAAAATTCTTTAAACTTTTAGATAGGGATTCAATCTTTTACCAACTCTGTGTGCTCCATCACAGTTCCCGGTTAATCACAAAATCCACTTATTGGAGTTGTCATCTACTGTTCTGCCCTGCCTGTAACGGTGTGTTTAACCTGTGAGGAGCCCAAAAGGTAGAATGTAAATGGGAAAAAAATACATGTGAGAAGTAGGAGAATGACAATAACTGAAGACTGATTTGGTAACCAGTTAGTATTTTATCGGGTGTCAGAGCAGCAGTTGATGTCAAAAGAAAGGAGAAATTTGACCACGCTCAGACTAATGATGCTGGTTATAGCTAGTGTGTGGTTCCTGAGATGGGATCAGTAACAGTAAACTGTTACTAATACTTTGTGGTCAAAATCTAAGACTTGCTGGGTAAGGGTAAGGAATCCAGAAAAGGTAAGGCTTACTTGCTGTACTGGTTTGAAACTATTGTGTGTCCCAGAAAAGCCATATTCTTTAATCCTGATTCAGTATTGCTGGGTGGGAATTTTTTGATTAAGTTGTTTCCATGGAGATGTAACCCACCCAGTTGTGGGTGGGACCTTTTCATTAGATGGTTTCCATGGAGATGTGTCTCTACCCATTCCAGGTGGTGTTGCTAACTGGAGTCCTTTAAGAGGGAACCATTTTGGGAAAAAACTTCAGAGCCCACACAGCCAGAGACCTTTGGAAATGCAGCAAGAAAATGTCCCCAGGGAAGCCATTTGAAGAAGCCAGGAGAGAAAGCTAGTAGACCTGGCCATGTGTTTTTCCAGCTGAGAGAGAAACGCCAAAGGCATCAGCCCTTTCTTGAGTCAAGGTGTCTTTCCCTGGATACCTTAGTTCAGACATTTTCATAACCTTAGAGCTGTAAACTTACAACTTAATGAATTCCTTTTTTTAAGCCATTCCATTTCTGGTACATTGCATTCCAGCAGCTTTCACAAACTAAAACACTTGCCTCTTGGGTTATGAAGAAATATCCAACTAGCTTTTTTGGTGTGAAAAACCCACTAAAATGCTGTTTCACTTATTTCCATTTGTTAAAGGCCTCCAGTATCTTTGACACTAATCATTTCAACTCCAGTAAGAAAGCCACCCCCTGAGCTCATAATAGAAATATGCCAAAGGAATCTTAAAAAGAACAGGATTGAATGTTTCACATTTCCCAATTACAAATTGTACTACAAAGGAATAGTAATTGGTACAGCGCGGTACTGGCACAAAAATAGACAAATAGATTGGTGGAATAGAATTGAAAGTCCAAAAATAGATCCATAGATTCGATGGCAAACTGATTTTTTAAAAACTTTTTTATCGTGTAGTATAACATATGTACAAAGCAAAGGAATGAAAAAGCAATAGTTTTCAAAGCACTCTTCAACAAGTAGTTACAGGACAGATCCCAGAGTTTGTCATGGGCTGCCATACCATACTCTCACATTTCTCCTTCTAGCTGCTCCAGAATACAGTGGGCTAGGAGGCTTGAATTTTTTTTTTTAATTTTTATTGTATAGTATAACATATATACAAAGCAAAGAAATAAAAAAGCAATAGTTGTCAAAGCACTCTTCAGGTAGTTACAGTACAGATCCCAGAGTTTGTCATGGGCTACCATACAATCCTCTCATATTTTTCCTTGTAACTGCTCCAGAATATAGGTGGTTAGAGGGCTTAACACAATCAACTTTTTTCCCTTCTGTTTTGTGAACAATAACATATTTACAAAAAAGCTATAAACTTCAAAACACAGCACCACGATTAGTTGTAGAACCTATTTAAGAGTTTGACATGGGTTACAATTTCACAATTTTAGGTTTTTACTTCTAGCTGCTCTAAAATACTGGAGACTAAAAAGAGATATCAATTTAATGATTCAGCATTCATATTCGTTTGTTAATCCTATCTTCTCTGTATAACTCCACCATCACCCTTGATCTTTCCATGCCTCTCTTTAGGGGTGTTTGGGCTAGGGCCATTCCAACTTTTTCATGTTGGAAGGGTCTGTCACTAATATGGGGTAGGGAAATGAAACTATCTGATGTTTTGGAGACGCTGGGCCCTCTGGGTTTCAGGACTTATCTGTATGGCAAACTGATTTCCGACAAAGGTGCTAAGTACATGCAGTGAGGAAAGAGTAGTCTCTTCAACAAATGATGTTGGGAAAACGGAATATCCACATGCAGAAGAATGAAGTTAGACCCCTAATTCACACCATATACAAAAAGCAACTCAAAATCGATCAAGAACCTAAAATAAGAACTCTTATAACTTGGGGCAAATTATGGGATTTGGCAGTGGTTTCTTAGATATGGCATTACAACCATGAATAACAAAAGAAACAATAAATAAGTTTGATTTCATCAAAATTAAAAACTTTTGATGATACTAGGAAAAAATATTTGTGGAATTCATAGAGTGAATGGTCCTGTTCTGACTTCTGCAGTCAGAAATAATAAATCACCTTTCCCCAGGTTAGACAAAAATGTAAAAACTTATGCTTGAAGACACTGGGAAATAATAAATTACTGAGGAATTACCATACCAACATCCAGAAGAAGGTGGGACTCTAGAGAGGTGAGCCTAGGTTTTCAGTGTATGGTATTCAGCACAGAGCAGAGCAATGTAGGGCCTGGTGGGACAGAAGTGTTGGAGATCAGGTGCTGCCAGAGGTGGGATCTTTGGTAAGCTCCTTATACTTTGGGTGGGCACATTCCAATCAGGCTGAGACCCAGCCTTCCATGGGATGTAGCGGTGAAGCAGAAATAAATCAGCCTTCACATTGATTTCAGTATGGTTTCAAGTCCTTTTGGTGACCCAGGAGTCTCAGTCACTAAAACTGGATCAAAGTGATCCCAGAGTGTAGAACCTATAGTTACTGAGCAGAATCAAATGTAGATCTAGACCCATGATGATTCCATAGACAATTTTTCTCTCTCTTTTTTTTAATTGAAAAATCTTCACACACATACACTCTATACATGGTGTACAATCAGTGGCTCACAGTATTATCTCATAGTTATGTATTCATCACCGTGATCATTTTTTAGAACATTTGCATCACTCCAGAAAAAGAAATAAAAAGAAAAAAGAAAAAACTCATACATTCCGTACCCCTTACTCCTCCCTCTCGTTGACTACCAGCATTTCCATCTACCCAATTTATTTTCCCCTTTGTCCCCCCATTACTTATTTGTTTTTTTAATCTTTATTTTTTTTATCTGTCCATACCCTGGATATAAGGAACATCAGACACAAATTTTCACAATCACACAGTCCACAGACAATTTTTAAAATATAAGATGAGGTGACATGAATAAGACCTAGCAGAAGTAATAAACAATAGAAGTAGAACCACATATGCTTTAGTTGTTCAGATTATTTGATACACACTTTAAAATAACTAATGTGTTATGTTCAAGAAGATAAAAGATAAGATTGAAAAAGATTGGTGAGAACTGGACATTATTAAAAAAATGACATAACCTCTGGATAATAACCCAATATAAATTTTCCATCTCAAAAACCAAAACCAAAATTAAGAATTTAGTTTTTAGCAAGAGAACAGATCCAGCTGAAGAAAAAGTTAAAGAACTGGAAGATAGATTAGCAGAAAATATCAAAGCACAGAAGAGTAAAAAAATTGGAAACCATAGGGGAAAGAAAGAAGCAGAGAGGAGGTTGTATGTATGCGTATAGGTAGATAGGTATGTATATAGATGGAATTTCAGAAAGAAGGGAAAGAAAAAGTGAGATAAAAATAATATTTGAGGAGATAGTAGCCAAGAATAATTTAAAAACTGATAGACATCAATGTAAAAATCCAAGAAACCCAACAGATTACAATAAGTTAAATAAAAGGAATCTTCATGGCTTAATGCAAAATTAATTGCAAAAAACAACAGACAGAGCAAATCTTAAGGGGAGTAAAGGGAAACAAATCTTCATATGAGTAACAGATTCTCAAAAGGAAGAAGGAAGCAAGATGACAGTAAAAAAAATACGGGTTAAAAGAAAATATTTTCACACCTAGAATTCTATACCTAGCAATTAAGTAAAGAAAACAAAATAAAGACATTTCTAGACTTATGAAAATTTTATCACTAATACTGAAATTAAATATAAATATACTAAATGTTCTAATCAGAAGACAAAGCTTGTTGTTTGAAGTGAAAACAAAATATCTGGTAATCCACACCTAAAACATAAGGATACAGAAAAGGCAAAAGAAAGAATAGAAAAAACTGAACTATGTAACACTGACTAAAGAAATCTAGTATTAGTCAAAGTAGTTTTAAAGCAAAAATCATTAATAGAGATCAAAAGAGACACTTTGTTCTGTTAAAAAGTAGAATTTTCTAGGAAGATTTTAACAAATCTAAATTTATATATGTTATTTAATAACATGACCCAGAATATAAAATGTGGAAAGTAGCAGAATTACAAAGAGAAACAGCTAAGTTCACAATTATAGTGAGAAATTTGAACACACCATTCTCAGTAACTGGTAGAACAATCAGATAGTTTCAGGAACAATTTTAGGAAGTTTATGGAAGATTTTAAATGCATGATCAGTTTGAGAAAATAAACATTCTTATTGTAGAACCTAACACTTCCAAAAGATACTTACTTTTCAAGTACACATGGAATATTTTCAAGTTTAACCATTTTGAGACATAAATAAAGTTTTAATAAATGATAAGGATTTAAATTTTTAAAGGATATATTCTCTGGCCAAAAGGCAAGAATGCCAGAAATCATTAAAAAAAGGTTTAAGCAGAAAATTGCTTCATGTTAGAAATTAGTATGTTCAGAAATAACCTGTTAGCTAAAGAATAGCTCATCAGAGTAAATTTAAAATATTTTTATCTTAATGGTAAGTATTTTGACTTGCTAAAGCTGCTGGAATGTCATATTACCAGAAATGGATTGACTTTTGTAAAGGGGATTAATAAATTATATATTACCATTCTAAGGCTGTGGAAATGTCCAAATTAAGGCATCCACAAGAGAATACTTTCACTCAAGAAGGCCAATTACATCCAGGGTTTCTTTGTCACATGGGAAGGCACATGGTGACATCTGTTGTCCTTCTCTCCTGACTTCTGGTTTCAAGCAGCTCTTTCAGCTTCTGGCGTCTCCTGGGGCTTCTGGTGCCTTCTGCATCTCTAAATGTTTGTGTCTTGGCTTCATCTCTCTGCTCTCTCTGTGGGTTCTGAGCTCTTTCTCTATCCTTCTGAGCTCTTTTAAGGACTCCAGTAAACTAAGACCCACCTTGAATAGGCAGGCTTACATCTCCATGGAAATAATCTAATCAAAAGGTTCCAGGCACAATTGGGTGGGTCACACCTCCATGGAATGTTTGCCTGCCATTCAATTCCTGGTCTGTGTACCTGCCGCCTCCCCCCCCCCCCCCCCCAAAAAAAAGATCCTACCCACAATAAGTCTGCACCCACAGACTGGAATAGAAGAACAAGGCTTTTCTGGGGTATATAACAGTTTCAAACCATCACAGTAAGAATATTATTATTTAATTGAAATGAGAATGACATGATAAGGAAGTTTTATAGTTTTAAATACTTCTAAGACAAAAGAAGAACAGTAAAAAATCAGTGTATAAGCTTCTATCTTAAGAGGGTAGAAAAAGAAGAGCAAATTAAACCCAAATAAATAGAAGAAAGGAAAACCATGAGCGCAAACATTAATGGTATAGAAAACTGCAAAACAATAGGAAAGAATCAACAAAGTCAAACTTGGTTCGTTGAAATGATTAATAAAAAATATAAACCATTAGTTAGAAAAGAAGAGAAATATCACAAATTACCAATATCAGTTATATACATCATGTCCAATTTTATAGCTGTTGACATTTAAAGGGTAATAAAGAATAGTTTGAAAACTTTATGCCAGTAAAGTTAGTAACTTAGATGAAATGGAAAAATTTATTAAAAAACATAACATGCCATGTGAAAATGATAGAGGGAGGAGGGCTGGGGACATAAATGAAATCAGAAAGAAAGATAGATGGTATAATCTAGGAATGCCTAGAGTGTATAATAATAGTGACTAAATGTACAAAATTTTAAAATGTTTTTGCATGAGGAAGAACAAAGGAATGTCATTATTGCAGGGTGCTGAAAATAGATGATAATTAATACTTTAAAATGTCACCTTATGTGTGAGACTAAAGCAAAAAATGTTTGTTACAAAATTTATATTTTGACTAGAGCATTTCCTAATATAACTCATGTAGATAGTTTGATTGAATGTCATAAGTACTTGGAATCTCAGGTAGGACATGAGATTTTGTTGGTTTGTCCAGAGTGATCCCCCGATGAATCCCAGAGTGATTTGATCAGTGACTGGAAAAGTATTTGCAAGCCCCTTTCTGGGAATGGTGAGAGTGGGGAGAAATTCAATTTCCCCAAGTTGAATTCTTGATATTCTCACAAGCAGTGTGGACAACCAAAGCTATAGGCTGAGCCCCAGTCTTGGGGTTTGTTCATATGAAACTTAACCCCACAAAGGATAGGTCAAGTCTACTTAAAATTTAGGCCTAAGAGTCACCCCCAAGAGAATCTCTTTTGTTGCTCAGATGTGGCCTCTCTCTCCAGCCAACATGACGAGCAGTCTCACCACCCTCCCCCTCTCTGCATGGGACATGACTCCCAGGGGTGTGGACCTTCCTGGCAACATGGGACAGGGATCCTGGAATGAGCTGAGACTCAGCATTAAGGGACTGAGAAAAACCCTAGAATGAGCTGAGAATTAACATCAAGGGATTGAGAGAACCTTCTCAACCAAAGGGGGAAGAGTGAAATGAGACAAAGTGTCAATGGCTGAGAGATTCCAAACAGAGTTGAGAGGTTATCCTGGAGGTTATTCTTATGCATTAAGTAGATATCACCTTGTTGTTCAAGATGTAGTGGGGAGGCTGGAGGGAACTGCCTGAAAATGTAGAGCTGTGTTCCAGTAGCCACGTTTCTTGATGATGATTGAACAATGATATAGCTTTCACAGTGAGACTCTGTGAATGTGAAAACCTTGTGTCTGATGCTCCTTTTAGCTACTATATCAACAGAAGAGTAGAACATATGGAATAAAAATAAATAATAGGGGGAAGAAATGTTAAAATAAATTTAGTTTGAAATGCTAGTGGTAAATGAAAGCGAGGAGTAAGGGGTATGGTATGTATAATCTTTTTTTTTTCTCTATTATCGTTTTATTTCTTTTTCTGTTGTCTTTTTATTTCTTTTTCTAAATCGATGCAAATGTTCTAAGAAATGGTGAATATGCAACTATGTGATGATATTAAGAATTACTGATTGTATATGTAGAATGGAATGATATCTTCATGTTTTGTTTAATTTTTTAATTAATAAAAAAAAGTTTAAAAAAAAGTTAAAAAAAAAAGCAAAACATAACATGCCAAACTTTACACAAGAAAATATTAGAGACCAAAGAGCTATATATCTTTTATAGAAATTTAGTTTGTTACTAAAAACTTTACCTCAAAATAAGGCCTCTGTGGTTTCACTAGTGAATTCTATCAAATGTTTAAGGAAGAAATTACTAATCTTATACAAACTCTTTCAGAAAACAGAAAGAATAAACATCTCCCAGTTCTTTTTTTTTTTCTTTTTTAAGAAGCCAGCATTACCCTGATTACCAAAAGCAGAAAGAAATTACAGGGAAGGGAAACTGTAGAATTGTATCCCTCATAAACAGAAACGTAAAAGTACTCTATAATATATTGGCAAATTAAATCCAACAATATATTTTTTAGAAAATAACATGACTAAGTGGGGTTATCATTCAGTGTAGTCTTATTGCTGGATGATTACAAAACGATGCATCCACTTTGGAAAATACTTTACCATTTCCTCAAATGTTTAAAAAATAGAGTTATATTGTTCTAGTTTGCTAGCTGCAATATACCAGAAATAGAATGGCTTTTAAAAGGGGGAATTTATTAAGTTGCCAATTTACAGTTCTAAGGCCATGAAAATGTCCCAATTAAAGCAAGTCTATAACAATGTCCAAATTAAGGCACCAGCAAGAGATTACCTTTGCTCCAGAAAGGCCGATGAAGTTTAGGGTTTCTCTCTCAACTGGAAAGGCACATGGCAAAGTCTACTTCCTCTCCTGGCTTCTTTCTTTATTTCATGAAGCTCCCCCAGGGGCATATTCCTTCTTCATCTCCAGAGGTCTTCAGCAGCATGGGCTCTCTGCTTTGTGGCTCTGCTGTTCTCAGATTTTCTCCAAAATACTTCTTTTTGTAAAAAATTCCAGGAAACTAATCAAGACCCACCCGAAATGGGTGGAATCACATCTCCCTGTATTCAAAAGTTAATACCCACAATTGGATGAGCCACATCTTGTGGAGATAATCTAATCAAGTTTCCAGTATACAGTGCCGAATAGGGTTTAAGGGGACCAGTTGTTCCCACAAGATTGATTAGGATTAAGACATGGCTTTTCTAGGGTGCATAACTCCTTTCAAACTGGCATGCCATACTAACAGAATTTGAAATAATCATACTCTTTTCTCAGTAGATGCTGAAAAAGCATTTGACAAAAATGATACAAACATTGAGCAAACTAGGAGTAGACAGTAATCTCCTCTACCTGAGAAAGGTATCGATGAAAGACCTACAGCTGATGTCACACTCTCCATCTGAAATAGGGAATAAAGCAACATTGGACTTGCATCCTAGCCAATGCACTAAGGCAAGAATAAGAAATAAAAGAAATTCTGATTGGAAAGGAAGAGGTATGATTGTCTTTATTTACAGACAGTGAGCAATTAGAAAATAAATAATAAAGCAGTATAAAAACATTAATTACTTAGAAATATATTTAATGAAAAAAATATGCTTATCATGAACTTTAAAAAAAAATTTTATAAACGAAATCAATCAACATACAACATGAACATTCTTAACCTATGAACATCCCTACTTGGTTTGCAATCAGTGGCTCACAATATCATCACATAGTTGTTATTCGTCACCATGATCATTTCTCAGAACATTTACATCACTCCAGAAAAAGACAAAAGAAAAAACTCATACATACCATACTCCTTACCCCTCCTTCTCATTGACTACTAGTATTTCCCTCTTCCCAATTTATCTTAACATTTGTTTCCCCTATTATTTACTTATTTTTAATCCATAGTTTTTACTCATCTGTCCATACTGTAGATAAAAGGGGCATCAGAACCAGGTTTTCACGATCACATGTCACTTGTGAAAGCTGTATCATTATACAGTCATCTTCAAGAAACATGGCTACTGGAACACAGCTCTACAGTTTCAGGCACTTCCCTCTAGCCTCTCTACTACACCTTAAACTAAAAAGGGGATATCTATATAATGTACAAGAATAACCTCCTGGATAACCTCTCGACTCAATTTGAAACTCAGCCACTGACACTTTATCTCATTTCTCCCTTCCCCCTTTCCATCGAGAAAGTTTTCTCAATTCCTTGAAGCTGAGTCCCATGAGAAAGCTGAGTTCATGGGAAATGAACTTTTAAACTACAATAATGATGTACATTAATTACGTCCAAGTACACAGAAGTCTAACATTACAGTTTGTTTTAAAAAATAAACGCAATTAGGACTTCTAGCAGCATTTTGTAATAAAGTAATTCCTAATTTTTCTTTGTAGATAGATCAAGTGTATTTTGTTTTTACTGTATGTTTTTACTGAATTACATTTCCTGTCCCCCAAGGCAAGCATGAATAAAATTAGATTAAATGTAAAAAAAAAAAAAAAAAATCAAGACCTCTTTATTAAAACCCCACATATATTCAGTCAATTAATTATAGAAGAATGTGCCAGCAAATTCAAAAAGGAGAATGTAGATGTTCAGATTAACAAGGCCAAGAGTTGCATTAAAGGTGCATAAAGAGGAGTCCTGGGTCACTCATTTCATAAGAGGTTGAACCCAAACCTGGCTGTGGAAGGCCTTGGTGCAAGGCTGGACTTTGCTACCTTTAGGGTCCTCCATTGCCTATTTTGAACAGAGCAGTGACCTCGTTGGGGCACCAGTTCAGAAGGTTAATCTGAAAGCACACGTAGAATGAATTGGGTTTGATCAGTAAGGAATCTGGAGACAGCATTTTTAATACAGTGTGCCAGGAAAGAGCTCATGGGGACCCACGTCAGAGCAGTTCTGGTGTGGCATGGAAAAGGGGAAGGGAAGAATTCACCAAATATTGCAGAAATTAAGTATCCAGGATTTGAATATTGCCAGCTTACAGGAGAAGATGGTTTAGAAAAAGAGTCAGAGGTGACTCTCGAGTTGGAAACAAAGTGATTGAAGAAATCAACAGAAACTAAAGGGCAGGTGTGGTACAGCAGGGTGTTAATAGGGACAGTTTGGGAGTGGGTTGAAGGGAAGAGGATAGCAAAGCATTGATACAGATGTCAAATCAGTTGTACAGATTTTGAGTCTCTGCCTCAGAAAGGTCAGGAGCGTTCTGGGGGAGAGGAGATAGCGGGGTTAGCAAAAGTGGTATCTATAAAGTTGTCAAGGAAGAAAATATTAAGGGGAATAAAAGAAAAGAGAGAATAAGGCTAGCCTCTTGGGACTCATTCTGCTTTGGGGAAGGGAAAGAGGAGGAGGGGCTGATAAAGATGAATAAGAAAACCCAGACATTCATATCTGGTGCTTCAGTTAGTGGTGGGGTTGAGGATGTGGTTGATGCTTACAGTGTCCTCCTCAATTTGGATTTCTCTTGTTCCTAAAAGTTTTTTTTTCCTAAGTGTTATGTTAGGGCAAGGAAAAGATAAAGATCTATTTCTTTTTAAAATTTTTTAAATTGTGAAATATAACACGTATATAAAAGAGCAATGAATTTCAAAGTACATTATAACAAGCAGTTATAGAATAGATTTCAGAGTTTGGTGTGGGTTACAGTTCCACAATTTTAGGTTTTTCCTCCTAGCTGCTCCAAGACACTGGAGACCAAAAGAAATATCAATATAATGATTCAGCAATCTTACTCATTTGTTAAATCCTGTCTTCTGTGTTGTAACTCCTCCTTCTCCTTTGATTTTTCTCCCAATTTTTAGGGGTATTTGGACTATAACTATTCTAACTTTTTTCACATTGGAAAGGGCTGTCAGTAATATGGGATGGGGGATGGAACTAGTTGATGTCCTGGAGAGGCTGGTCCCTCTCTGGGTTTCAGGATTTATCTGGCATAGGAACCCATCTGGAAGTTGTAGGTTTCTGAGAAGTAATCACAGTACATGGAACTTCTATAGAATCTCAGAGCCCTACATTAGGACTGTATTCAAAGTAGACGTCGCTCATTTTTGCCCCAGTGTCAAGGGGGCAGAGCTAAAAAAAAAAAAAAGAATGGTTTTGGTTGGGGTTTGGCAAACCATGGTAAATAGAAATATCTAACTGAAGCTTGCATAAAAGTAGCCTCCCGAATAGCCTCTCAACTCTATTTGAACTCTCAGCCACTGACCTTTTTGGTCAGGAAGGCATTGTTGAACCTCTGGTGCCAGGGCCAGGCTCATCCCTCGTGGTCATGTCCATATTGCTAGGGAGACTATTAGCCCTGGATGTCATGTCCCACATAGGGGGAGAGTTTTGATTTTCCTTGCAGAGTTGGGCTTAGAGAAAGAGAGAGGGAGGCCACATCTGAGCAACAAGGAGGTTTCTGGAAGTCACTCTTAGGCATAACTATAGCTTCTCCACTACATAAATAAGTTATCTCTGCTGAAGATATATTTCTGACTGACTCTTGCAAGCTTGAATTAAATATTTTCTGTAGCATGTAAAATATAGTGTATGAAAAAGGAGAATAGATTTGTATCAGTTGCTTTGTATCATATCATTTATCTCTTTGATAAACATTACATTATGTAAATTTGTGTTCTAGTCAAGAAACATTTATTTCAGCCTTAGCCACATTCATAACTTTTAGAATTTCCACCAGTTGCATATTATTATGTTTAAGAGAGTGTGTTCTGTTTCCCTTAAAAAGCAAAGTACACTTTTGAGAAACATGTAGCAACCTGCTTCATTCCCCCTCTGTAGTTAAAAAAAGAAAAGAAGACCTTTGTATCATAATTTTCAGAGTTGAAGTAGGTATAGCTTTCCTTTTCAGTGTAACCAGTTTTGAATTGGAGGTGTCTGTCTTAGAGCTATTGCAAATAGAGGAAAAAGGGGAACAATTGCTTAGCTTCACCACCTTCTGATAAACTTTGGATTTGGGCAGGTGGTGGTGCAGAGGGAGTGGGCGTAGTTGTGTGGCATCCCTCCCTCATTGCACCATTACGAATGCTCCTTTGATGAAATACAGGAAATTGTCCTTGCAGGCAGCAGCTCTGCCTTTATTTGCCCAGTTCTTGGACTCCCAGATGGCCCCTAGATACCTGCTGTGTCTAGGGCCCTCACTTTTTGTCATATCTGGCACTAGTATCTTATATTCCTCAGGACCCACACTGAAACACATGCATAGAAAAAAAATTCTTCCTCTATTTTTCGTTTTCCCTCCCTCACTATTTATTGAGCACCTTCCATATGCCAAATTGGCGCTACAAAGCTGGAAGAGGTTTTTGAATCAGACCTTCAAATCCTCTTAGGTGAAGACCAAAGAGATGGAGGCTTAAGGAATCAAATGGCCAAGACTATCCAATGGGAAAAGCTAGCCCGAGCCCAAGCTTGTGATTGCCAGGCTAGGATACTCTGTTGTAGCACATGGTTGTAAAGTGGTTTTTCTACTTCTTGGATTTTGTGGGGCAAGTTGGGAAAAAGAATAATAAGAAAGGGTTTGGGAAAAATGTAAGTATCCATGAAATCACTTCATTTTAGGATGATGTAATTGTACTCATTTTTTACTCCCGATTGTTGTGTTTAATATTTTCACATATTTTTGCTCATGATTATTGTGTTTTAATTTAGGGTATGATTTATTTTATTTATTTATTTATTTGATCTTTTTATGTAAATTCACTTTAAAACATTAAAAATTTTATTCATAGGCATGAGGTTAAGAACTGCTGAACTTCAAGGTGTTTAATCCCTCTTGTTTTCACAAATTTTGTTGGTTTTGTTGGCAAAATCTTGAATGGAAGAAATTACATTATAGACAAAATAAAATTGGGCTTTTGGAGGCACTATCCTTTAAAGAGGGATAAAGATGCATCAATATCTAGTTTTACCAAAATTGCTTGAAGGAGGGGAAAATTTTAAGCCAGTGATGCATGGTTTATTAACTCTTGTTTTACAAATGTGTGGCTTAACTTTTCATTTGCTTCTACTGCTTTGCTTTTGTGGATTTCTGAAACATAAAAGCTTGCCTCAAATGAGGTGAGTTCAGGACTTGTACTGTTTGGTGTGGTGGTCGTTGAAAACGTAGTACATAAAAAAAAAGAATGTAAAATAAATATATATTTTTTCATTTAATTTTTAAATTTTTTTAATTGACAAGCCGAAACAACATACAAACATGAACATTCTTAACATACAAACATTCCATACATGGTGTACAATCAATGCTCACAATATCATGGTGATGGTAGTATATTCATTGCCATGATCAGTTTTTAGAAATTTGTATGGTATGGTATGTATGATTATTTTTTTCTTTTTTCTTTTTATTTCTTTTTCTGGAGTAATGCAAAATAAATATTTTTGATTCATTGGGTGAAATAAAATATGTTGTTAAAATTACTTGTTTAAGCTATTTCTCCGCCGGCGGAGCTCCCGCCGCCAGCCAGCCCTCCTCTCCCTCTTTCTCCGCTGGCGGCGCTCCCGCCACCAGCCAGCCCTCCTCTTCCCCCTTCTCCGCCGGCGGCGCTCCTGCCGCCATCTTGCCCTCCTCTTTCCCCTTCTGCTTTGGCGGTGCTCCATCTGCCATCTTATCCTTCCCTTTCTCCTCCTGCTCCGGCGGCTCTCCAACAACCACCGTGCCCTCTTCCACCTTCACCGGCTCCTCCGCCACCGTCCTCGACAGCCTTGCCACCCTCACCTTTCGTCCTCCAGAACAGCTACTGGGGGAGTGGAGACGATACAGAGCAGCTCCCAGAGCCACGATGGAGACCAAAGGGACGGCGTACCCCATCCTGGAACGGCTGACTGTCTGGGAGAACCAGCTCCGATGAGATTGCCGAGGGGCGCGGGCTTTCCCGGGCGGGACGGCAAGCGGCCGGAGTCCATCCCTTCCTCCTTCCCAGGCCAGCTGGCAGAATTGGGCAGGCGGTCCCCTCGGGCCGCGGCGGCTGGCGCCCCCACCACGCACGGCCCCCCAGACCAACTGAGAGTGTTGGGTTGGAAATCCCCAGACCGCGGAGAACAGTGACCGGGGGGGGTCCCCTTCCAAACACGTGACTCCCCGGTCCGGCTGGGAACAGTGCACTCTCCCGGGCTGCAGCGGCCAGCGACCCTCCCCGCGTTCAGACCCCCGGGCCGGCTGGCACTCTTCCAAGCTGCTTCGGCTGGCGAACCTCCCCCACGGTGAGAGTTTTCCAAAGTTAAAGGACCCACAGCACCTTTTACTGGTGGAACCCGCAGACAAACGTGTGCCATGAGCGCCACCTACTGGGCAGGATAAGAAAAACAGAACCCAGAGATTTCACAGAAAAATCTTTCAACCTGTTGGGTCCAACACCCAAGGAAATCTGACTAAATGCCCAGACACCAGCAGAAGATAACGGATCACTCAGAAAATTGAAAATATGGCCCAGTCAAAGGAACAAACCAATAGTTCAAATGAGATACAGGAGCTGAAACAACTAATGCTGAATATACAAACAGAAATGGAAAACCTCTTCAAAAATGAAATCGATAAATTGAGGGAGGACATGAAGAAGACATGGGCTGAATAAAAGAAGAAATAGAAAAACTGAAAAAACAAATCACAGAGCTTATGGAAGTGAAGGATAAAGTAGAAAAGATGGAAAAAACAATGGATACCTACAATGATAGATTTAAAGAGACAGAAGATAGAATTAGTGATTTGGAGGATGGAACATCTGAATTCCAAAAACAAACAGAAACTATAGGGAAAAGAATGGAAAAATTTGAACAGGGTATCAGGGAACTCAAGGACAATATGAACCGCACAAATATACGTGTTGTGGGTGTCCCAGAAGGAGAAGAGAAGGGAAAAGGAGGAGAAAAACTAATGGAAGAAACTATCACTGAAAATTTCCCAACTCTTATGAAAGACCTAAAATTACAGATCCAAGAAGTGCAGCACACCCCAAAGAGATTAGACCCAAATAGGCGTTCTCCAAGACACTTACTAGTTAGAATGCCAGAGGTCAAAAAGAAAGAGAGGATCTTGAAAGCAGCAAGAGAAAAACAATCCATCACATACAAGGGAAACCCAATAAGACTATGTGTAGATTTCTCAGCACAAACCATGGAAGCTAGAAGACAGTGGGATGAAATATTTAAATTACTAAAAGAGAAAAACTGCCAACCAAGACTCCTATATCCAGCAAAATTGTCCTTCAAAAATGAGGGAGAAATTAAAACATTCTCAGACAAAAAGTCACTGAGAGAATTTGTGACCAAGAGACCAGCTCTGCAAGAAATACTAAAGGGAGCACTAGAGTCAGATACGAAAAGACAGAAGAGAGAGGTATGGAGAAGAGTGTAGAAAGAAGGAAAGTCAGATATGATATATATAATACAAAAGGCAAAATGGTAGAGGAAAATATTATCCAAACAGTAATAACACTAAAAGTTAATGGACTGAATTCCCCAATCAAAAGACATAGTCTGGCAGAATGGATTAAAAAACAGGATCCTTCTATATGCTGTCTACAGGAAACACATCTTAGACCCAAAGATAAACATAGGTTGAAAGTGAAAGGTTGGGAAAAGATATTTCATGCAAATAACAACCAGAAAAGAGCAGGAGTGGCTATACTAATATCCAACAAGTTAGACTTCAAAAGTAAAACAGTTAAAAGAGACAAAGAAGGACACTATATACTAATAAAAGGAACAATTAAACAGAAGACATAACAATCATAAATATTTACGCACCGAACCAGAATGCCCCAAAATACATGAGGAATACACTGCAAACACTGAAAAGGGAAATAGACACATATACCATAATAGTTGGAGACTTCAATTCACCACTCTCATCAATGGACAGAACATCTAGGCAGAAGATCAATAAAGAAATAGAGAATCTGAATATTACTATAAATGAGCTAGACTTAACAGACATTTATAGGACATTACATCCCACAACAGCAGGATACACCTTTTTCTCAAGTGCTCATGGATCATTCTCAAAGATAGACTGTATGCTGGGTCACAAAGCAAGTCTTAACAAATTTAAAAAGATTGAAATCATACACAACACTTTCTTGGATCATAAAGGAATGAAGTTGGAAATCAATAATAAGCGGAGTGCCAGAAAATTCACAAATACGTGGGAGGCTCAACAATACACTCCTAAACAACGAGTGGGTCAAAGAAGAAATTGCAAGAGAAATTAGTAAATACCTAGAGGCGAATGAAAATGAAAACACAACATATCAAAACTTATGGAACACAGCAAAGGCAGTACTAAGAGGGAAATTTATTGTTCTAAATGCCTATATCAGAAAAGAAGAAAAGGCAAAAATGCAGGAATTAACTGTCCACTTGGAAGAACTGGAGAAAGAACAGCAAACTAATCCCAAAGCAAGCAAAAGGAAAGAAAGAACAAAGATTAGAGCAGAAATAAATGAAATTGAAAACATGAAAACAATACAGAAAATCAATAAGACCAGAAGTTGGTTCTATGAGAAAATCAATAAGATTGATGGGCCCTTAGCAAGATTGACAGAAAGAAGAAGAGAGAGGATGCAAATGAATAAGATCAGAGATGGAAGAGGAGACATAACTACTGACCTCACAGAAATAAAGAGGGTAATAATAGGATACTATGAACAACTTTATGCTAATAAATACAACAATTTAGATGAAATGAACGGGTTCCTGGAAAGACATGAACAGCCAGCTTTGACTCAAGAAGAAATAGATGACCTCAACAAACCAATCACAAGTAAAGAAATTGAATTAGTCATTCAAAAGCTTCCTAAAAAGAACAGTCCAGAACCAGACGGCTTCACATGTGAATTCTATCAAACATTCCAGAAAGAATTAGTACCAACTCTCCTCAAACTCTTCAAAAAAATCGAAGTGGAGGGAAAACTACCTAATTCATTCTATGAAGCCAACATCACCCTCATACAAAAACCAGGCAAAGATATTACAAAAAAGAAAACTACAGACCAATCTCTGTAATGAATATAGATGCAGAAATCCTCAATAAAATTCTAGCAAATCGTATCCAACAACACATTAAAAGAATTATACATCATGACCAAGTAGGATTCATCCCAGGTATGCAAGGATGGTTCAACATAAGAAAATCAATTAATGTAATACACCGTATCAACAAATCAAAGCAGAAAAATCACATGATCATCTCAATTGATGCAGAGAAGGCATTTGACAAGATTCAACATCCTTTCCTGTTGAAAACACTTCAAAAGATAGGAATACAAGGGAACTTCCTTAAAATGATAGAGGGAATATATGAAAAACCCACAGCTAATACCATCCTCAATGGGGAAAAATTGAAAACTTTCCCCCTAAGATCAGGAACAAGACAAGGCTGTCCATTATCACCACTATTATTCAACATTGTGTTGGAGGTTCTAGCCAGAGCAATTAGACATGAAAAAGAAATACAGGCATCAAAATTGAAAAGGAAGAAGTAAAACTATCACTGTTTGCAGACAATATGCTACTATACGTCAAAAACACGGAAAAATCCACAACAAAACTACTAGAGCTAATAAGTGAGTACAGCAAAGTAGCAGGTTACAAGATCAACATTCAAAAATCTGTAGCATTTCTATACACTAGTAATGAACAAGCTGAGGGGGAAATCAAGAAACGAATCCCATTTACAATCGCAACTAAAAGAATAAAATACCTAGGAATAAATTTAACTAAAGGGACAAAAAAACCTATATAAAGAAAACTACAAAAAACTGCTAAAAGAAATCACAGAAGACCTAAATAGATGGAAGGG
Organism: Tamandua tetradactyla; assembly: GCF_023851605.1. Classification (NCBI taxonomy): domain Eukaryota; kingdom Metazoa; phylum Chordata; class Mammalia; order Pilosa; family Myrmecophagidae; genus Tamandua; species Tamandua tetradactyla. The sequence goes on along the minus strand of NC_135351.1, from coordinate 20,995,619 downwards.
CATACCGTGTTCATGAATTGGAAGACTAAATATAGTTAAGATGTCAATCCTACCTAAATTGATCTACAGATTCAATGCAATACCAATCAAAATCCCAACAACTTATTTTTCAGAAATAGAAAAACCAATAAGCAAATTTATCTGGAAGGGCAGGGTGCCCCGAATTGCTAAAAACATCTTGAGGAAAAAAAACGAAGCTGGAGGTCTCGAGCTGCTGGACTTTAAGGCATATTATGAAGCCACAGTGGTCAAAACAGCATGGTATTGGCATAAAGATAGATATATCGACCAATGGAATCGAATAGAGTGCTCAGATATAGACCCTCGCATCTATGGACATTTGATCTTTGATAAGGCAGTCAAGCCAACTCACCTGGGACAGAACAGTCTCTTCAATAAATGGTGCCTAGAGAACTGAATATCCATATGCAAAAGAATGAAAGAAGACCCGTATCTCACACCCTATACAAAAGTTAACTCAAAATGGATCAAAGATCTAAACATTAGGTCTAAGACCATAAAACAGTTAGAGGAAAATGTAGGGAGATATCTTATGAAACTTACAATTGGAGGCGGTTTTATGGACCTTAAACCTAAAGCAAGAGCACTGAAGAAGGAAATAAATAAATGGGAGCTCCTCAAAATTAAACACTTTTGTGCATCAAAGAACTTCATCAAGAAAGTAGAAAGACAGCCTACACAATGGGAGATAATATTTGGAAATGACATATCAGATAAAGGTCTAGTATCCAGAATTTATAAAGAGATTGTTCAACTCAACAACAAAAAGACAGCCAACCCAATTACAAAATGGGAAAAAGACTTGAACAGACACCTACCAGAAGAGGAAATACAAATGGCCAAAAGGTACATGAAGAGATGCTCAATGTCCCTGGCCATTAGAGAAATGCAAATCAAAACCACAATGAGATATCATCTCACACCCACCAGAATGGCCATTATCAACAAAACAGAAAATGACAAGTGCTGGAGAGGATGCGGAGAAAGAGGCACACTTATCCACTGTTGGTGGGAATGTCAAATGGTGCAACCACTGTGGAAGGCAGTTTGGCGGTTCCTCAAAAAGCTGAATATAGAATTGCCATACGACCCAGCAATACCATTGCTGGGAATATACTCAAAGGACTTAAGGGCAAAGACACAAACGGACATTTGCACACCAATGTTTATAGCAGCGTTATTTACAATTGCAAAGAGATGGAAACAGCCAAAATCTCCATCAACAGAAGAATGGCTAAACAAACTGTGGTATATACATACGATGGAATATTATGCAGCTTTAAGACAGGATAAACTTATGAAGCATGTAATAACATGGATGGACCTAGAGAACATTATCCTAAGTGAGTCCAGCCAAAAACTAAAGGACAAATACTGTATGGTCCCACTGATGTGAACGGACATTCAAGAATAAACTTGGAATATGTCATTGGTAACAGAGTCCAGCAGGAGTTAGAAACAGGGTAAGATAATGGGTAATTGGAGCTGAAGGGATAAAGACTGTGCAACAGGACTAGATACAAAAACTCAAAAATGGACAGCACAATAATACCTAATTGTAAAGTAATCATGTTAAAACATTGAATGAAGCTACATCTGAGCTATAGGGTTTTTTTTTGTTTTGTTTTGTTTTTTACTATTATTATTACTTTTATTTCTTTTCTCTATATTAACATTCTATATCTTTTTCTGTTGTGTTGCTAGTTCTTCTAAACCGATGCAAATGTACTAAGAAACGATGATCATGCATCTATGTGATGATGTTAAGAATTACTGATTGCGTATGTAGAATGGTATGATTTCTAAATGTTGGGTTAATTTCTTTTTTTCCGTTAATTTATAAAAAAAAAATTACTGGTTTAAGATTTCTAAGAAAAGATTTTTAAAGTCCTTATATATCTCACTGTAAGTATCTGCTGAAAGCACTGTTTTGTATCCCAGCTCTCCTATAACCCCTTGCATTTCTGCCTTTATATCCAAGTCTGGAGTGTTGCACCTGCATGAATTCACGCACAGCATAACCTTCCTGATAGGCACTTTTCTTAGGATTCGCTTTTTAATTTATTCATTCTAAATGCATTACTTAGGCAAACATTAATTGAGAAGTTTGTGAAAAGTGTTGTATGAGGAGTTTATGGGGCTTATGAGGTGATTAAACTAATGTTCCTGCTCTCTAGAATTAGTAATAGGGTGAGGAAGATTAACACATACAGTACTTTAAGTAACGGAAAATAAATTATTATAACCATCATCGTTTACTACTTCAGTACATTGGGATTTCAGAGGAGGAAAGACTTCATTGCTAAGAGTGAAACTTTAGGAGGGCCTTTAAACATGGGTAGGTTCCACATGGTGGAAATGTGGGATAGAAATCAAGGTGTATGAAAGAAACAGAAACAATAAGGTAATTGATGTGTTAGGAAGTGTCATCTTACATACTCTAGTTACAGTACATGGTATGTTAAAGGAAGTTGGGTGTTAAAAAACTGGGAAAGTAGAGGGCTGTGAGTCTGAACTTATTTACTTGTTGGCTATGAAAAATCACTTAGGATTTTTGAGTGGAGAAGTTACATGATTGGAATTATACATTCCAGAAATTAATCTGGATTCAGGATTCAGGATAACTTGGTGAGCAGAGAAAATTATAACATGGGGGGGTAGAGTGGCAACCTGGGCTCATCTTATAATAAATACTTGCTCTGTAAGTCTGCTCCTGGTAAGCATTAACCATTCAGCAGCTTGAAACAACAAAGGTTGCCTGTTTCTCTGATGTGACATGTCAGCTGAAGTGTGCTCTGGTTTTACACTATGTGACTACATTTTGGGCTCAGTCTGAATTTGCAGCCCTTCTCTGGGACTTATAGCTACTATGGGAGAAGAGAAAAAAGGACATTAAACCATGCAGTGGCCTCTTAAAGCTGTTATTGTAACAGGTGTACATCAGTTTGTTAGCATTTCATTGGCCAAAGCAAGTTGCGCAGCTGAGCCTGATGGCAGTCGGGTCATGACTTAAACCTCTCCCACCCGACATGGCAGGCAGTAGGCAGAGGTGTGAATCTTCCTGCAGGGAAAGCTGCAAGTTATTTGGAGCCATGATACAATTAACCACACTTTGCTATTCTAAATCACTATTTTTTTTTTTGGCTTTTAAAAAGGGAAATTTAATAAGTTACAAGTTTATAGTCCTAAGCCTATAAAATTGTCCAAACTAAGTCATCCAGGTAAAGATACCTTAATTCAAGAAAGGCTGATGGGTCAGGAGCACCTCTGTCAGCTGGGTAGTCATGGGGCTGGCATCTGCTGGACCCTTGCTCCTGGGTTCCATTGCTTTCAGCCTCTGTTCCTATAGGCACTCCTCACTTTGCTTCTTCAGGGCTGGCTTTCATCTCTTGGCTTCCCTTGGTTCTCTCCACGTTCTGGCTTGCTTAGCATCTCATGGCAGTGTCTGCTGGGCTCCAAGCATCAAGAGACACAGATGTTTGTAGATGCTGAAAGTCACGTTTTTTTAATTCATCAATTTGGTTTTTAATGTTTGATAAATATTTTAAAATATATTTTCTTGAGATAGCTTCATGCACCATACAGTCCATCCAAAGTATACAAAGCCTCACAGTATCATTACATAGCTGTGTATTCATCACCATGATCATTTTTAGACATTTGCATCACTCCAGAAAAAGAAATAAAAAGAAAAAACTGTTACATCCCATACTCCTTATCCTCCATCTCATTGACCGCTAGTATTGCAGTCTGTCCAGTTTTTTTCTAAATAACATTTTTAATAAGTCCTAAGGATTCCCCTCTCCCAAAACAAAAAAAGAATTCCTCAGAAACATAAGACTGTTCTTACCGAGCAAAGGCTCATTGCCCGACATGCAGAGGTTAATGTTTGACACCAGAATTTTGAGAAAAGAAAGAGCTTTAATGCTAGGTCATCCAGCACGGAGACAGGAAACTGGGCTCGAATCTGTCTCCCCAAGTCTAAGGAGTTTAGGGTTTTATACAATTCAAAGAAAGGAAGCTGGAGTTGTTACTGAGCAGTGTAAAAAGGTATAACAACTACAATTATAGGTAAATAAATGAAAATAAGCTAAAGTAATGATTACAATAACAAGTATAAATCACACAATGGAGAAGATAACTACAGTATCATGTAAATAAATGGAAGTAAGCTTAAGTAGCCACTACAATTACAGGGAAAGGTATGGAAATCAGTTAAAATAACAACAACAACTGCAACACCATAAAAGAATGGAAATAAGAAGCTAAAGTAGTGACTACGATTACAAGTAAAACCTCTTTGGTCATTGGTTTCAGTATTTCTGTGCTGGCATGTGTACACACTCTAGTCCTCTCTCCTTTCCTGCCTGGCTCTCAGAACCTGATATTCCCACTCAGTGTGTGTCTACCTACCCAAAGATGCCTCTGACAGGGTTTCATGGATTAATACGTCCCAGAAAAAAAAAACCTCCTGCCTTTAGAGTTGCTCCAGAATTTCAGAACCATGGAATCCTCTTGGACTGGGCAGACGTCCTTGAATTCCCATGGGCCCTGGGTCATCCCCGTGAACCCTCTGTCAAGCCTTCCAGTTTCATCTGACTGCAGAGCAAATACGTACAACCCCTGGGCTGCCTGAATAGCTGCAAAGCTAGTGAGACCTCAGGCCCTTTAGTGTCTGGTGTCCTATGGCTTTGGAGTCAGCCCAGCCTCCTCTCTTTGCTACTGGACAGACCAAGGCTGGTCTGGCAGAGGTGGTGAGAAGATGAGGTGGGGTACTGGTTTGGGATCTGTAGACCAGACCCTGAGGTTGCCCACCATGGCTGAATGTCATAGTGACTCATATTTAATCTGGGTCTTACTTTTCAATTTTCTTTCCCCCTCCCCCACCCCAAAATCAAGGTTGTATTTGTATTGAAACATTCTTTTCCCATGCCAGTCAGTGAGAAAAATGAATTTTCTATTTAATGAGCAAAAGTGATCTTTATTAGGGACAGCAGACAAGAGCATACAGCACATGCTTAGATCTTCGCAGTTTAGTTTGGTGGCTGATTTTCATGGAGGAGATATTTTTGTGTTTGAAAACATCCACATTATCTTTTATATGTGCGGTTGAAGATGTAATTTGGGGGGCTACGGTTTTTGAGATGAAGTAATCAGTACATGAAAGAACTGGAAATACCAAAGACTATACATTTTTGTTTCCCCACCCCCACCTTTAGCAGTAAGTGAAGCAGGTTTAAGAAAAGAATGATACAGAATTAAACATGAAAAGAGTGGAATATTTTAATGAGTTGGAGTAGTGCCTTATGGCATATGCACCACCAGTTTATACGTGTGTGGTGTTAAATATAAATGGAGGCTCTTCACTTTACTGCTATCTGTTGGCCTGGAATTTGAGAAACCATGTTCCTATTTTCAAATTTATTGAAACTCTCTGAATGGCTTTTAGGACACTTTTCCTTTTGGTACCAAGCTTTTCCCTGCATTTTTGAAGAAAAAAGGGGGGCTGTTAAATATTTACACCCTCCCTTTAGTCTTCTAGTCAAAGGATGACCAAGTCTAGTTATTTCTTCCTTTAACATCTGTCATTTTTTTATTCTTTTTTTTTTGTCTTCCTGTACTAGTTGGCTGCTCCCTTAGTTAAAAGTGAGGGGAAGTAAAACTAGTCAAACCCAAAGATGAATGCATCATCAGGACTCTAGCTTATCTCAACTCAAGGACCAAAAGTGACTGGACTTCGAATGTGTCGCTCTCCGTCTCCCCATCACCCTCTTGTCTGTCTTCAGTACCCAGATGTGTCTCCTTCCTCGTCTGTCTCTCTCACTACAGACCAGCTACCATAATATACCCCAGGTTTTACAGCATCAGCCATCAGAAAAAAAAGGACTAGTTTGACTTAAGTCCCCAAACCAAAAACCTTGAGTTGGATGCTCACTTTGGAACCAGTTCACTGTGGACAAGGGATTAGGGGACCTGTGAGTGTTCAGCTTGAGTTGGGTGCCACAACCCCTGTGCCTCCTCCCTGCCTTCTCCCCTTAATAGTCAGGACATATGAAAACATGGCGGCAACCATGGGCACCAAATGGCTAGAGTGGAGGTTAGGACAATAACCAAAACGAAATATACCATTTCTAGGATACCTTTGTGTTCTAGGCAAAAAAAAAGAGTCCTTTTCCTACAGCATCCCTTTATCTCCTCTGGAACTGGTTAGTAGAAGCTTTTATCGTTGTCCTGATGGTCTGCCAGTTGGCCTCTTTGTCCTATACCCATTCATTTCCCCTTCCACATTGCTGACCCACTGACTGATCCAAAATGAGAATTTGGTCCTGTATTTGCCAGCAAGTTAAACTCCAGATTTCTCAATAAGACTCATAGTCTTACCCCATCTGGACTCATCCTCCATTGAGGACTCAGCCATTAACTTTCAAAATTCAGCCCCACTTTTACCGCCTCTAGAAACCATTCCTGAGTTTTCCCCATCCCACTGCACTTATTTCATTTTTGTGTTCCTGCTCAAATTTTTATTAAAAATTAAGAATGGTGAATTTTATTGTATGTAAATTATACCACAATAAAAATAGCATATTTGTTATTATTCCATTTTTGTAGAAAAATTAAAAGGAAATATTAATATTTTTGCTTTTGTGTTTCCGAATAATTTCTGAAAGAACACATAAAAAGTTATGAATGGTGATTAACTCGAGGGTACAGGCCAGGGGAAGGAGGCATCAGAGGGACAGAGAAATTTTTACTTTTTGTTTTCTGTAGTATTTGAGATTTTTTTTTCTTCTCCTGTGTTGTGTGTGTACACACACATGCACATATATTGATTTTTACATCTCTGATGCTTTATTGCACTCTTTTCTCTTTTTAGTTGCTTCTCTCTAAAAGCGTGAGATCCTTACAAGTAGAGGCACTGTTTCTGTCCTGACTAGCTCATAAAGACTACTCAGCAAATGCTTATTAAATGAATGCAAAGATGAATTAGCTCTTTGTAGAGACACTTACTCCATGCTTCTTTAGAAACATGAACTACAACAACATTGTTTTCTACACTTAAATTCCCTGAGATCAGGGACAATGCCTTATTCCCTGTAAGTGTTGCAACAGATGCTGTTGACCCGCCTTGAATCTTTAAGGTGGTTTGACATCTTCACAGGCAGTGTTCATTGTGTAGTTCAAGGCATTGTATGGTGTATAGAAAGGAAATGATTAATTACATTTCAGAAGAACTGCAGTTACTTGACAGAGTTTTAAATGGGAAGGTATCTGTCAGTGGAATTCACTGGAGATAAAGGAGGATCCTTCTGCAGTCGTTTTTTTTGGGTTTTTTGTGTTTTTTTTTTTAATTTTTTATTAATTAAAAAAAAAATTACAAGAAACACAAACATTCCCAACACATACACTCAGCAATTCACAATATCATCACATAGTTGCATATTCATCATCATGATCATTTCCCAGACATTAGCATCAATTCAGAAAAAGAAATGCAAAGACAACAGAAAAATATAACAAAGACAAAAAATTTTACATACCATACCCCTTACTGATCCCTTTCATTGATCACTAGCATTTCAAACTAAATTTATTTTAACATTTGTTTCCCCTATTATTTATTTTTATTCCATATGTTCCTCTCATCTGTTGACAAGGTAGATAAAAGGAGCATCAGACACAAGGTTTTCACAATCACACAGTCACATTGTGAAAGCTATATCATTATACAATCATCATCAAGAAACATGGCTACTGGAACACAGCTCTACATTTCCAGGCAGTTCCCTCCAGCCTCTCCATTACATCTTGGATAACAAGGTGATATCTACTTAATGTGTAAGAATAACCTCCAGAATAACCTCTCGACTCTGTTTGGAATCTCTCAGCCATTGACACTTTGTCTCATTTCACTCTTCCCCCTTTTGGTGGAGAAGGTTTTCTCAATCCCTTGATGCTGGGTCTCAGCTCATTCTAGAGTTTTTCTTAATCCCTTGATGCTGAATCTCAGCTCATTCTGGGATTTCTGTCCCACGCTGCCAGGGAGATCCACACCCCTGGTAGTCATGTCCCATGTAGACAGGGGGAGGGTGGTGATTTTGCTTGCTGTGTTGGCTGGAGAGAGAGGCCACATCTGAGCAACAAAGAAGTTCTCTTGGGGGGTGACTCTTAGGCTTAATTTTAAGTAGGCTTGACCTATCCCCTATGGGGTTAAGTTTCATATGAACAAACCCCAAGACTGGGGGCTCAGCCTATAGCTTTGGTTGTCCACACTGCTTGTGAGAATATCAAGAATTCAATTTGGGGAAGTTGAGTTTCCCCTGTTCTCACCATTCCCCGAAGGGGATTTTGTGAATACTTTTCCACTCACTGATCAAATCACTCTGGGATTCATCAGGGCATCACCTGGACAAACCAACAAAATCTCATGTCCTATACAAAGTTCCATGTACTTAAGGTGTTCAATCAACTAGCTACATAAGTTATATTAGGAGATGCACTAGTAAAAGTATAGATTTGTACCAAATAAACATTTTTTGCTTTAGTCTCACACATTAGTTGAAATTTTTAACTATTAAGTACCATCTGTTTTCAGCACACTGCAGTAATGACATTCTTTTGTTCTTCCTCATACAAAAACATTTTTTAAATTTGTACATTTAGTCACTATCATTATACACTCTAGGTATTCCTAGATTACACCATCTCAATCTTTATCGTCTGTCTTTCTTTGTGATTTCATTTATGCCCCAGCCCTCCTCCCTCTGTCATTCTCATATGCAGCTTCATTCAGTGTTTTAACATAATTGTATTACAGTTAGATAACATTGTGCTGTCCATTTCTGAGTATTTATATTCAGTCCTGTTGCACGATCTGTATCCTTTCAGCTCCAATTACCCAATATCTTACCCTATTTCTATCTCCTGATGGTCTCTGTTACCAAGGAAATATTCCTAGTGTATTCACTAATGTCAGTTCATATCAGTGAGACCATACAGTATTTGTCCTTTTGTTTCTGGCTAATCACACTCAGCATAATGTCCTTAAGGTCCATTCATGTTGTTACATACTTCGTAACTTTATTCTGTCTTACAGCTGCATAATATTCCATCTTATGTAAATGTCACAGTTTGTTTAGTCAACCGTCTTTTGATGGACACTTTGGCTGTTTCCGTCTCTTGGTAATTGTTAATAATGCTGCTATAAACATTGGTGTGTAAATGTCTATTTGTGTCCTTGGCCTCATGTTCTTTGAGTAGAGACAGCATATAGATGGGTCCTGTTTTTTAATCCATTCTGCCAGACTATGTCTTTTGATTGGAGAGTTGAATCGATTAACATTCAGTGTTATTACTGCATGGGTAGTACTTTCTTCTACTATTTTGCCTTCTGGGTTTTATATGTCATATCTAATTTTCCTTCTTTTTACCTTTACTCATAGTCTTCCTTTCTATACTCTTCTCCACAACTCTCTCTTCTGTCTTTGTATCTGTCTCTAGTGTTCCCTTTAGTATTTCTTGCAGAGCTGGTCTCTTGGTCACAAATTCTCTCAGTGATTTTTTGTCTGAAAATGTTTTAATTTCTCCCTCATTTTTGAAGGACAGTTTTGCTGGATATAGAATTCTTGGTTGGCAGTTTTTCTCTTTTAATAATTTAAATATATTATCCCACTGTCTTCTTGCCGCCGTGGTTTCTGCTGAGAGATCTGTGCCTAGTCTTATTGGGCTTCCCTTGTATGTGATGGATTGCTTTTCTCTTGCTGCTTTCAAGATCCTCTCTTTCTCTTTGACCTCTGACATTCTGATTATTAAATGTCTTGGAATATGTCTATTTGGATCTGTTCTCTTTGGGGTATGCTGCACTTCTTGGATCTGTAATTTTAAGTCTTTCATAAGAGTTGGGAAATTTTCAGTGATAATTTCCTCCATTAGTTTTTCTCCTCCTTTTCCCTTCTCTTCTCCTTCTGGGATACCCACAACACATATATACGTGCGCTTCATATTGTCTTTCAATTCCCTGAGTCCCTGCTCATATTTTTCCATTTTTTTCCCTATAGTTTCTGTTTCTTGTCAGATTTCAGATGTTCCATCCTCTAGTTTAGAAATCCTATGTTCTGTCTCTTGAAATCTACCATTGTAGGTTTCCATTGTTTTTTTCATCTCTTCTACTGTGTCTTTCATTCCCATAAGTTCTGTGATTTGTGTTTTCAGACTTTCCATTTCTTCTTTTTGTTCTTTCCTTGCCTTCTTTATATCCTCCCTCAGTTCATTGATTTAGTTTTTGATGAGGTTTTCCATGTGTGTTCGTATATTCTGAATTAATTGTTTCAGCTCCTGTATGTCATTTGAATTGTTGGTTTGTTCCTTTGACTGGGCCATATCTTCAATTTTCTTAGTGTGATTTGTTATTTTTTTGCTGGTGTCTAGGCATTTAATTACCTTAATTAGTTTGTTCTGGAGATTGCTTTTACTTCTTTTATCTAGGGATTTTCTTGCTGCATGAATTTGTTGTCTATCTGTTCTTTGACATTCCATTCAGCTTTATCTGGACCTTTAGCTTAAGTTTTGTTTAACAGAGGAGAATTTTTCAGTGCTCGTTTTCTTGTTTCTTGCCCTACCTGTGTGGTGCCTTCCCCCCCACACACTTAGGAGGGTCTACTTAGATATTATAGACCCCAGCCAGATTTTCCCAGACCAAACTGGCCTCCTATCAGGAGGAAAGAGTCACCTGCATCGGTTTTCCCTGAGGGTGAGACCCAGCAGGTTGAAAGACTTTCCTGTGAAGACTCTGGACTCTGTTTTTCTTATCCTGCCCAGTATGTGGCACTTGTCTGACTGCAGGTCCCACCAGCTTAAAATGATGCAGTAGCTTTAACTTTGGCACACTCTTCCTGCTGGGGGCATGGTGGAGACAAAGGAGAGGTTCTAGGCTGGTTTTAATGGCTTCAAATTACCAAGCCCTGGTGTCTGAATTCCTTGATGGAGGGATTCCATCTGGATGGGGCTTCACCCCTGCCCTTGGGAAGGCATAGGCTCCAGATAAGCCCCCAAAAGAGCTCACTTCTGCCTATGCCTGGGGCAGTTGCAGCCTGAAAAGTCCTGCCACTGTATCCAAAGGCAGTCAAGCCTTTGTAGATACACAGCCACAAAAACCTCTGTTTCATTCTTTTTTTCCCCCCTTTTTCTGTAGTCCTGCCCCGTTGGCACCAGGGCAAAAATGAGCAACCTCTGCTTTGATCAGGTTCACCTAAGCTGGGGGCCTATTTTTAGTAGTCAGAATTTGTTAATTAGTTCCGCAATTGGCGTTTGATTGTGCCCAGTCCCTGCTGCTGGTAAAGTCCTTTCCTTTCCCCTCTGGGAAGCAGCCTGTGGGGGAGGGGCACTGGCCACCACAGCTTTGGGAACTCACGGTTCTGTTGGCCTCGCAGCCGGTCCAGCTGTTCCAGACTGGGGTACGCTGTGTGTCCGGTCACTGACATGGCCCCAGGAGCTGTTCTGTACTGTTTCTGGTTATTTAGTAGTAGTTCTGGAGGACAAACTAAAATGCACACGTTGTTAAGCCGACATCTTGACCTGGAACTCCTGCAGTTGTTTTTTGATGCTCAGTAACACATGTGCTCAGGTACAGGCTGAAGTTAGTGCTCGCAGAGCTGCTTTTGCAAACAGCAGCAGTGGAGACAATTCCAGTTATAAGACATTCTTTCTATGTCACAGTTTCCTTTCAATTCCAGTCTGGCTTCTTCAAGATGAGTGAAGTTTGACTCATTTTTTTTTTTTTATCTTTTTGTTTTGAAATACTTCCAGGCTTGCAGGACAATTACAAAGATACCAAGAACTCCAACTTACCCCTACCTCCTTAGACACCCATTTCCACTAATTTTAACATTTTGCCACATTTGTCATTTCATTGTTCCCCTCCTTCCCCCTTCCTTTCTTTTAATCTGTGTATTAATCCATTTTCAAAACACTTGAGTGTAGACTGTATGCATCACGCTCCTCTACACTTAATACTGCCATGTACATTTCCTAAGAACAGGGATAGTCACTTGTGTTTCCACCTGAAGTAAAGCTATCAAGTTCAAGAAATTTAACACTGATACAAAGTTAACAGTCTATATTCCAATTTTTTCATATGTCCCATGAATGCCCCTTTGAGCCTTTTCTTCTCCCTTGTTAAATCCCATCCAGGTTCATATATTGCAGGTAATTGTTAATTGTCTCTTTAGTTGTTCTTTCTTTTTTTAAACTGTGGAAACATATATGACATAAACTTTTCCATCTCATCCACTCCCAAGCATACCAGTTGGTGGGATTAAGCACATTCACAGTGTTGTTGAACTCTCATCACCTTCCGATAACGTTCTCATCTCTCCAAACAGAAACCCGACACCCATTATGTATTAATTCGTCATTCTCCCTGCCCCCCGCCCCTGGAAACCTGTATTCTAATTTCTGTCTGCGTGAGTTTTGTGTGTTCTCTGATATTGTCTTTGTGGTTTCCAGGGGGCTTAAATTTAATATCCTAAATCTGTAACTATCTCGTTTACACTGGTACCAACTTAACTTTAAACCAAGTCCCTATACCCTTCCATTTATGTAGTTCTTGTCACAAATTAGATGTTTATATATTGAGTCCCAATCCACTAGTTTATCATTACAATGGATGCATTTGCCTTTTAGACCCTGAAGTAAGTAAAGAACATAATTACAAACCAAAAGTATAGTAGTGTTGACATTTACATTTGCCATGTTGTTACCCTCACTGGAGATGTTTATTTCTTCACCTGGTTTTGATCTGTTGTCTTTGTCCTTTCCTTTCAATCTCCAGATCTCTTGTTAGTATCTCCTGTCAGATTGGTCCAATGGTGATGAACTCCCTCAGCTTTTATTTAACTCTTCACTTTTTATTTATTTATTTTTTTTAATCATAACAACATACAGACATGAACATTCTTGCCATATGATCATTCAATTCTTGGTATATAATCAGTAGCCCACAATATCATCACATAGTTGTATATTCATCACCATGATCATTTCTTAGAATATCTGCATTATTCTTAGAACATTTCTTAGAATATTTCTTAGAGCATTTGTATGTTCTTAGAACATTCTCATAACATGGTGAAAAAGGAACAAATCTGATATGTCTTTCATATTAATTTATAATTTATAAATTATATAAATTAATTATATATATATTATATATATATATATAATTTATAATTAATTTATAGGCCTTCAAATATAGAGTTGAAAAGTAACCACAAAACAAGACATTGGTGATCGGTGTTCCTAAAACCAGAGAAATTGTGGTTTGCATGGAGATCTTGGGTGCCATTTTCAAAGCGGTTAGTGTCCAGAGCAGGCTGTTAAAATCAGCTGGTTTGCAAATGTGAACCGTGGATTTTAATAGTATAAAGGGAGAAGGAAGACAGTACAGAATGAGACAGCAGAAAGCTGTTCCCATGCAAAGTCCATGTAGAGGGGATTATTTTTTTCTTCAAGGGTAGCCCACTTGATTCTGGATTTAGGAGTTAATAAGTAGTATGTTTTGCATTGATGCTTTTGTGTGTGTGTGAAAATAACATGTGTACAAAAAAAGCAATAAATGTCACACCACACCATAACAATTTAGGTTTTTCCTTCTAGCTGCTCCAAGACACTGAAGACGAAAAGAAATATCTTTATAAGAATTCAGCAGTCATACTCGTTTGTTAAATCCTATATTCTCTGTTGTTGTAACTCCTCCTTCTCCTTTGATTCTTCTTTCAATTTTTAGGGGTATTTGGACTATGCCCATTCTAACTTTTTCACGTTGGAAAGGGGTATTAATAATATAGGATAGAGGGATGGAACTAGTTGATATTCTGGAGAGTCTGGCCTCTCGGGGTTTCAGGATTTATCTGGTCTAGGAACCTATCTGGAGGTTGGAGGTTTCTGGAAAGTAATCATAGTGCACGGAACCTTTGTAGAATCTCAGATGAGATTTTTTATGATTGGCAGGAATGGTTTTGATTGAGGATTTGCAAGTTATGATAGGTAGAAATGTCTAACTGAAGCAGGCATAAAAGCGACCTCCAGTGTAGCCTCTTGACTCCATCTGAGCTCTCCCAGTCACTGATACCTTATTTGTTATACTTCTTTCCCCCTTTTGGTCAGGATGACATTGTTGATCCCAAGGTTCCAGGACCAGGCTCATCCCTGGGAGTCATCTCCCATGCTGCCAGGGAGATTTTCATCCCTGAATGTATGTCGCATATAGAGGGGAGGGCAGTGGTTACACTTGCAGAGTTGGGCTTAGAGGAAGAAAGGCCACATCTGAGCAACAAATGAGGTCCTCCAGAGGTGATTCTTAGGTATACCTAAGGGTAGGCTAAGCTTCTCTACTCCCTACATAAGCTTCACAAGAGCAAGCCTCAAGATCAAGGGCTTGGCCTATTGATTTGGGTGTCCCTAATGTTTGAGACAGTATCAGGGGTTTCCCCAGCGATTAATTTTAATAGTTCCATATTTTTCCCCCATCCCTGAAGGGATTTTGCCAGTAATTTTTGATTATCTGTTTAACATACTCAGGGATGTATCTAGTTGTTCTAGTTTGCAGGCTGCCAGAATGCAATATACCAGAAACAGTATGGCTTTAAAAAGAGGGAATTTATTAAGATGCAAGTTTACAGTTCTAAGGCTGTGAAAATGTCCAAATTAAGGTACCAACAAGAGGTTACCTTCACTCAGGAAAGCCCAATGAAGTTCTGGGTTTCTCTCTTAGCTGGAAGGGCACGTGGCAAAGACTGCTAGCTTTCTCTCCAGGCTTCTTGTTTCATGAAGTTCCCCCGGAGGTGTTTTCCTTCTGCACCTCCGAAGGTCTACGGCTGTGTGGGCTCTAAAGCTTTTTCCAGATGGATCCCTGTTAAAGGGCTCCAGTAAGCAACCCTACTTTCAATGCATGCAGACACATCTCCAAGGAAACCATCTAATCAAAAGTTACCACCCACAATTGGGTGGGTCACATCTCCATGGGAACAATCAAAAAGCTCCCACCCAACAATATTGAATGAGGATTAAAGAACTTGGCTTTTCTGGGGTATACAACAGATTCAACCAGGCATTACAGTAAACTATACAGAATTATAGGCCCTCATTCCCATTCTGGGTGCCAGGTGTTTGAATTGTTTAAATGACCTAGCCAGTGTTTCTATCTACTCAGTAGATTTTAACCTTTGTTATAGATTAGTGGTCAATGAGAGAGAGGGGTATGGAGTATGGTATGTGTAAGTTTTTTTCATTTTTCCATTCTGGAGTGATGCAAATGTTCTAAAAAATTATCATGGTGATGAATAACTACTATGTGATGATATCGTGAGCCATTGATTGTACATGAAACATGTAATGTTTGTATGTTAAGACTGTTCGTGTTTGTATGTTTTGGTTTGATACTACAAAATAAAATATTTTTTTAATAGACAGTATAAAAATAAATAAACAAACAAACAAACAAACAAATAAATGACCCATTCAGACAGGTTAAGTTAGAGTATCTGCTACAGAAAATTTTGGTTCTGGACAAAAAAATCCTTTCTTATTTTGGTCTCAGCCAGTAGGTGAAGTTCTAAAATACAATGTTTTCCTTACCCCTGTATTCTAAATTACCTTAATCCCAACCTGATCGGCTTCTTTCTTATCTCTATGTGAAGCCTGATCTCTTTTTCAGTTTTCTTGACAATTGTTTTATGTGGCAATACTGACCTTTAGAGCTATAGAAATCTGACTTTGAGTCTTAGGTGTCACACGGTACCCAAAGTTTCAGGGAAATGCCAGGTTATTCATATATATATAGCACAGCCTTTCAGTCTAGAAATAGCAGTTATCACTCTGGACTAAATGTGACTGCTAGAACTGTCTAAAATTGAGCATGTTGGATTGTTGGCTTTGGACATTATACATGATGCCCAGTGGATGGAGGTGGCTGAAGGTACACTGAGAAGTAGAATGGTGAATGATGATATGTAAAGGAGCAAAATTGTGAAGCATGAAACCTTGTGAATGAGCCTCTGGGACATTATGTGTTGCAAAATAAACCAGAAAGAAAAGAACAACTTTGTATGGTCTCATTTAGAAAATACTTTTAAGAAGATTGGGGTCTAGATTATAAGCTCTTGTTGCATTGATGTTTTTGACACAACTAAAGTCTATAGCAACTCTTCTGCTCACCTCCTGTGCTGGTTTGAAAGGAAGTGTGCCCCCTAAGAAAAGCCATGTTTTAATATAAATCCCATTTCATAAAGGTAGGATAATCTCTATTCAATACTGTATGTTTGAAACTGTAATGAGATCATCTCCCTGGATGATGTGATTTAGTCAAGAATGGTTGTTAAACTGGATTAGGGGATGACATGTCTCCACCCATTTGAGTGGGTCTTGATAAGTTTCTAAAGTCCTATAAAAGAGGAAATATTTTGGAGAATGAGAGATTCAGAGAGAGCAACACTACGAAGCAGAGAGTCCACCAGCCAGCGACCTTTGGAGATGAAGAAGGAAGACGCCTCCTGGGGAGCTTCATGAAACCGGAAGCCAGGAGAGAAAGCTAGAAGATGATGCTGTATTCGCCATGTGCCCTTCCAGCTAAGAGAGAAGCCCTGTGTTCACCATGTGCCTTCTCACTTGAGAGAGAAACCCTGAACTTCATCGGCCTTCTTGAACCAAGGTATCTTTCCCTGGATGCCTTTGATTGGACATTTCTATAGACTTGTTTTAATCGGGACATTTTCTTGGCCTTAGAACTGTAAACTTGCAACTCATTAAATTCTCCCTTTTAAAAAAACCGTTCTATTTCTGGTATATTGCATTCCGGCAGCTAGCAAGCTAGAACACCTCCATTTGACCTATTTTCGCCCTTTGACTTTTCTCTTTCTATGTAATTCAGCAAATGCTACTGTCTCCTGAATTTGTAGGGAGCAAAGAAATGAATGATATAGAGTTAGAAATTAAAATGCATGTTACTAGGTGCAGGGGTCAGGAGGGAGTGCAGGATCAATGCATAATTGATCTAAAGTTTCACTTGGGGTGACAGTAAAGTTTTGGTAATGGATGGTGGTAAGCACAACGTGGCAAGTGTAATTAACACCACTGAATTGTATACTTGCAAGTTGTTAAAATGGGAAACTTTATGTTGTATATGTGTTACCACACTAAAAATTTAAAAGCAAACACGAAAGCCATAGAACTGTACAACACAAATAAGAAACTTTACTATAGAAAGAAAAAAGGCTCACAGCTTGGTTAGAATATGAAGCATTTAGCCTGGCTTGATATGTAATACATCCTCCTTAAGCAGAACTGTATCTTTTGAATGGGGAGAGGAGCCACCAATAGCGAATGTAATAGTGATAGTAACAGCTGCCAAATACTCAGTTACTTCTCTGTGCCAGTAGGCATTTTACCCAAGGTCCCACAGACAATCCTAATTTAACGTAAAATGTGTAATTACGTCTATGAGTGTATTTGAGAGAGGTGCAGCTATTGGCTAAGACCGCACAGAGGGAACATTTTACAGAGAGGAAATTGAGGAAACGTGGAGGAAATGACTTTGTGCAGGTTTTGAAAAATGAGTTGTAAGTTCACTGGGCAGGGAGGTGAGAAGAGGGAGGGAAACGGAGAAAATTTCCCTTATTCTCTTCTCTTCTCTCCCACCCACCCCCACCTCCCCTGCACCCAGAGGACTCCTGGGTGGAGGAGGCTTTCAGAGCTGACGAGGAGGCTGACCCTTGACCAAACATAAAGATGTATAGGGGCGCGTGCTCCTGTCTTTTTAACAGAGGGGTGGGAGTCCAGTAAATGCGCAAAAAATGTCCGGAGGGTGATACCTGTCTTGTCCGTGCTGTGGTTGACATGAAAACAGAGGCGTTGACCAAGTACTGCTGCCATGTCTTCTATACTGTCAGCACCATGGAAGGAATTACTGTATGTGCTGTTTTTTTTCTTTTTTTAATTAATTAAAAAAAAAATATTACAAGAAAGAAACACAAACATTCTTAGCATATGCTCATTCCATTCTACATATGTAATCAGTAATTCACAATATCATCACATCGTTGCATATTCGTCATCATGATCATTTCTTAGAACATTTGCATCAATTCAGAAAAAGGAATAAAAAGACAACAGAAAAATAAAACGGAAAGAGAGAAAAAAATTGTACGTACCATACCCCTTATCCCTCCCTTTCATTGATCACTAGCATTTCAAACTAAATTTATTTTAACATTTGTTCCCCCTATTATTTATTTTTATTCCCTATGTTCTACTTGTCAGTTGTGTATGTGCTGTTTTAAGCAAGCATCATACACGAAAAATGAAGGTTTTTACAAGATCATTTAATTATAAGGTAGTTCACCTGGGAAGTTGCTTTGAAAAGTAAATTCAGTGTATTTTTTGGTAGAATTTTGAGCAGTGTAAATGTAAGGAAAACCAAGACCTTATTCTCTGAATTAATAATATAGCAGAACAAAGGGAATTAATTATATATATAATAGTATTTCCATACCGAGTAAGAGAGGTATGGAATTCAGAGCAAGTAGTAATATCCTTAAGAAAGTTTTCATGAGGGAGTGATGTTATCTTGATGTATAAGTATTAAATAAAGACTATGTACTTGGGAAAGGGACAAGAGAGGTATTAAAATGATTTTGGAAAAAGTATGTCTCTTCTCAGTAATCATTTATTTGTTTTGCCTTTGTAACTAGACTTTAAGAAACTAGAGGACTGAAAACAAGCCTAATACATATCTGAGTTCCCTCCAGCACCTAATCCTGAGAGGGTTAATAAATAGGTGTTTGTTAATTGCTTTTTGGATTTATCATTTTACTGTTGAAGAACATATTAGTGAAAGCATGTGACCAGAAAGGATAGAGGAAAGGATACAGAGGTAATGCAATTGAAAGTACTGTCATTTTTTTTATTTAGTCACATTTCTTAGAATAATGATGTTTTCTGTTTCTTTGAGGGACGTAGACTATTCCTCTTTTTTTTTAAACTAAGAATTGAATTATGCTGAAATGCCATCAGAAGTAGCACTTTTATATAAGAGTGGAGTTTGTGCTGCATCCTGCTCGTAAATCCTGGGACTGCATTGCCTCAGAATATATATCACTCAACACATTTGTCTTATTGAAAACAGCTTGCATTAACTTTACTAGCTGTTCAGTGGTTCACAAAAATGCAGAGCTAACATTTTTAAGAGACTGATGAAGGTGGAGCAGATGTGTACAACAAGCTGCAGGGAATTAAATGCTGGTATGGGTTTTACAAGTTGCAAACTAAGAGGAAGGAGTGGGCTTCTGCGAAGGTGGAGTCCATTTTTGTTAGAAGCAATGAAGACAGTGGCTTTCAGATTTTAAAAACGACTACAGAATATCTGTACTTTTGGCTCTTGCTCTCGGAAAGTATGAGTGCCTTTACAAAAATATGTTCTGACAATGTTGATTGGTGTTGATGAAGTAGAAAATTTATACTTGGTTTCCAAATGTGATTATTAAAAAGTTGGGTGCATTAAAGTCCCCTGTCTCCTATACTCCAATGAGAAGATACTCGTGACATCAGAATTAAATGGGCATTTAAACGTTTTAATGAAATTTTAATGAAAATCTTCAATCACACATTTCCCTCATAATGGCTTTGGAAAGAGGATTTCTTTTTTGTTTGAAGTGGTCAGTTTCCAAGGAATAACTTACAAGAAAATAGCTCTGTTATCTCTTTTTAAAATGTCAATAGAGTTTATTTTGGAACATCAAAGCGTCTACAAGACTTCAGAAAATCATGGTTACCAAAACTGTTTCTCTTTTTGTTTCAGACCTTTTAATTCTCAATTATAAATTAAAATTTGGCAGTGAGTAGAAGGTTTAATAGTTTGTGCACAGTTTGTTTATCGTACTATACAAGATTGCAGGGAAAATGATTGGGCTGCATAAGACGAAGACATTAAAACAGTTGAACAAGTAATGGTTCTGATTTTATTTTTCAGTCCTATGTACTCATAAGAAGTTAATTTTTTAAGTTTAATATTTGTTTCTTTCATTCAGGTATTTGCCTTTGATTATTGCTTTTGGTCCATGGATGAATGTAACACTACAAAATATGCTGGTAAGTTGGTTATTTCTCTGCACTTGACTGTTTGGCCTCTGGCCTCTTCTTCCATTACATCTATTTTTCTTAATTATTCTGGAGTTTTGTCTTTCTCTTGAAATTTGTACTCATTTTTTCCAGTTCTGACAAGTAGGCTTTGAAGTCTGTGAGATTTGGTTTCAGAATCTGTTTCTTGCCACTCAAAAGCCTCAGCCAGTTTTTTTTTCTTTTTTTTTTTAGTTAGAGAAGTTGTAGGTTTACAGAAAAAATCATGCAGAAAATACAGAGTTCCCGTATACCTTCTCCCCTATTAATAACAACTTGCATTAGTGTGGTATAATTACTACAATTGATGAAATGGTATTATTATAGTTGTACTCTTAACTATAGTCCATGCTTTATAATATGGTCCCCAAATTGTGTGTACAGCCCTGTGGTGGTTTTTTAAAAAACTATTTATTCTAATATCATATATGCAACCTATATGCAACCTAAAGTTTCTCCTTTCATTCACAATCAGATATATAATTCAGTGCCGCTAATTACATTCACAGTATTATGCTACTGTCACCACCGTCCATTACCAAAACTTTTCCTTCACCCCAAATAGAAATTTAAGTATTAACTCCATATTCTCCACCCCTACCTTGGTCCCTGACATACTGTATTCTAGTTTCTGGCACTGTGAATTTGATTATTCTAATTATTCCATAACACTGAGATCATATAATATTTGTCCTTTTTTTCTTTCGGTTTTTAAAAAGGGAAATTTAATAAGTTGCTAGTTTACAGTTCTAAGGCCGAGAAAATGTTCCTGGAAATGACCAATCTAAGGCATCCAGGAAAGGATACCTTGGTTCAAGAAGGCCAGTGAAGGTCAGCGTTTCTCTCTCATCTGGAAGACACGTGGCGAACGTGGCATCATCTCCTGGGAAGCTTTCTCTCCTGGCTTCTTCCTGTTTCATGAAGCTCCCCAGTTGACGTTTTCCTTCATCTCCAAAGGTCGTTGGCTGGTAGATTCTCTGCTTCTCATGGCTGTGTCGTTCTGCTCTCTCAGAATCTCTTTAATATTTGTCCTTTTTTTTTTAACCATACTAAGCTTCGTGCTCTTTACCTTTAAAGGGGGGTATCCATATCTTCAGATGTGTTCCCAGGATTAGAGATAATGGGAACCACCCACGTCGTAAATGGCAGCTGTTATCTTCGCATGAAGGAGAGATTTAATTTGCTGTGCGTTTCCTTTCACTGATGTTCGGGGATCACTCTGCTTTGTATAGCAAAGCACAGGATGCTCTTTTTTAAAATGTTTTTTTATTGTTAAGTATAACATATAGACAAAGGGAAAAAAAATAAGAAAAGCAATGATCTTCAAAGTACACTACAGCAAACAGATACAGAACTTCAGAATTTGTTACGGAGTGAAATAGTAGAATGGTGACCCATAATAAACTTTTGGTGTTTTTGTAGAACTCACTCAGGTCCTGAGGTTCCTGAGCAATGAAGGGTGATGTGAACTAAAACTACACAGACCGTGAGGAAACTTTTTTTTCCTGGGTCCGCATTTGCTAGTGTTCCTTCCTTGAAGTATTTTTATCCCCATTCTATGATATGCGAACATGCTAATTTTATTATTTATGAATCTTAGGCTTTCTTAATTGTCAATCACAATTGTTTTTAGTTCAGGAAGGAAGGATTTGTTTTACTGGTTCTTACTTTTTTGATTGTGTCCCCATCCCTGCCCCCCCATACCCCCTCCCTTTTTCTTAGATATTTCATCTCAATATGTATTTTCTCTTTATATCTCCTTTTTTTTTAATACATGGGCAGGCACCAGGAATCAAACCCGGGTCCTCTAGCATGGCAGGCAAGTGTTCTTGCCTGCTGAGCCACCATGGCCAGCCCTCTTTATATCTACTTTTAAGAGTAACAGTTGAATGACCTTCCTATTTAGTTAAATAAAACAAATTTTTACTCTTAAAATATTTGAGAGTAAAAGAAAGTTACTTGCTATAGGGAATTAATTTTTTTCTTTAATAGTATTTTCCTTGCCTTGAAAGACAAACTTCTTGAGAAGCCATTTGATGTGTTTTCTTTTTTATTATTTGATGCATATTTTTTTTTGTAAGTTAAAAATCTTGAACTAGGAAAATTTCTTCAGTTGCTCACATTGAGTAAACTAGCATTTCTTTCCAAACATCATTCCTGCAACTTCATCCATATAATTCTATTAAAGTAGTTTCTTAGTTTGGTTATAATTAATTTGTCTTCTTATTGGCCTTTTGGGACTTTCTGTAATAAATTCTAGAGTCTAGAACAGTATGTCTTCAAAAAGCCTTAGTCTATTTTTCTGCTGGATGTGTGCTTTTAGATTTAAATAAACAATAAGAGTAAAACATTTCCTATTGTTACAGAGACAAATAGGGACAAATGGTTTGACTATACAACCTCCAGTCTCTTGCCCTGTTCAGTTGCTACCAGATATTTCTTTCTGAACTAGCACTCTTCTCGTGCCTTTTTTTTTTTTTTGCATGTGTGATCAAATGTATTTATTAACTTCAGAGTTTCTAACATGCTTTAATATATTATTGTACGCTATTTCTCCACAGGGTTGGAGAAGGTAGGATAGGCAAGGGTAGAGGACATACACAACAGCATTTTAAAAACTGATTTGACCATAGAGCCTGTTTATTAAGGGAATCCTGGAAGGATTGGTGTTCTGCAGAAAATACTTTGGCAAAAATGATTCCAAAATATTAAAAGTAAGAGAGTTTCTCATTCCTGTTATTGTTCAAGGGCTCTGTAGGGTGAAAGCCCACCTCTCAAAACATTTTGAGATATTTACTTCTCTCCTATATCGTCAAGTAATGCTGTTCTGCACTCACTTAAGAATTAACTCCACTGATGCTTAAAACACTCTGACGTTACTCCATAATGATGTTGAGGCTCAATGAAATGAGAAGGGCTGGTATCCTGACCTCATCTAATAAATGAGAAAATGGAGAGAGGGGAAGGAATTATTGGAAAAGCAGTAACTATAATGGAATATGGTAGCCAGAATCCTAAGCTGGTTCCTCTTGTTACTCCTGTGCATATGTTATTTTATAAGGTCAATGGGATTTTCTGTTTGTTTGTTTCCAAATTTTTTTATTGATATATATTATATATTCACATATCATGTAGTTATCAAAAGTGTGCAGTCAGTGGTTCACAATATCATCACATAGCTGTGCATTTTTCATCACAATTGACTTTTTTTGTGAAAAAGAAATAAAACAACGAAGGGTTGAATAGATAAAGTCGTGTGCCGATTAACAGAAGGTGTCCATAGATGGTACTTCTTTTGAAGACGTTCCATTAAGTGATGACAGAGATGGAACGGAGCAGATGGTGCATCCTGGGCACGAGCAGTGGGAGACCTATTTGCACATGTTGAGTAAAGCCCGATAATAGGAAATCCTACAAGCTAGACTGAGATGTTTAGACGGATAGGTAGAAAACAGGGGCTTGTTGGAGTGATGTGGTTGAAATAACGATTAAGAAGGATTATTCCTCTCTTTCTTTTCCTTGTCTTTTGAAATCACATCCTCCTTTATTGACCAAAGAGATCCTGTAGCTTTCTGCAATATGTGTTCCTGTTTATAAGGCATACTTTTTCTTGTTTCCCAGAAATAACTCTGTCAACTACAGCTGATAAAATCAAATGTGAAATTCACAATTTCTGTAGCTTTTTATTATGGTTTGTATGTTCATAAATATTAAAAATTATAAAAATGATTTTTAAACGTGGAATACTGATGGGCATATTTAGTAAATTTTAGGTTGCATGGTCACATCAAATATTGTATTCTACTTAGCCCTGAAATAGAATTCTTCCAGCTCACAGTGCAATATCTGTTTACAAAATTTGGGGATGGGAGGGATTTTTTTTATTCTTTAGCTAACCCCTCATTGTTGTACAAATACTGTGACAACTTTAGCAAAAAGCAAAATACTTTTTTTTTTCTCTTGGATTTGTTTAAATCCATCATAAATAATCTGTCTAGTAAAGATACGCTAGTTAATTAGTTGATTGGTTTCCATACTAATTTTATTTCCTCTCTCTTCATTAAAAAAATGAAAAGCAATTCCTTCTTAATGGTGAATAGAAAAACTAAGATAGAAGCATTCATTCTCTGGTGGGAAATACAGGAAATGAAGAAGGGGAAGCACAAATTTCCTGAAACCGACCTATTTGTCAGGCTTAATGAATAATGGCATCATTGATACTGAATCAGGGCTCTCAAGGCAGCTTTCAAAACTGGGGGGATAGAGAGAGGAAGAGAAAGTGAAGTGCATGGATTGATTGAGCAAACAAAGAGAAGCCAGGGCTCTGTGTCTCTTGTGGGGTGTAACAGTGTTAAGTTCTCAACTAGGTTTTGCTGTTTATTTAAAGCTATAGCAAGAACCTGCAGTCTCAGGCTTTCTGATCTAGAAAAACATAAGTCTGTAGCATGTAGCATGTATGATGGCATTGCAGTAGGTTGTTTAAAGTGGTTGCAGAATATGGGCTTTTAAGTCAAACAGCCAGGGTTCAAATCCTGGCTCCACCACTTTCTGTGTGTGTCAACATTGGACGATTGCTTAATCTCACCGTGCTTTTGTTTCCTCAGTGTTAAATAAGGGTCTCCTAAGGTTGATATGAGAATTAAAGGCCCGTTCATGTAAAGTACTTAACCCAGTATCTGGCACACAGGAAGAGCTCACTTAATATTTATCGGCATCCACCATTGTCTCATTGTGGCAGTACGAGGGTAGCAGCACCAGTACTTTGGAAAGAAAATGGATTGCACTGGGATTTACGAGACCTGGTTTTGTCACAAGCGGCTAGACTTTGGGCAAGATAACCTTTAGAGTCTGCTTCCTCACCTGTGAGAGGAGATGTGGCCTAGAATGGTCTCAGATCCCCTCCTGCTCCTTGATTAAACATGAATCTGCCATTTTAAGCTGGGTGCACAGCTGTTGCAGTAATCATAATCGGCGGCAGGTCAAAGGCTTGTTTAGCCATTTGAATTATATTGAATAGTGTTTTGAAGCTTTTCACATTTAAATATATTATCTCTTCCTTCTGTTCCTTTTGACTAGGTAGTGTTGAAAATGCTTGTCTGGCAGAGAAGTCTGTCTTTGAAGAAAAATGTCCTTGAGTTAGGGGTAGAAAAAAAAATAAAACGGAAGTAATCTACAGAATTAAGCACGTACTGTGGCATTTCTACATAAATCCACGTTTCTGCCCCACCCTATGTATGCATGCACCAATAAACACATGCCATATACATCGACACTTTGAGGATTGTAGAGCAATTATGTAATAAATACTGATAAACTTGAGAGCTGTCATAACATTTGAAAGGTCTTTTTAAATGTCTCAGTTACTACTGATGGTTATTAAGGCATTATCTGTGATCAATTAATACGTATTTTATCATTGCTTAAAATGTGTCCATGTGGGTACGTAACAGTGACTTCCAATAACCTCGATTCTTATTTTCCCCATAGGGACTATTTTTTCATGACTTTATTTTCTTCAAAATCCTCATACCAAAAATAAAAACCAACCTGGTGATGGCAGATCTGGGGATCAGTGGGGACATGACCATTTCCTGGCCTGAGAGAGTCTGAGCTGTTGACTTAGAATTATGTAACAGTCCTTGCCATATGGCATGCTGCTCAGATTTGCCGAGGCCATGTGTTTTCAGGCTTTGTTAATACCCTGCAATTCAGGAGAAAGGTTGTCCATCTGATTCTTGATTTGCTAGCTCTGCTTTATTCGGAAAGGCGAGACATGAGCACCTACCCGCAGCGGCCTGTGGCTGCCAGTGGAGCTGCCATGTTTGTTTCTATTCCCTTGATGAGAGATTTCGTTTCCCCAGAGGTAGAAGTGACTTCTCCTTCACCTTGTTTAACTCAAGTGAGAATATAAAGGGACCAAACATTTTTTGCATCAAAATTTACATTCTAAAAGCCAACGATAGCCAAAGTAGAACCTTTTTTTTAGCACAGCTCTACAATCTTAATTTGTTTTAGCATATTGTTTTGGTTCCTTATTTTACTATTATGGGGCTTTATTTGAATAAAGTCAGATTTCTAGTGGTTCAGAGAACAGGCTCTGGACTCATACTTCCTGGGTTCAAATCCTGGCTCTGCCACTTCGTATATGACGATGGATGATAATAACTGTATTTTCTTAATTGTAAATCTTAGAAGAATCAAATGAGATTACGCATGTGAAGCCCTCAGCAAGTACCTTGCACAGAGTAAACACTCAGTAATTTTTAGCAGTTTAAGTTTATCAAATACCATTGAAGTCTCTGCAGTTATGTAAAGCAGTAGTAGTTAACTATTTGAAAAGTTTGTTAAAGTAGGGATCATTATAAATGATCCATGCCATCTTAAAAGCACTTATGAAATGATGTTAATGCAGAATCCTTCTGGATTTTTACTGCTTTTCCCCAGTCTTTTCCAGTTGTCTTACCCTTGCCTGATTTGACAATTCTTTGATAATTCACCTTTAGTGTGTTTTTTCTAGCCCCTCATCTTAGTTTTTCTTAGAATCAGTGTCTCCCTTTTTGCATTTGTTAATTAAATTATATAATTACAAAGAAGTGCATCGGACATAAACCAATTTAAGAGGAAACACAGCTTACCTTTGTAAGGCTGTGACTCAGCTGTTGGGAGTTCATAGAGTAGCCTACCAGCTGGGGTGACCTAGCATGCAGTGGACACCTATCCGTGTATTTTATGGATGGAAGGGAGAGTGTTATTTAATTGAGAGAATTGGATGAGTGAAGAGAATTGGATGAGTAAGTTTCTTCTGTAAGAATGTCAGAAATAATACTGTTAAATCTCTCTCTTTCTCTTTCTCACCCTATTTCTCTCTCACCCAATCCTACCTTCTCCCACACATCTCTTTCTTTGTCCATGTCTTTTCCTTTGTTGTTACCCAGAGACATTTAACTTAATTAAGGGTATTTAGAGGAGCTGGATAACAATAACAACAGTGTTCAATATAGTGCTAAGCACAAAAGTTCCTAGTACTGTGTGCACTGTTTACAGGCAGTAGGTAATTTAATTATCATAAGCACCCAGTCAGGTAAAAACTATTGTTGCCCCCATTTTACAGATGAAGAATCTGAAGTTCAGAGAGGCCCTGATGTGTATGGGAGAGCTAAAAGCAGTTAAATGTGTACTTTGATCAATGATGATTTTATATGCTAGTAAAAATGATTCTACTTCAGTCCCGGCTGTCATCTCTTCCCTCATTGTGGAGAGACAGGCTGTGTTAAGGAAATCATACTGGAGGGCTCTGGCTGGAACCCAGCCAGGAAATATCCTAAGCGCAATCTCCCTGCTGTCAGAAGTTCTGAGTCCTGAATGCCTGTGTTTGGTTTGGGCTTTGTTTTAACTTCCCCTGCAATGCTGTAAATACTGTGTGCCCCAAAGTCCAGAAGAGAGCCGAGTTTAGTCTTCCTTTATCAAAGAAAGGCGTCGTGAATTAGTCACTGTTTGAAGCAGCATGCTTCCCTAAATGGTACCAGAGTAAAGATGAAATGAAGGACATTTACTATTTTCATCCTGGTTTTATGTGAAAGACTCCAGAATGCATCCTTTGTAAGACAGTCTTCACAGGTGAGTTCTTTATTTTCTTTTCATCCTTGGCTCTGGTGCTGAGGGCAGCAGTTGCACGGCCCCTCCTAGGTGAGTCAGCCGCTTTATCCTGCAATAAACACAGAGCCCGGATCCCTGCCAGCTCATGACTAGCCCAGGGCTGGCGCTGGGGTGGAAACATTTGTCTGGGTGTGTCACCCCATGCCATGCCTCCACTAAGACTCCCGAAGACTGAAATGCTGATCGCTCTTGGACGCCAATATGGAAAACGGTCCCGTGGTCTACCTGTACCCCCATGGCTCAGTTTCATGGTATCCACTTACCAGGCCTCGTAACTGAAGACATCTGTCATTGATTAAAACTTAAATCTAGCATCACCAGGTCAAGCTTTATAGCCTTAGTTCCTTTGTCTGCACTCTGTGTAGTTTTTGCCCTTTTTATTTAAACCACATTTAAAGTCACTAGAGATAAGTTTTCGAGAGCTGTACTTCCACACCCCCGAGGTATTAGAGAGATTTACTTAAACCTCGTCCAAGTAGGGCCTTCCTCGCCCCTCAGGTGTGTATGAGTGAACTTGTCTGGTCATGCACTGTCCAGGTGCACAGAACTGGAGCTGGGCCACCTGCCGAGTCCAGACGCATCAGAATCACCGAGGCTGTCAGCACAGTTTAGAAGTGGAAAAACACCCCACAGAAGAGCAGGCCAGGACGTTCAAATCACAGAGATTGAGTCCAATCATTTTTTTTTTTTTCCTTTTTCACATAACACCAAAGAGAAAAGAGGGAAAAGAAGGAGAACTGGGGACTCTTTAAACTGGTAAAATTACTGATGGTGTTAAAATTCTGGATACCCTTCCATGTAGCTACGTTAGAAAAATGCGAAATGTTCTGGTCGTATGCCATGTCTAGTCTGCGCATTGCCATGGTGAGTGGTTTGTCCAGTCGTGGTGTATATGTGTCTGCCTTGTTTAACGCAGATTGTAAACGAAGGCTGGGGTTATGCCCTCCCAATTCATCCTCCCGTTTCCTAGAACCTAGACCGCTGTGACTTTTAACCCTGTGTCCCTTCGTAATGAAGTTAGGCGAATGAATGATAGATGCCTTCTCCTTTCTCATCCCTCTTTTTTCGTCTTCCTTGTTTTGCTCTCAGAGCCATGCTGCAGAGAGAGAATTGCTCTGGTTGCTTAGCTCCGGATACACACCTGTAGTAGTGTAAATTGGTTCTATTGCTGCTGTGCCCACCCAGAAGGACAGCTTGTGCACAATGTGGCGAGTCAAGGGTGTGCGTTGCTCAGAGATCTGTATCACGTGTGACTCAGTGTTGGGCGACTCAAGGCTATGACTTTGCTTGCAGAAATTCCATATGGGAGCTCGCTCTGTTGTTGGGACAGTGTGTCTCGGGTAGCTGTGTTATTACCTTGGGCATGCTGGTGTCCCAAGACTTGTCTACATGATTATAGGAGGCCTCATCATAAACTCTGCAGAGGAAATGGGCATCGTGGTCATGGTTTTTAACGAGTAAGGCCAGGTTTGCCTTGTGGATTCACCAGGCTAGGCATGTGGCGGTTATGCCTGCAGAGGGGCTGTGACTGCCTTCTGTCTGGCACTGGTCCTGCTGAAAGGCCACAGCCCCCTTGACTTTCACAGTGTGGTGGCTTTGCTCAGTTTGTGTGGGATAAAAACAAACGCTCATAGATCCTCCTGCATCCCACAGGATTTCTGAACTTTCCTTATGAGCCAGTGCACTTTCCCCCAGACCAACCACATTTCTTCTATTAGAATATAATCTGCAGCTGAGAAACTTCAGGTTGGGGATCGTATATCTTTGTAGAATCCATCCATGCACTGTTTGAATTCTCTGATTCCTACCACCCAGCATAAACAGCCTCTTTTTTGGGGAACTGAGATTCAAAAAGCATTTGGGAGGTCATTTTTTTCCTATGCTGTAAAAGGGATGTGTTATGTTTGAAAAATAGAAACATAACAAAAATCTTTCAGTCTTTTGAATAAATCAGGGTCTCCTTTAGAGACCGTGTAAGGGCCTTTGGTATTCAGTATTTTCTCTCTATCACAGAGAGACTATAACCATTATTTGTATTTCATGGAGAACTGATTATATTAAGGAAGATAGAAAGCTGTGTAAGGAATCTGCATTGATTTTTTTTTTTAGCATGGGCAGGCTCCAGGAATCAAACCTGGTCTCCAGCATGACGGGGGAGAATTCTGCCACTGCGCCACCATTGCCCACCCTGCAATACATTTTTTAGACTTGGGTTGACCATTTGGCCATTTTTTGTCATAGTCTCTTACTGAACCAGTGGTGTCCTACAGGTCATCCAAACCAAAGAATTAAATATGACCACAACCAGGGTCTCATACAGCTAAAAAGGCACCGGGCTATGGAAAATTAAGAGAATTCTGTAGAACCTGTCTCCATTCACAATTTTATCAGTGTGATTTTTTTATTACATAGTTTTATTTCTGTACCTTTCTGAGATACCTTAATATTATGAGTCTTAATTTTCCTCCATGGGACAATTTGAGTTGATATAGCCTGGCCCCAATAATGATACTTGTTTCTTCCTTTCCTCATCATCCCACCCCCAAGAAACACGCGTGAGCATGTACGCACGCACACACACTTTGTGCTCTCTTTCTCTACTGTTCTTTTATGTGTGAGCATGCACCACCTTTATATGTGGTCAGTCGAGCTTTAAAATAGGTTCTCTAGGGGAGCTAGAGAGAGGGAGCCAACAGTGACTCCTTTCAAAAATCAGTCTTCTCTCTTTTATTTTTTGAAGTTGGATTTTGTAACAAATCGAGGAACTGTTTGGAGGTAAAAAAAAAAAAAAATTAGATGATTACCTCCTTCTTTACACCAAAATTGATTACGATTGATTGATTTAAGGGATGATATTAAATAATAATTAAAATATGTTCTGGCCAGACACTGTGCTAAGTGCTTTGTCCACATCACCTTATTAAACCATCCCAGCAACCCAGTAAGGTAGCAATTGTTATCCCTATTTTACTAACGGAGAAACTGACATCATGCCCAAAGTCATACAGCTGGTAAAAATAGAGTTAAGATTTGAACCCATGAAAAGCAAAACCACCAAAACTGGAAGCAAATATGGGTGAATATCTGTATAATCTGAGGGTGGGAAGGATTTTGGAAACATTATACCAGAGGCAGTAATGATAAAGGAAAAGGAAAGACTAAATATCCACAATAGGGAACTGATTATATCCCAGTTATGAGGCATTCATACAATAGAATGCTAAGTAGCTTTTTAAAATGCTTAATGTTAATGTATATTTATAGAGGTGGGAAAATGTTCATGATTTCTTCTGGTTTTTTTTTTTCTTTTATGCTGCAATTTTATTTCAATCACACAAAGTTAGCATATAGGAAATTTAAATGAAACAGTATGGTAAAAATAAAGAACTGAAAAAAATACAACTAAAAAGGAAGTACATCTAAAGCATGAGAATTCAGCATTCATTAATGTTTCATCTTCAGTTTTTTTGTTTTTTGTTTTAAACATAACATACAAACACGAACATTCTTACCATATGATCATTCCATTCTTGGTATATAATCAGTAACTCACAATATAAATAAATATAAATAAATAAAAGAATAAATTTCCTTTGAGACTTGAAGCCATAGTGATGAAATGTATTCCAGTCTCTCTAGAATCTAATCTTGCTTGAATTTGTAAAAATGAAAATACTTTATGTTAGTTTTTCGTGCTTTATCCTTTAGTAGATTATGCTTCAGTATAGTTGTTTAAGGATGGGAAAGAGAAAAATTCTTTTCAGAAGCACAATATAATCTTACCCTACTCTTTTTTCAATCTTAAACTTTTTATTTTGAAATAATTTCAAATTTGCAGGACATTTGCAAAAATAGTACAAAATCCATGAAGAGAATTCCAACATACCACCGCTGCCACTAGCAGATACCTAGATCCACCAACTTTTAACATTGCCACAGTTGCCATATCATTCTATGCATTGGTCCATCCATCCATATATATGGAAATTATAGAAACCAGTTAACTTTTTTCAGTCACATATATTTTGTTATATTGTCCAGGAAGTTACTGTGAGTGTCCATAAAAATGTACTATCTATTATAAAAATTATCCAATTAATTGATACATGTTATGTTAGCCCATTCATTCACACCCCAGTGGCTTATTTAACAAAGGCTATAATAATCTTTAGGAATTCATTAGAATTTTAAAAAGTCATGCTTTTATATACTGGGGAAATCTTTGATCATTTGCATTTACCTTCCATGCTTGTTACAGATATATATCCTGATTTTTTCTCTACCAACATATCATAAACATATTTCATGCAGCTTGTTAGCATCCATCCTTATTTCTTCCCCAAATTAACAACCTATAGATTAAAAGCCCATTCCTCCAGTCAGTGAGCGGATAAACAATACGGGCTACACACATACCCACACACAAACACAGTGATATTCAGCCATACAAAGGAATGAAGGTTTTATTTTAATTTACAGACTTTGAGTCCCCCGTTACTGGGACTAAAAGGAGTAGTGCTGTATCGTAGGTGAATTTGTTTCAAAGAAATGAATATTTGGTTCATGCTACATCATGGATGAATCTTGGAAATATGCTAACTGAAAGAAACCAGACACCAAAAGACACACATTATATGATTCCATTTAGATGGCACATCTAGAATAGGTAAATTCATAAAGATAGAAAGTAGATTAGAGATTACCAGGGACTGGAGGGAAGGGAAAATAGGCAGTTTTGCTTACTAGCTATAGCATTTATGTTTGAGGTAATTACAGTTTTTGAAAATGGTGGTGGTTGCACAACATTTTGAGTGTAATTAATACCACTGAATGTACACTTACATAAATTGTTAAAGGCAAATTTTATGATTAAAAATAGTTGTTCCTACCAGGTAAAAATAAACGTTGTTTGGTTTCCCGGAGCCTGCCCATGCCAAAAAAAAAAACAAATGTGGCTTGCCCTTGAAAAAACATAAGGAAAAGAATTCCTCCTAATTCCAGCCTACCTATCACCAGGAACAGAAACCGAAAGTACTGTATTTTACTACCTGATACAGAAACTGATATAAATTCTTGGTTGGTTACTGAATTCAGGCTCTGTGTAGCCACGATAAAACCCTTTGGCCATAGTATTTCTCTGCAGTTGATCAATTCAAGCTCTTGCTTTTTTCTGGGTTAGTAAATACAAATTGAAATCATGAATTACGGTGAGGATGCCTGACCTAGCCAAGTCTTAAATATTTTCTCCCCTTCCTTGCTCTATCCCCTTCCTGGGGGCTCGTTAACCAATGTGGACAATCAACCAGGATCATCCATTCATCCACTTGTACCAAGAAAGCATTGCCATTGAATGGCACCTGGATCTGGCTGTGGACCACAAGCGACTCTAAAACGCCTGAGTTCAGGCAATGTGTTTAAATCAGCTCAGTTCCAGGGTTGAGGTGTGCCTTTCGGCATGGGACGTGGGAGTACACGTGAAATAAGGGAGGTCCTTTGGAAAACTTTTGAGAAAAATGTATTGAGGTATATGAAAGCTCATGGGATAGTATGGTTCAGATATTTTCTCAGTGAGCACAAGACTTTCTCATACATGACTGCAACATAAAATGGATTTTGAGAGTGTTCATTTAGTGAATAGTAATTTTGGCAATGCATTATTCTCTGAGTATTTGTGTATGTGCATTCACACACACACACACACATCTTTAAGAAGTCTTCCCAACAAACCTGTGTAGGGCTATGATGATGATATCCCATTAATACTTCCATATTTACAGCCAACATGTTTTGAGTACCACTTAGGTACCAGGCTCTTGTGCTACATCATGAAAGTCAGAAATGGAGAAATAAGGTTTGTAAGTTTGGTATATTTTCTTCCAATTCATTTTTTAAAATATATTTTAACATCCATGGGCCACATACATTATTTCACATGAATTTTTATATTATATATGTACAGTTCTGAACATGGGTTTTATTTTTCATTCAACACTATTTTTAAAGCATAACATTTGTTTTACTTGCTTTTTTTACAGTTGTATGATATTCCATTGTATAGAATAGTCACAGTTTACTTACCTACTCCCATACGAATGGATATTTTACTTGGATTCCAATTTATGGTATAAGTAATGCCACCATAAACATCCGTGTACAAGATTCCTTTGTGTTCTTTTAGGGTAGAAGCCGAGAGGTAGGTTGGAGAGTGTGGACACGTTCCTTTTCAATAGGTTCTGTCAGGTTGACATTCAGACTGCCTGTTTCATTTTTTTTCACACCAACAGTATATGAAAATATTTATTTCTTCAGTGGTCATTGATATTTGATATTGTTAAAAATCCATTTTTTACCAACCTAATGGTTGAAAATATGTTTCATGTCAACACACTTTGGAAGTTCCATTCTGCAGACATGACCAAAGTCACAGCATGTCAAGGAATTGCTAAGATCAGATCCAACTTTGTATTAAAAAAAAAAAAATCCAAGAATTTATGTTGCATCTTCTCAAATGTGAAAGGGATTGGCACTTATAATAACATGTAGGATAACGAGGTTAAATGGACTCATTCTTTCAACAAACATTTGTTAAACATTTTGCCCTAGTCGCTAGGACTACAAAGATAAACAGATGATTGTCTCCTTTCCCTTGAAAAGCAGATACTGAACCCTGTAGTTTTTGTAATTGCTGTAATGTAAGGAATGTTCTAAGAATCAAGAGCATGGAGGAAAGAGAATATTATTGCAATTCTCTGAATGATGGGAAATGCATGTTACGAAGTCACCGAATTCAGAGTACATGCTGCCTTAAGTGTTTTAAAAAAATTTTACACCTTTACTCTCCACCCCAGTTCTAACCTAGTGTAGTGTGTGATCTCCAGACAGGTTTGTGTACTAGAGCATGTCCCTGCACCCAATTCCATGGCCTGTGTGTCTTCACTCAGCACATCCTGTGCTCAAGACGTACCCTACCTTCAGCAACAAACAGTTGCTCAGCCCTTGGTGAGAGTGAGGTTCTGAGGGCAATTCCAGGATATGCGTGACATGGGTCCTGCTCATTGGAAGCTCAGATGCAGAGTTCAGATGCAGAGATTAGACGGTCCACATTTAAAGACATTTTATATACTTAGCCATGAGAAACTCAGCCCAATTCTAAATGATGTTTCCGTATTTTCCACTGGCAATAGAGCAGAAGGTTAATGCCTAGGGAGATACCTTAGAGGAAACAGTGTGTAGAATCATAAATTTATGCAAGTATTGGACTACAGTTTAGAATAAATGAATTGCATATATTAATATAGAGCCCTTTACACAATAGACACTTAATGCACTTTTAACATTACTTTGGATTTAAAGGATGTTGTTAATGTGTTGAGAAACTTAGCTATTACTAAAAATCCATCAAGAAAAATCATTCCCTTTTTTGTTGTGTACTTTTTATTTTACTTTTTTATTTTTTATTTGTCTTGTTTTCTAGGTCAAGAAGTGGTTTTCAAGTGCCTTGGGGAAGGAATTCTTGAAAAGTCCTTTCAGGGGTATAATGCTTGTATTTTTGCATACGGACAAACAGGTAAGAAGCTGCTTTTATTTTACTATCTATGGTATTAAATATGCAGTTTTTTAAAATTCAGAAGTAAGAACCACTTTGGGAAGCAGCAGGCAAGTGCTTCTGACTATAGGTTTTACTGAGTTACACAATCAAAAGTAACTCTCTTTTTGATGGTTGAACAGTTCGGGTAATTGAGCAATTTCACCGTTCATGAACAAAATTAGTTTCAAGCTATTAAGTGTCATTTTCCTAAATCATAGTTTTAACCTATATTTAAATTAGAAATACTTATTTTCTGAGTAAAATGTAATAGTAGAAACCATTGAAAAACTTTTAATATCATTCTGTTTTGAGGAATTTCACTAGGGTACAACTCAGTGATAATAAATTGTTAAACCTAAACTCGTGGCACATTTAGTTGAAACAAACAAAACAAAAGTATTGGTGACTCAGCTGTTAACATTCTTTAAACAATAAATGAGAATAAATCATAAATCATAATAGTGCTGCCTAATATCATATCACAGGATAATCAGGAATCTCAAATGTGGGGATATATGTATGAAAGCAGTTTTACAAACATGAAATGGTATTTAAGAGGAAAGTGCTAACATTACTTAACAATCTTTAGTTAGTATTTTACTGAACATTCCTTTTTTTTTAAATTTTTATTGGTAAAACCAAACAACATACAATCACAAACATCCTTAACATATGAACATTCCATACCTGGTGTGCAGTCATTGGCTCACGGTATCATCACATCGTTGTATATTCATCACCTTGATCATTTCTTAGAACATTTGCATCGCTCCAGAAAAAGAAATGAAAAGAAAAAAGAAGAAACTCATACATACCATACCCCTTACCCCTTCCTCTTATCGACTGCTAGTATTTCCCTCTACCCAATTTGTTTTAACATTTGTTCCCCCTTTTATTTATTTTCAATCCATATTTTTTACTCATCTGTCCATACCATATATAAAAAGAGTTGAACATTCTTTTAAAGATTATGTATATTTTTTTGGCGTGGTCAGGCACCAGAAATCGAACCCAGGTCTCTGGCATGGCAGGCGAGAATTCTGCCCCTGAGCCACCGTTGCGTTGCCCAGATTATGCATTTTTAGTGGTTATGTTTATCCATTAACCATCTGTAAACAAGGTGCCCTCCAGATCTCACAATGAGAATCAAACTTGGAGGCTGTAAATGTAATGAAAGAAGGGTAACCTTGTCCCCCGAGGGCCTGGGGTTGAAGGCTGTTTCCCACTTTCTATTTGTGATCTGGGCTGATGTATACAAACTTGTATGGTTGGAGGATTAGGTTTTGCTTCCTCTTCTAATTTACCCTCTTTCTATTTGCTCTTCTCCAGGTTCTGGAAAATCCTTCTCTATGATGGGCAATGCTGAACAGCTGGGTCTTATTCCAAGACTCTGCTGTGCTTTGTTTCAAAGGATCTCTTTGGAGCAAAGTGAGTCACAGACCTTCAAAGTTGAAGTCTCCTATATGGAAATTTATAATGAGAAGGTCCGAGACCTTTTAGACCCTAAAGGGTAAGTTAGTGGTTAAAATGAAGCCTGAAGAGAGGTACCAATGTTAAAAATGATCTTAAAGTTGAAATAGACAAGTTTTTAATTGAGCCCTTCAGTCATTTACTGAGAAATCCTCCATCCTTTCAAAGCCTTTCAGTTTATCCTATATATGCTAACAGGTCATTTTATGAAGATGTTTTTACTATTGGTATTATTTTTGCCACCAGACACTATTCGTAAAGAATGATTTAAGACTTTTCCTTCTAGCTTCTCCAGAACATTGGAGGCTAGAAGGAATATTTTTTTTTATTATCATGTGACAAACTCTGGGATCTGTTCTGTAACTACTTGTTAAAGAGTGCTTTGAAAAGTGCTGCTTTTTTCTTGCTTTGCTTTGTATATATGTTGTGTTATACAATAAACAAAGTTTAAAAAGGAACAATTTAAGAACGACACTTGGTCCCTCCATTTATATTGGGCAGCAGCACATCTAAATTGGAGTAAAGTGGTTGAAAAATTGCAACAGCCCAGCCTAGTCAGGTAGTTCGCTCACTGTGCATTGAAATCAGGTGGGGTCCTTTTTAAGCATCCACTGGCCTGAGCCCCACCTAGAGGTTGTGATTCGATAGACTGAGGGTAAGACCCAGGTATCTGTATTTTTTTTAAAAACTAGATGATAAAAACTGAATTAATAAGAGTGGGCGATTTACATTTTTTTTAATTAAAAGGTCTTTTGGCTGCTGTAAAAACAATGTATCTTTATAGAAAATTTAGAAGAAGCATAAGAAATTAAAATGACCTGTATTTCCACTATGCAAAGATAGCCACTGTTACAATTTTGGTGCATTTCGATTATGTGTTTCAAAACTGTATTTTGTGTGTGTACACGCGTGCATCTTCACTTTTCCACGTAACATAATGAGCACGGAAATTCATTAAAATTCATTAAATTAAATTCATTAAAATTCATTTAAATTCATTAAAAATTACTTTTTAAACATTTTTAAAAGCTGTATAATATGTTATGTTTCAGAATGCTTATAAGGTCACACCTTAGATGAACTAAGGGGTATCAGATAAAAAGTATTGGTAGCATTGATGTGACTTAGGTATAGGAAATGTTTATATTTCCTTTAAAAATTTGTTAATAAGTTAAGGAAGGGAACAG
Organism: Tamandua tetradactyla; assembly: GCF_023851605.1. Taxonomy (NCBI): domain Eukaryota; kingdom Metazoa; phylum Chordata; class Mammalia; order Pilosa; family Myrmecophagidae; genus Tamandua; species Tamandua tetradactyla. The sequence goes on along the minus strand of NC_135351.1, from coordinate 20,957,534 downwards.
TTCAACAAGAAGACATAACAATCATAAATATTTATGCACCAAGCCGGAGTGCTCCAAAATACGTGAGATAAACTCTGAAAAGAGAAATAGACATAGCTACCATAATAATTGGAGACTTCGATTCCCCATTCTCATCCATGGACAGAACTTCTCGACAGGGATCAATAAAGAAACAGAGAATTTGAATAATACAATTTGATTCAAATAATGAAATTTGAATTTCAATAATACAATCAATGAACTAGACTTAACAGATATTTATAGGACATTACACCCCACAATAGCAGGATACATCTTTTTTTTTTTAATTTTTTAATTTTTTAATTTTTTATTTTTTATTAATTAAAAAAGAATTAACAAAACAATTAGAAATCATTCCAATCTACATGTACAATTAGTAATACTTAATAACATCACATAGTTGCATATTCATCATTTCTTAGTACATTTGCATCGATTTAGAAAAAGAAATAAAAAGACAACAGATAAGAATTAAAACAATAATAGAAAGAAAAAAAAAAAAACCCATACCTCACATGCAACTTCATTCAGTGTTTTAACATAATTGCATTACAATTGGGTAGTATTGTGCTGTCCATTTCTGAGTTTTTATGTCCAGTCCTGTTGTACAGTCTGTATCCCTTCAGCTCCAATTATCCCTTCTCTTTTTTTTTTTTAATTAACGGAAAAAAAGAAATTAACCCAACATTTAGAGATCATACCATTCTACATATGCAATCATTAACTCTCAACATCATCACATAGATGCATGATCATCATTTCCTAGTACATATGCATTGGTTTAGAAGAACTAGCAACACAACCGAAAAAGATATAGAATGTTAATATAGAGAAAAAAATAAAAGTAATAATAGTAAAATCAAAACAAAACAAAACAAAAACTTATAGCTCAGATGCAGCTTCATTCAGTGTTTTAACATGATTACCTTACAATTAGGTATTATTGTGCTGTCCATTTTTGAGTTTTTGTATCTAGTCCTGTTACACCGTCTGTATCCCTTCAACTCCAATTGGCCATTATCTTACCCTGTTTCTACCTCCTGCTGGACTCTGTTATCAAGGACATATTCCAAATTTACTCTCGAATGTCTGTTCACATCAGTGGGACCATACAGTACCTGTCCTTTAGTTTTTGGCTAGACTCACTCAGCATAATGTTCTCTAGGTCCATCCATGTTATTACATGCTTCATAAGTTTATCCTGTCTTAAAGCTGCATAGTATTCCATCGTATGTATATACCACAGTTTGTTTAGCCACTCTTCTGTTGATGGAGATTTTGGCTGTTTCCATCTCTTTGCAATTGTAAACAGCGCTGCTACAAACATTGGTGTGCAAATGTCCGTTTGTGTCTTTGCCCTTAAGTCCTTTGAGTATATTCCCAGCAATGGTATTGCTGGGTCGTATGGCAATTCTATATTCAGCTTTTTGAGGAACCGCCAAACTGCCTTCCACAGTGGTTGCACCATTTGACATTCCCACCAACAGTGGATAAGTGTGCCTCTTTCTCCGCATCCTCTCCAGCACTTGTCATTTTCTGTTTTGTTGATAATGGCCATTCTGGTGGGTGTGAGATGATATCTCATTGTGGTTTTGATTTGCATTTCTCTAATGGCCAGGGACATTGAGCATCTCTTCATGTGCCTTTTGGCCATTTGTATTTCCTCTTCTGAGAGGTGTCTGTTCAAGTCTTTTTCCCATTTTGTAATTGGGTTGGCTGTCTTTTTGTTGTTGAGATGAACAATCTCTTTATAAATTCTGGATACTAGACCTTTATCTGATATATCATTTCCAAATATTGTCTCCCATTGTGAAGGCTGTCTTTCTACTTTCTTGATGAAGTTCTTTGATGCACAAAAGTGTTTAATTTTGAGGAGTTCCCATTTATTTATTTCCTTCTTCAGTGCTCTTGCTTTAGGTTTAAGGTCCATAAAACCGCCTCCAGTTGTAAGATCCATAAGATATCTCCCAACATTTTCCTCTAACTGTTTTATGGTCTTAGACCTAATGTTTAGATCTTTGATCCATTTTGAGTTAACTTTTGTATAGGGTGTGAGATACGGGTCTTCTTTCATTCTTTTGCATATGGATATCCAGTTCTCTAGGCACCATTTATTGAAGAGACTGCTCTGTCCCAGGTGAGTTGGCTTGACTGCCTTATCAAAGATCAAATGTCCATAGATGAGAGGGTCTATATCTGAGCACTCTATTCGATTCCATTGGTCGATATATCTATCTTTATGCCAATACCATGCTGTTTTGACCACTGTGGCTTCATAATATGCCTTAAAGTCCGGCATCGCGAGACCTCCAGCTTCGTTTTTTTTCCTCAAGATGTTTTTAGCAATTCGGGGCACCCTGCCCTTCCAGATAAATTTGCTTATTGGTTTTTCTATTTCTGAAAAATAAGTTGTTGGGATTTTGATTGGTATTGCATTGAATCTGTAAATCAATTTAGGTAGGATTGACATCTTAACTATATTTAGTCTTCCAATCCATGAACACGGTATGCCCTTCCATCTATTTAGGTCTTCTGTGATTTCTTTTAGCAGTTTTTTGTAGTTTTCTTTATATAGGTTTTTTGTCTCTTTAGTTAAATTTATTCCTAGGTATTTTATTCTTTTAGTTGCAATTGTAAATGGGATTCGTTTCTTGATTTCCCCCTCAGCTTGTTCATTACTAGTGTATAGAAATGCTACAGATTTTTGAATGTTGATCTTGTAACCTGCTACTTTGCTGTACTCATTTATTAGCTCTAGTAGTTTTGTTGTGGATTTTTCCGGGTTTTCGACGTATAGTATCATATCGTCTGCAAACAGTGATAGTTTTACTTCTTCCTTTCCAATTTTGATGCCTTGTATTTCTTTTTCTTGTCTAATTGCTCTGGCTAGAACCTCCAACACAATGTTGAATAATAGTGGTGATAGTGGACATCCTTGTCTTGTTCCTGATCTTAGGGGGAAAGTTTTCAATTTTTCCCCATTGAGGATGATATTAGCTGTGGGTTTTTTCATATATTCCCTCTATCATTTTAAGGAAGTTCCCTTGTGTTCCTATCTTTTGAAGTGTTTTCAACAGGAAAGGATGTTGAATCTTGTCAAATGCCTTCTCTGCATCAATTGAGATGATCATGTGATTTTTCTGCTTTGATTTGTTGATATGGTGTATTACATTAATTGGTTTTCTTATGTTGAACCATCCTTGCATACCTGGGATGAATCCTACTTGGTCATGATGTATAATTCTTTTAATGTGTTGTTGGATACGATTTGCTAGAATTTTATTGAGGATTTTTGCATCTGTATTCATTAGAGAGATTGGTCTGTAGTTTTCTTTTTTTGTAATATCTTTGCCTGGTTTTGGTATGAGGGTGATGTTGGCTTCATAGAATGAATTAGGCAGTTTTCCCTCCACTTCGATTTTTTTGAAGAGTTTGAGGAGAATTGGTACTAATTCTTTCTGGAACGTTTGGTAGAATTCACATGTGAAGCCATCTGGTCCTGGACTTTTCTTTTTAGGAAGCTTTTGAATGACTAAATCAATTTCTTTACTTGTGATTGGTTTGTTGAGGTCATCTATGTCTTCTTGAGTCAAAGTTGGTTGTTCATGTCTTTCCAGGAACCCGTCCATTTCCTCTAAATTGTTGTATTTATTAGCGTAAAGTTGTTCATAGTATCCTGTTATTACCTCCTTTATTTCTGTGAGGTCAGTAGTTATGTCTCCTCTTCCATTTCTGATCTTATTTATTTGCATCCTCTCTCTTCTTCTTTTTGTCAATCTTGATAGGGGCCCATCAATCTTATTGATTTTCTCATAGAACCAACTTCTGGTCTTGTTGATTTTCTCTACTGTTTTCATATTTTCAATTTCATTTATTTCTGCTCTGATCTTTGTTATTTCTTTTCTTTTGCTTGCTTTGGGATTACTTTGCTGTTCTTTCTCCAGTTCTTCCAATTGAACAGTTAATTCCTGCATTTTTGCCTTTTCTTCTTTTCTGATATAGGCATTTAGGGCAATAAATTTCCCTCTTAGCACTGCCTTTGCTGCATCCCATAAGTTTTGATATGTTGTGTTTTCATTTTCATTTGCCTCGAGGTATTTACTAATTTCTCTTGCAATTTCTTCTTTGACCCACTTGTTGTTTAAGAGTGTGTTGTTGAGCCTCCAGGTATTTGTGAATTTTCTGGCATTCCACCTATTATTGATTTCCAACTTCATTCCTTTATGATCCGAGAAAGTGTTGTGTATGATTTCAATCTTTTTAAATTTGTTAAGACTTGCTTTGTGACCCAGCATGTGATCTATCTTTGAGAATGATCCATGAGCACTTGAGAAGAAGGTGTATCCTGCTGTTGTGGGATGTAATGTCCTATAAATGTCTGTTAAGTCTAGCTCCTTTATAGTAATATTCAGATTCTCTATTTTTTTATTGATCCTCTGTCTAGATGTTCTGTCCATTGATGAGAGTGGGGAATTGAAGTCTCCAACTATTATGGTATTTGTGTCTATTTCCCTTTTCAGTGTTTGCAGTGTATTCCTCACGTATTTTGGGGCATTCTGGTTCGGTGCATAAATATTTATGATTGTTATGTCTTCTTGTTTAATTGTTCCTTTTATTAGTATATAGTGTCCTTCTTTGTCTCTTTTAACTGTTTTACATTTGAAGTCTAACTTGTTGGATATTAGTATAGCCACTCCTGCTATTTTCTGGTTGTTATTTGCATGAAATATCTTTTCCCAACCTTTCACTTTCAACCTATGTTTATCTTTGGGTCTAAGATGTGTTTCCTGTAGACAGCATATAGAAGGATCCTGTTTTTTAATCCATTCTGCCAATCTATGTCTTTTGATTGGGGAATTCAGTCCATTAACATTTAGTGTTATTACTGTTTGGATAATATTTTCCTCTGCCATTTTGCCTTTTGTATTATATATATCATATCTGACTTTCCTTCTTTCTACACTCTTCTCCATACCTCTCTCTTCTGTCTTCTCGGTTCTGACTCTAGTGCTCCCTTTAGTATTTCTTGCAGAGCTGGTCTCTTGGTCACAAATTCTCTCAGTGACTTTTTGTCTGAGAATGTTTTAATTTCTCCCTCATTTTTGAAGGACAATTTTGCTGGATATAGGAGTCTTGGTTGGCAGTTTTTCTCTTTTAGTAATTTAAATATATCATCCCACTGTCTTCTAGCCTCCATGGTTTCTGCTGAGAAATCTACACATAGTCTTATTGGGTTTCCCTTGTATGTGATGGATTGTTTTTCTCTTGCTGCTTTCAAGATCCTCTCTTTCTCTTTGACCTCTGACATTCTAACTAGTAAGTGTCTTGGAGAACGCCTATTTGGGTCTAATCTCTTTGGGGTACGCTGCACTTCTTGGATCTGTAATTTTAGGTCTTTCATAAGAGTTGGGAAATTTTCAGTGAAAATTTCTTCCATTAGTTTTTCTCCTCCTTTTCCCTTCTCTTCTCCTTCTGGGACACCCACAACACGTATATTTGTGCGGTTCATATTGTCCTTGAGTTCCCTGATACCCTGTTCAAATTTTTCCATTCTTTTCCCAATAGTTTCTGTTTGTTTTTGGAATTCAGATGTTCCATCCTCCAAATCACTAATTCTATCTTCTGTCTCTTTGAATCTCTCATTGTAGGTATCCATTGTTTTTTCTATCTTTTCTACTTTGTCCTTCACTTCCATAGGTTCTGTGATTTGTTTTTTCAGTTTTTCTATTTCTTCTTTATGTTCAGCCCATGTCTTCTTCATGTCCTCCCTCAATTTATCGATTTCGTTTTTGAAGAGGTTTTCCATTTCTGTTCGTATATTCAGCATTAGTTGTCTCAGCTCCTGTATCTCATTTGAACTATTGGTTTGTTCCTTTGACTGGGCCATATTTTCAATTATTTGAGCGTGATCCGTTATCTTCTGTTGGCGTCTGCGCATTTAGACAGATTTCCCTGGGTATTGGATCCAAAAGTTTGGAAGATTTTCCTGTGAAATCTCTGTGTTCTGTTTTTCTTATCCTGCCCAGTAGGTGGCGCTCGTGGCACACGTTTGTCTGCGGGTCCCACCAGTAAAAGGTGCTGTGGGACCTTAAACTTTGGAAAACTCTCGCCGTCCAGGGGGTTCGCTAGCCGAAGCGGCTTGAGCCGGCCCGGGGTCCGAACGCAGGGAGGGTTGCTGGTCGCCACAGCCCGGGAAAGAGCCCGTCCGAATTTCCTAGTCGGCCCTGGGCGACAAGCGTGGCGGGAGGGCGCCAGCGGCAGCGGCCCGCCCGAGAGAGTGCACGTTCCCCGGGAGTCACGGGTTTGGAAGGGGCCTCCCCCACCCGTCACCGTTCTCCGCGGCCTGGGGGTTTCCGATCCAATTCTCTCAGTTGGTCCGGGGGGCCGCGCGTGGTGTGGGCGCCAGCCGCCTTGGTTTCAGGGGACCACCTCTCCAATTCTCCCAGCCGGCCCGGGAAGGGGGAAGGGAGTAACTCCGGCCGCTTGCCGCCCCGCCTGGTGAAGCCCGCGCGCCTCGGAGATCTCACCCGAGCTGCTTCTCTCAACCAGCCAGCTGTTCCAGGATGGGGTACGCTGTCTTTTTTATCTCTGTTGTGGCTTTGGGCGCTTTCTGTATCGTTTCTACTCCCCTAGTAGCTGTCCTGGAGAAGAAACTAAGATCCGTGCGTCTTACTAAGCCGCCATCTTCCAGGAAGTCAGGATACATCTTTTTCCTAAGTGCTCATGGATCATTCTCAAGGATAGACCATAGGCTGGGTCACAAAGTAAGTCTCAATAAATTTACAAAGATTGAAATCATGCAAAACACTTTCTCAGGTCATAAAGGAATGAAATTGGAAATCAATAATAGGCAGAGGGCCAGAAAATTCACAAATATATGGAAGCTCAAGAACACAGTCTTAAACAACTAGTGAGTCAAGGAAGAAATTACAAGAGAAATCAGTAAATATATCAAGATAAATGAAAACAAAAACACAACATATCAAAATTTATGGAATACAGCAAAGGCAGTGTTGAGGGGAATTTATTGCCCTAAATGCCCATATCAAAAAAAGAAGAAAGAACAAAAATCGAGGAATTAACTGTCCACTTGGAAGAACTAGAAAAAGAACAGCAAACTAACCCCAAAGCAAGCAAAAGGAAAGAAATAACAAAGATTGGAGCAGAAATAAATGAAATTGAGAATGTGAAAACAATTGAGAAAATCAGCAAAACCAGAAGTTGGTTCTATGAGAAAATAAGATTAATGGACCCTTAGTGAGGTTGACAAAAAGAGGAGAGAGGATGCAAATAAATAAAATCAGAAATGGAAGAGGAGACATAACCACTGACCCCACAGAATTAAAGGAGGTAATGAAAGCGTACTATGAACAACTTTATACTAATAAACTAGACAATGTAGATGAAATGAACAACTTCCTAGAAAGGCATGAACAACCAACACTGACTCGAGAAGATATAGACGACCTCAACAAACCAATCACAAGTAAAGAAATTGAATCAGTCATTAAGAAGCTCCCCAAAAAGAAAAGTCCAGGATTAGATGGCTTCACATATGAATTCTACCAAACATTCAAGAAAAAATTAGTACCAATCCTGCTCAAATGCTTCAAAAAAAATTGAGGAGGAGGAAAGGCTACCTAATGAAGCCAATATCACTCTCATAACAAAGCCAGACAAAGATACTACGAGAAAAGAAAATTACAGACCAATCTCTATAATGAATATAGATGCAAAAATCTCAATAAAATTTTTGCAAATCAAATCCAGCAGCATGTTAAAAGAATTATATACCATGACCAAGTAGTTATTCATCCCAGGTATGCAAGTATAGTTCAACATAAGAAGATCAATTAATGTAATACACCATATCAACAAATCAAACCAGAAAAACCACATGATCATCTCCATTGATGCAGAAAAGGCATTTGACAAAATTCAACATCCTTTCTTGTTGAAAACACTTCAAAGTATAGGAATAGAAGGGAACTTCCCCAACATGATGAAGGAAATATATGAAAAACCCACAGCTAACTTGATCCTCAGTGGGGAAAAACTGAAAACCTTCCCCCTAAGATCAGAAACAAGAGAAGGGTGTACACTTTCACCATTGTTATTCAACGTTGTGTTGGAAGTTCTAGGCAGAGCAATTAGACAAGAAAAAGAAATACAAGGCATCAAAATTGGAAAGGAAGAAGTAAAACTATCACTGTTTGCAGATGATATACTATATGTCAAAAACCCCTAAAAATCCACAGCAAAGCTACTAGAGCTAATAAATGAGTACAGCAAAGTGGTAGGTTACAAGATCAACACTCAAAAATCTGTAGTGTTTCTATGCACTAGTAATGAACAATCTGAAATCAAGAAAAAAATCCCATTTACAATTGCAGCCAAAAGAATAAAATATTTAAGAATAAATTTGACTAAGGATACAAAAGACCTATACAAAGAAAACTACAAGGAACTGCTAAAAGAAATCACAGAAGACCTAAATAAATGGAAGGGCATACCATGTTCATGGATTGGAAGACTGAATATAGTTAAGATGTCAGTTCTACCTAAATTGATTTATAGATTCAATGCAATACCAATTAAAATCCCAAAAACTTACTTTTCAGAAATAGAGAAATCAGTAATCAAATTTATCTGGAAGGACAGGGTGCCCAAATAGCTAAGAATATCCTGAGAAAGAAAAATGAAGTCAGAGGTCTCACACTGCCTAACTTTAAGTCATATTACGAAGCTACAGTGGTCAAAACAGCATGGTACTGGCATAAAGACAGATATACTGACCAATGGAATCAAATAGAGTGTTCAAATATAGACCCTCTCATCTATGGACAATTGATCTTTGATAAGGCAGTCAAGCCAACTCACCTGGGACAGAACAGTCTCTTCAATAAATGGTGCCTAGAGAACTGGATATCCACAGGCAAAAGAATGAAAAAGGATCCATATCTCACACCCTATACAAAAATTAACTCAAAGTGGATCTAAAACATAAACATTAGATCTAAGACCATAAAACTTTTAAGAGAAAATGTAAGGAAATATCTTATGAATCTTATAATAGGAGGCAGTTTCCTAGATATTACACCCAAAGCACGAGCATTAAGAAAAGAAAGAGATAAATGGGAACTCCTCAAAATTAAACACTTTTTTGCATCAAAGAACTTTGTGAAGAAAGTAAAAATATAGCCTACACAATGAGAGATAATATTTGAAAATGATATATCAGATAAGGGTCTAGTATCCAGAATATATAAAGAAATTGTTCAACTCAACAATAAAAAGACGAACAATGCAATTAAAAAATGGCAAGAGACATGAACAGACACTTCCTAGAAGAAGAAATACAAATGGCCAAAAGGCACATGAAAAGATGCTCAACTTCACTGGCTCTTAGGGAAATGCAAATCAAGACCACAATGAGATATCATCTCCCACCCACCAGAATGGCCATTATCAATAAAACAGAAAATGACAAGTGTTGGAGAGAATGTGGAGAAAGAGACACACTTATCTACTGTTGGTGGAAATGTAAAATGGTAAACCTGCTGTGGAAGGCAGCTTGACAGTTCCTCAGGAAGCTAAGTATAGAATTGCCATATGATCTGGGAATATCATTGCTAGGTATCTACTCAGAGGACATGAGGGCAAGGACACAAATGGACATTTGCATACCAATATTTATAGCAGCATTATTTACAGTTGCCAAGAGATGGAAACAGCCAAATGTCCATCAGCAGACGAGTGGCTAAGCAAGCTGCGGTATATACATATGATGGAATATTATACAGCTGTAAGACAGAATAAAGTTTATAAAGTATATAACATCAAGGATGGACCTTGAGGACATTATACTGACTGAGATTAGCCAGAAACAAAAGGACAAATACTGTACGGTCTCACTGATATGAACTAACATTAGTGAATGAACTTGGAGAATTTCAGTTAAGAACAAAGACCATCAGAAGGTAGAAATAGGGAAGATATTGGGTAATTGGAGCTGAAGGGATGCAGATTGTGCAATAGGACTGGTTGTAAAAATTCAGAAATGGGTAGCACAATACTACCTAACTGTAATACAATAATGTTATCACACTGAATGAAGCTGAATGTGAGACGGATAGAGGAAGGAGGGGCACAAATGAAATCATAAGGAAAGATAGACGATTAAGACTGAAGTGGTATAATCTAGGAATTCCTAGAGTGTACAATGATAGTGACTAACTGTACAAATTAAAAAGTGTTTTTGCATGAGGAAGAACAAAGGAATGTCAGTATTGCAGAGTGTTGAAAATGGCTGGTAATTCATATTTTAAAACTTTAACTTATGGATGAGACTAAAGCAAGAAATGTTTATTTGGTACAAAATTTGTCATTTGAATAGTGCATTTCCTAATATATGGATGGTTTAATTGAACACCATGAGTACATGGAACCTTGAGTAGGGCATGAGATTTTGCAAGTTTGCCCAGAGTTTTGCCCCGATGAATCTCAGAGTGATTTGAACAGTGCAAAGTCCCCTTGGGGGAATGGCAAGAAAGGGGGAAAATTCAACTCCCCATGTGGAGAATTCCCGATATTCTCATAAGCAGGGGGGACAACCAAAGCAACAGGTCGAAGGAAAAAAAAGAGTTATTAACTATTTTGTACATATAAAAGGACGTTTAAAATACATGTAAGGTGTAAATAATAATAACATCAGCAACTGCCTATTCACTACTTGACTTAATTAAATGGAACATGACTACTAATTGAAGCCTTCTATATCCTCCTCTAAGAGCCCATTCCACTGTCTACCACTTTCCAGGGTAACTACTATTAGGAATTTTCTTTTCATTCTTTCCCTCTTTTTTAGGAAGTTATGTACAGTTTTTAATTTTCCGTAAGTAGCATCATAGTATATGTTTTCTTTGGTAACTTGCTTTTTTTCCCTTCAATGTTATGTTCTTATGTCATTTATTTTGACATATGAAGTAATAATGCACTAATTTTTACTGCTGTTTAGTATTCCCTCATGTGATTATGGTGTAATGTATTTATCCCTTCTCCTGTCAATGGACATTTGTGCAGCTTCCACTTTTTATTAGTGCAAACAGTGATACTCTGAGCATTTCACACAGGTCTCCTATTGTGCGAGTGTGGGAGTTTCTGGGGAATATGTCTAGAGGAAACTGTAGTATCAACTTAATTAGATAGTGCCAAACTATTTTCCAAAGTGGTTGCACCAGTTTACACTCCCACTCTAAACGCCATAGCAAACTCTTGGTTTTGTGCAAGACTTACCTTTTCTTGCTACTGAATAGCATTAAAGAAGCTCTGCTCGTGCAAGCAGAGCAAGCTGAGCCTGGATCCACGGGCATCAACATCACACTTTTGAAGATGTACGAACTGGTGTGCCTCTGTTCAGAGGACAGAGGAATTGCTCACTGTCTTATTGTCACATGGAGTTCTTCATCCTTAAAGTAAAGTTAGTAAAGCCCACTTTGTAGATTTACTGAGATGTTAAATGGGATAATTGTGGTATGAACTTGGGGAACAATGCTACCACTTTGGGAAGTTCTTTGTGGTTCTTCGTTCTCTTTTACTTACTTGATGCCAAACATTGGCATATTATCTGATGTCATAGAAAGGATAACATACGTAAGATGGTCATAGCATATATAGATTTTCCTTTTGTCTCAATTCTTTGTTGATACCCTGCTCAAGTGGACCCCAAACTGGGTTTGCCATTTAAAAATTCAAAAGATCCCTAAAATCTTTACCAGCAGAGTCAATTTTAAATACAGCAAAAATATCACCTATAAGCAATAACTGTACCATAATGCCACTTTCTGTATAAAATTGTTATCATCAGAGTAGCATACACCGATGCATATTTGAAGTTAAAACATTTTAATGTTGTTCATTGCTTGTTCAAAAATGTCAAGTTGTTATTTACCAAGAATTTGCTTATTTATAAACTAGCCTTAATATTAAATTCAAAGTGGGTTTGTTTTTTTGCTCCCCCCCCCCCTTTTTTTTTTTTAAAAAAACCCCTGTGTGCTGTAATTCAGTTTTTTGAAGTCAGTCACTAAAGCAAGTTAGCCTAACCTAGTATTCTGTAGTGCTGGCTGTTTAGTTTAAGACTAGAAGTAGAATTTTTTAAATAGTAAGTTTCTTTAAATAGAAATCAGAGTATAAGACATTCCTCATATGGAATGCTGTTTTGCCAGTCCAAATAAAATAGCTTTTAGAATTTTTTCCGATGATTAAAAAAAAAAATTCTTTTGAATTTGCCATCTTAATTTCTGACTACCTAAAAAGAAGCTTCCAAGTTTGGTCTGATTTATTAATTCCTTTTTTTTCTCTCTCCTGAAGGAGTAGACAGTCTCTTAAAGTTCGAGAGCATAAAGTTTTGGGACCATATGTAGATGGTTTATCTCAGTTGGCTGTTACAAGCTTTGAGGTAAGTGTCACTTTAAAAAAAAGTCACAAAAAATTTGATAAATCAAGTGTGTAAGTCATGTTGACTGTATTATTATGTTGATGCTTTATAATATGTTGATATCATTCACATCTTCAGAAACCCAGTATCAACACACCCCAAAGGGAGAGAAAGGGTTTTTAATCACACTCTTTTAGCTGCTGTGCTATGAAGGTTTCATTGTGTGACTGAAAACCCCAATGTTTTGAGGTTGCTGGATATTTTCTCTAAAAGTTAAAACTTTTCTCCCTAAGTCTGCCAGTGATGTCCTCAACAAACTTTTTTTTTAATTTTTAAAAAAATATTTTAATTGTAAACAACAAACATACAAATATTCTTGACATACAAACGTTCTATACATGGTATGCAGTCAGCGTCCGCCCCTTCTTTTTAACAGGGTCCTACTGTCTTAATTTCCAGTACTTTTTACTGTATTAGCTCTTCTGATTGTCTGAATCACTCCTCTCCCTACTGACTGAATGTTTTTCCTTCTCCTATTCCTCAACATTTGCCTTTTTAAGGCCTGCCTCAGTGATCTAATCTTATTTCTGTAGTCAGTGCTTTGCAAATCTCGTGGTAGGAGCAGGTATCTCTGTTCCCAATCAGGACGAATGAATGAATGAATGAATGAATGAGTGGTTTCTTATTCTCTGTGCTTTATTGCTGTCTGTGTTATGTACCTATCCTATCACCGCCTCGCATTCAGCATGACTACAATTGATCTGTGAGATAATTCTCTCCAGCAATTTCCGTGAAGACATTCTGGTACTGCTCAAATGAAAAACATGGTACAGCCATCATTTTGAAAACACTTACAGGACGGTGCAACGGTGGTTCAGCGGCAGTTTTCCACCGGCCATGCCAGAGACCTGGGTCCAATTCCTGGTGCCTGCCCATACGAAAGAAAAAAAAGAAACCCTTGTATTCTGAAAGGAAAGGAAACCCCTGTTGCCCGAAGATCCTAAGTCATATAGGCAGGATCAGCAAATGCCCTGCCGAGTTGCCTGGTTTCTAGCTCAGGGTGGTCCAGTGCAACGTCCACCTTCTCCTGCTCCTTATTAGTAAGAAGCAGGGCCTGGTCAAGGTGGCAGAGTGAGTGGGAAGCTTCAGAGCTCGGTCTTCCCACAGATGCCTTGAACAACCAGCAAAAACTGGTGGAAGCATCCTTCTCAAAGCTCGGAGACATGGTGAAGGGCTTGCTGAAAAGAGCAAGCACCAAATCAAGAAAAAGCCTTCTTAAAAGCCACAGGGGATGCGTGGGTGGTTCAGTGGTGGAATGCTCACCTTTTATGCAGGAGACCCGCATTCGATTCCCAGACTGTGCTCCTCCCCCCTAAAAAAAATGAAAATAAGCTCTAGGATCTCCTGGTATCCCAGCTGGCCTGCCCCCCACTCCTTATGGCCTGGCATGGCGCCATCCCTTTCTCCCAGTCAGGATCCATGGTCCCTAGTCCCAGGGGGAGCAGAGTACCCCTAGTATCTAGAGTACTCAATAAATATTCGTTCTTTAATCCCCTAGAGACTTGCATAGGATGAAATAGGGACTTAACAGAGAAAGAAGCCAACTAGGGGTGCGATGATGAATGGAGGAAACGTTTCATACACTGAAAACACCGAGGGAGGTGGAAGTCTAAACCATGTCTGATGGAGGAGAGGCAGGGGCGTCTTTATGAAAGGTGTTGGCTCAGGCGTCAGAGGGATCTTAATTAATAGATACACCTAGTGGGCAAGACCATGTCCTTGTTTTTCCTTATAGTGTCTTTCTTATGCTTTGCCTTTAGGATATTGAGTCACTGATGTCTGAGGGAAATAAGTCTCGAACAGTAGCTGCAACCAATATGAATGAAGAAAGTAGCCGCTCCCATGCTGTGTTCAACATAATAATCACACAGACACTTTACGACCTACAGTCTGGGGTGAGTGAGTGGGCAGGAGCTTGGTGGAGTGACTCATGGGTAGGTTCAGGAGCAGGTGACTGTATGCCAGCTCTTCTGTTTACGAGATGAGCTGCATTGCTTAAACTGTTCAATTTGTTGTCTCCCTTTATGTATAACTTTGTTTTAAATTGCATTTCTTATGTAAAATCCCTAAAGAGTGTGATAATGTCAGCACACAGCTTCTAACCTGTACCCTTTCACACCAAATTTCCCCTCAGAACAGTAGCGTCTACCTTATTATCACTGAACTGTATGAAAGCAGAAACCACAATAATTAGCCTAAAGAACATTTTTGTAAAAGAGGAATTTGACATATCAATGCAGGAATATCTTTTTCTTCGTATTTTCTCATGGGCAAATAAAATCTGTCAGCTGTCTGAAAATTCTCTGGAATGTTGATTGTACTTGCTACTCAGCTGCAAAACAAAATGCTGCCTTTCCAAACCAATTTAAATGTTGACTGTGAAATGGATTGCTAATCCGAATAACTCTTAGGACCCATCTAAAATCTTGTGAATTTTGCCTTGGGATAGTGGAATGGATAATCAAGTTACTCTCTTAATTATAGCGTTGGCACGTTTGTATACATCTGAGTGGTTTTTATGTTAATTTGCATTGTTTCTCTCTTGTTTGACACAACTAGAACTCGGGAGAAAAGGTCAGTAAGGTCAGTTTGGTGGATCTGGCGGGCAGCGAACGAGCATCTAAAACAGGAGCTGCAGGAGAGCGACTGAAAGAAGGCAGCAACATTAACAAGTAAGGAGGCCGGTGCAGAATCATCTGGGCACTTTGAGAGTTATGCTAGAGCATCTGATTTGTTGCATGTTTGGGGGACTTGTTGCATTATCGGGGTGAGATGGTTCCCATGTGTAGACTGTTCAAAGGCGATGTAACTTCAGTAGACTGAGCTGAGGAAAAACGCAGCTGCCCCTGTTAAGATGCATGAAGTTTATGTAAGTAAAGCTTCATGGCCCAGCTCTGCTAAAAGTTTATACACACACATACCTGTACACGTGTCATATAGTACGTTTCTTAGAAAGATAAATGCAAACCACAATTTTGTAAGTAAAATCTTAACTTAACTTGGGGAGCTTAATCTGAGAGAAAATCTGCTTTAAATCCCCCTCCTACAGTTAATACTGTTTACATATCAGTACCTTTAAAATGAATTACAGGTTTTGAGGAAGTACCATAGTGAAATCTCACTATTTGCCTTGAGTGCATGGAGTGATGCAGTACAGGTTGAAAGGGAGCAAGTTTTGAGGGATATGTAGAAGTTTGCAAGGTAGACAAAGGAGATCCAGGCATTCCACAGAGAGAGAGAGCAGCAGAAGCACAGACGAAGGATTTGTTATTTTTAGTAATGCAGTGAGCCAGAAAGCATGGACCAGTGTCTTGAGAATGCACAAAGGAAGGGAAATAAATGAGGCTGAAAAGATATGCTGGGATCATGTTATGGTGAGTTGGGGAATTCAGTGTACTCCTGGTATTCATGTTATACAGAAGGCTCTTTGCTTTTCAACATGAGAGGAAACAGAGTTTGTATTTAAGAGTGTGCATACAAGCTAGACTAAGCTTAACCCTGGCTCCACCATTTACAGGATATTTGTATCATGGCGTAGTGATTTAACCTCTCTGTGCCTCAGTTTCTCGTATCTGTAAAGTGATGATAGTAACAGTACCTGTCTCGAAGAATTGCTGAGAATGAAATGAGGATTATAGTGTTCTTAGAGCATTGCCTGGCACATAGTAGTCGCTAAACCAGTATTAACTGTTGTGACCTTTCTTTTTATAATCCTCATAATCATTATCATCACCATCATTTCAACTTCAGCAGAAAGCTTCTTAGTCTATGCTTGTGAGCTTTTCTCATGTTGAACTATATAACTTGAGGGTTAGTGTTGGATGGAAAATGACAAGAGGAAATATATTCAGGAACACGTTTGCACAGCTTGCATTTTAAAATACAAATGTTAAAATAAAAAATATTGTCCTTCTATTAGATGTACACAGCCATACTCACTGGGGAAGACTGTGAGCTAATCTTCCAGTCATCCTGTCTCCAACTCTGATAACAAAGGATTTTGCTGTATTTCATGACAGAGCACTGTAAGAACTCAGCTGGCACTGTAGCTCTGTATTCCAAAATGAACTCAGAAACCAGGATGGGAAAGCAGAAACAGGAGAGTGAGGGAGCAGGTACCAGAGAATAAAATGTTCACCCTCCTAGAGATTTGTTTATTGGTGCTGGGCCATGCCAGCCCTTTGCCTACTGCCTGTGCTGGTGAGAAAACACTGGAAATTCTCTGCTGTGAATTTGTCTGACCGTAGAGCATATTTATATGGCTGGCCTTGTTGAAGAATGTTCACTAACTTTATTGAATTCTTACTATGTGCCAGGCACTATTTTCACTTTCTGTGTGTGATAACTCAACTGATCCTCACATCAGTATCATGGGATAGATGTTATCCCCATTTTGCAGATTAGAAAACCAGGGTAGAAAGTAGTTAAATAGTTTGTCTGAGGTCACACTATGACCTGAAGCTCTAAATGCAATCTGATTCCAAAGCCAGGCTCAATATTTGGATCTTTAAATTTAAAGTATGTGTGTGCACTATTCTTAGGGTGACCAGACGTTCTGCTTATCTGGAAGAGTCCTGATTTCAATTTTTGACCCACTATTAAATATTGATAGTGCCCCCGTACATTTTCAGAAGTGTTCTCATTTGAACACTAAATCATATAGTCTTTCTGACTGGATTAACTTATGGTCACATAATAACATCATTTAGATCCTTTAACAACTGGCATTATTCCATCATGACTTGTTGAATTGATTGGGTTCTTTCAGCACCATACTATCTTTCTTTATGTACATACCAGGAAAGAAATGTGTATGTTTAGCCCATGCTAATAGATAGTGAGGTGCAATTTTTATAGCTCTTTATTATTCTCAGAGTAGTTTCCAGCGCCTTATTTTTTTAATTTATTTATTAATTTTAAAAAAATTAACAAACGAAATAAAACATTAACATATATAATCAGTAATTCACAATATCATCACTTAGTTGCATATTCATCATTTCTTAGAACATTTGCATCAATTCAGAAAAAGAAATAAAAAGACAATAGAAAAAGGAATAAAACGAAAACAGGAAAAAAAAACATTATACCTTCCATACCCCTTACCCCTCGCTTTCATTGATCACTAGCATTTCAAACTAAATTTATTTTAACGTTTCTTCCCCCTATTATTTATTTTTATTCCATATGTTCTACTCCTCTGTTGACAAAGTAGATAAAAGGAACATCAGACACAAGGGTTTCACAATCACACAGTCACATGGTGACAGCTGTATCATTATTCAGTCATCCTCAAGAAACATGGCTACTGGAACACAGCTCCACATTTTCAGGCAGTTCCCTCCAGCCTCTCCACTACATCTTGAATAACAAGGTGATATCTACTTGATGTGTAAGAATAACCTCCAGGATAACCTCTCGACTCTGTTTGGAATCTTTCAGCCATTGATACTTTATCTCATTTCCCTCTTCCCCCCTTTTGGTCTTAAAGGTTTTCTCAATCCCTTGATGCTGAATTTTAGCACATTCTAGGGTTTTTCTCAATCCCTTGATGCTGAGTCTCAGCTCATTCTAGGATTCTGTCCCACGTTACCAGGAAGGTCCACACCCCTATGAGTTATGTCCCACGCAGACAGGGGAAGGGTAGTGAGTTTGCTTGCTGTGTTGGCTGGAGAGAGAGGCCACATCTGAGCAACAAAAGAGGCTCTCTTGGGGGTGACTCTTAGGCCTAAATTTTAAGTAGACTTGACCTGTCCTTTGTGGGGTTAAGTTTCATATGAACAAACCCCAAGACTGGGGGCTCAGCCTATAGCTTTGGTTGTCCACACTGCTTGTGAGAATATCAGGAATTCAATCAAGCACCTTATTTTTATTTGAAGATCATAATAGATATTTTAAAATCTTTGTTTAAAGAGGAGGAAATTGATGCTTGTAGACATTGGGTGACATAAATAAAAGCCTAAAAAATATTTATTCAACCTTATATGTCTGGCTGATACTACAATAAGTTGCTAGGAATTTAAAAGTAATTTAGACGTTGTGGAATCAAAATAATGCTTCTCGAGGGAGGGGCCAAGATGTCGGCTTAGCAATGTGCACGTTTTAGTTCGTCCTCCAGAACAACTACTAAATAACCAGAAACAGTATAGAACAGCTCCCAGAGCCACGTTAGTGACCGGACACACAGCGTACCCCAGTCAGGACCAGCTGGACCGGCTGCAAGCCCCCCCAAAACTGTGAGTTCCCCAAGCCACAGCGGCCGGCGCCCCTGCTCCACAGGCGGCTTCCCAGAGGGAAAGGAAAGAGACTCTAAACCTGGTCAAGGCAGAGGTCGCTCATTGGCTCACGGAAAAAGAGGAAAGGGGACAAAACGGAGGCATTAGTGGCTGTGTCTCTACGGAGACTTGGCAGCCTCTGGATTCAGCGGCGGGACTTCTCTGGCTGCAACTGCCCCAAGCATAGGCAGAAACGGACTGCTTTCAGAACTGTCTCCCACATGTGCCTTCCCCAGGACAGGGGTGAAGCCCAACTCAGGTGAAATCCCTGCCTCAAGGAATTCAGACCCCAGGGCTTGGCAATTTGAAGCCATTAAAATCAGCCAACAACCTCTCCTCTGTCTCCACCACGCCCCCAGCAGGGAGAGTCTTCCAAAATTAAAAGTGCCGCAACATCTTTTGCTGGTGCGACCCGCAGGCAGACGCGCCACATGCTGGGCAGAATAAGAAAAACAGAGCCCAGAGACTTCACAGGAAAGTCTTTTAACCTGCTGGGTCTCACCCTCAGGGAAAACTGAAGCAGGTGACTCCTTCCCCCTGATAGGAGGCCAGTTTAGTCCGGGAAAACCGGCTGGAGTCTATAATACCTACATAGACCCTCCTAAGCGTGGGGAGGGAAAAGGCACCATGCAAGCAGGGCAAGAAACAAGAAAACACGAACTGAAAAATCATCCTCTGTTAAACAAAACCTAAGCTAGAGGTCCAGAAAAAGCTGAACTGAAGGTCAAAGAGCAGATAGACAACAAATTCATCCAGCAAGAAAGCCCTAGATAAAAGAAGTGAAAGCAATCTCCAGAATAAACTAATTAAAGTAATTAAATGCCTAGATGCCAGCAAAAAATAACAAATCACACCAGGAAAATTGAAGATACGGCCCAGTCATAGGAACAAACCAATAGTTCAAATGAGATAGAAGAGCTGAAACAACTAATTCAGAATATACAAACAGACATCAAAAACCTCATCAAAAACCAAATCAGTGAATTGAGGGAGGATATGAAGAAGGCAAGGAACGAGCAAAAAGAAGAAATGGAAAGTCTGAAAAAACAAATCACAGAATTTATGGGGATGAAAGATATAGTAGAAGAGATGAAAAAAGCAATGGAAACCTACAATGGTAGATTTCAAGAGACAGAGGTTAGGATTAGTGAACTGGAGGACGGAACATCTGAAATCCGACAAGATACAGAAACTATAGGGAAAGAAATGGAAAAATATGAGCAGGGACTCAGGGAATTGAATGATAATATGAAGCGCACAAATATACATGTTGTGGGGGTCCCAGAAGGAGAAGAGAAGGGAAAAGGAGGAGAAAAACGAATGAAAGATATTATCACTGAAAATTTCCCAACTCTTATGAAAGACCTAAAATTACAGATCCAAGAAGTGCAGCATACCCCAAAGAGAATAGATCCAAATAGACGTTCTCCAAGACACTTACTGGACAGAATGTCAGAGGTCAAAGAGAAAGAGAGGATCTTGAAAGCAGCAAGAGAACAGCAATCCATCACATACAAAGGAAACCCAATAAGACTATGTGTAGATTTCTCAGCAGAAACCATGGAGGAGAGAAGACAGTGGGATGATATATTTAAATTACTAAAAGAGGAAAACTGCCAACCAAGAATTCTATACCCAGCAAAATTGTCCTTCAAAAATGAGGGAGAAATTAAAACATTTTCAGACAAAAAATCACTGAGAGAATTTGTGACCAAGAGACCAGCTCTTCAAGAAATACTAAAGGGAACACTGGAGACAGATACGAAAAGACAGAAGAGAGGGGTGTGGAGAAGAGTGTAGAAAGAAGGAAAATTAGATATGACATATAAAATACAAAAGGCAAAATGGTAGAGGAAAGTATTACCCAAACAGTAATAACACTAAATGTTAATGGACTGAATTCCCCAATCAAAAGACATAGACTGGCAGAATGGATTAAAAAACAGGATCCTTCTATATGCTATCTACAGGAAACACATCTTAGACCCAAAGATAAACATAGGTTGAAAGTGAAAGGTTGGGAAAAGATATTTCATGCAAATAACAACCAGGAAAGAGCAGGAGTAGCTATACTAATATCCAACAAATTAGACTTCAAATGTAAAACAGTTAAAAGAGACAAAGAAGGATTCTATCTACTAATAAAAGAAACAATTCAACATGAAGACATAACAATCATGAATATTTATGCACCGAACCAGAATGCCCTAAAGTACATGAGGCAAACACTGCAAGCACTAAAAAGGGAAATAGACACATCTACCATAATAGTTGGAGACTTCAATTCCCCACTCTCATCAATGGACAGAACATCTAGACAGAGAATCAATAAAGAAACAGAGAATTTGAATATTACAATAAATGAGCTAGACTTAACAGACATTTATAGGACATTACACCCCACAACAGCAGGATACACCTTTTTCTCAAGTGCTCATGGATCATTCTCAAAGATAGATCACATGCTGGGTCACAAAGCAAGTCTCAACAAATTTAAAAAGATTGAAATCATGCACAACACTTTCTCGGATCATAAGGGAATGAAGTTGGAAATCAATAATAGGCAAAGCACCAGAAAATTCACAAACATGTGGAGGCTCAATAGCACACTCTTAAACAACCAGTGGGTCAAGGAAGAAATTACAAGAGAAATCAGTAAATATCTCAAGGCAAATGAAAATGAAAACACAACATATCAAAACTTATAGGATGCAGCAAAGGCAGTGCTAAGAGGGAAATTTATTGCCCTAAATGCCTATATCAAAAAAGAAGAAAGGGCAAAAATGCAGGAATTAACTGTCCACTTGGAAAAACTGGAGAAAGAACAGCAAACTAACCCCAAAGCAAGCAAAAGGAAAGAAATAACAAAGATTAGAGCAGAAATAAATGAAATTGAGAACATGAAAACAATTGAAAAAATCAATAAGATCAGAAGTTGGTTCTATGAGAAAATCAATCAGATTGATGCACCCTTATCAAGATTGACAAAAAGAAGAAGCGAGAGATGCAAATAAATAAGATCAGAAATGGAAGAGGAGACATAAAGACTGACCCCACAGAAATAAAGGAGGTAATAACAGGACATTATGAACAACTTTATGCAAATAAATACAACACTGTAGATCAAATGGACAACTTCCTAGAAAGGCATGAACAACTACTTTGACTCAAGAAGAAATAGATGACCTCAACAAACCAATCACAAGTAAAGAAATTGAATCAGTCATTAAAAAGCTTCCCAAAAAGAAAAGCCCAGGACCAGACGGCTTTACATGTGAATTCTACCAAACATTCAAGAAAGAATCAGTACCAACCCTGCTCAAACTCTTCAAAAAAACTGAAGTGGAGGGAAAGCTACCTAAGCCAACATCACCCTCATACCAAAACCAGGCAAAGATATTACAAAAAAAGAAAACTACAGACCAATCTCTCTAATGAATATAGATGCAAAAATCCTCAACAAAAGTCTAGCAAATCGAATCCAGCAACACATTAAAAGAATTATACATCATGACCAAGTAGGATTCATCCCAGGTATGCAAGGATGGTTCAACATAAGAAAATCAATTAATGTAATACACCATATCAACAAATCAAAGCAGAAAAATCACATGATCATCTCAATTGATGCAGAGAAGGCATTTGACAAAATTCAACATCCTTTCCTGTTGAAAACACTTCAAAGGATAGGAATACAAGGGAATTTCCTTAAAATGATAAAGGGAATATATGAAAAACCCACAGCTAATATCGTCCTCAATGGGGAAAAACTGAAAACTTTCCCTCTAAGATCAGGAACAAGACAAGGATGTCCACTATCACCACTGTTATTCAACATTGTGTTGGAAGTTCTAGCCAGAGCAATGAGACAAGACAAAAAATACAAGGGATCAATATTGGAAAGGAAGAAGTAAAACTATCACTGTTTGCAGGCGATATGATACTATATGACGAAAAGCCTGAAAAATCCACAGCAAAACTACTAGAGCTAATAAACGAGTACAGCAAAGTGGCAGGTTCCAAGATCAACATTCAGAAATCTGTAGTGTTTCTATACACTAGTAATGAACAATGTGAGGAGGAAATCAAAAAACAAATTCCATTTACAATTGCAACTAAAAGAATAAAATACTTAGGGATAAATTTAACTGAAGAGACAAAAGACATATACAAAGAAAACTACAAGAAATTGTTAAAAGAAATCACAGAAGACCTAAATAGATGGAAGGATATACCGTGTTCATGGATTGGAAGACTAAATATAGTTAAGATGTCAGTTCTACCTAAATTGATTTACAGATTCAACGCAATACCAATCAAAATCCCAAAAACTTACTTTTCAGAAGCAGGAAAACCAAAAAGCAAGTTTTTCTGGAAGGACAGAGTGCCCTGAATTGCTGAAAGTATCTTGAGGAAAAAAAACGAAGCTGGAGGTCTCATGCTGCCTGACTTTAAGGCGTATTATGAAGCCAAAGTGGTCAAAACAGCATGGTACTGGAATAAAGATAGATATATTGGCCAATGGAATCAAATAGAGTGTTCAGATATAGACCCTCTCATCTATGGACATTTGATCTTTGATAAGGCAGTCAGGCCAACTCACCTGGAACAGAACAGTATCTTCAATAAATGGTGCCTAGAGAACTGGATATCCATATGCAAAAGAATGAAAGAAGACCCGTATCTCACACCCTATACAAAAGTTAACTCAAAATGGATCAAAGATCTAAACATCAGGTCTTAGACCATAAAACAGAGGAAAATGTAGGGAAATATCTTATAAATCTTATAATTGGAGGCGGTTTTATAGACCTTACACCTAAAACAAGAGCACTGAAGAAATAAGTAAATAAATAAATGGGAACTCCTCAAAATTAAACACTTTTGTGCATCAAAGAACTTCATCAAGAAAGTAAAAAAACAGCCTACACAATGGGAGACAATATTTGAAAACGACATATCAGATGAAGGTCTAGTATCCAGAATTTATAAAGAGATTCTTTAACTCAACAACAAAAAGATAGCCAATCCAATTACAAAATGGGAAAAAGACTTGAACAGACACTTCTCAGAAGAGGAAATACAAATGGCCAAAAGGCACATGAAGAGATGCTCAACGTCCCTGGCCATTAGAGAAATGCAAACCAAAACCACAATGAGATATCATCTCACACCCACCAGAATGGCCATTATCGACAAAACAGAAAATGACAAGTGCTGGAGAGGATGTGGAGAAAGAGGCACACTTATTCACTGTTGGTGGGAATGTCAAATGGTGCAACCACTGTGGAAGGCAGTTTGGTGGTTCCTCAAAAAGTTGAATATAGAATTACCATATGACCCAGCAATACCATTGCTAGGTATCTACTCAGAGGACATGAGGGCAAAGACACAAACGGACATTTGCACACCAATGCTTATAGCAGCATTATTTACAATTGTACGGAGATGGAAACAGCCAAAATGTCCATCAACAGACGAGTGGCTAAACAAACTGTGGTATATACATACGATGGAATATTATGCAGCTTTAAGACAGAATAAACTTATGAAGTATGTAACAACATGGATGGACCTCGTGAACATTATGCTGAATGAGACTAGCCAAAAACTAAAGGACAGATATTGTATGGTCTCATTGATATGAACTGACATTAGTGAATAAACTTGGAATATTTTGTTGGTAACAGAGACCATCAGGAGATAGAAATAGGGTAAGATAATGGGTAATTGGAGCTGAAGGGATACAGACTGTGCAACAGGACTGTATACAAAAACTCATAAATGGACAGCACAATACTACCTAACTGTAATATAATTATGTTAAAATACTGAATAAGCTGCATGTGAGAATGATAGAGGGAGGAGGACTGGGGACATATTGAAATCAGAAAGAAAGATAGATGTTAAAGATTGAGATGGTATAATCTAGGAATGCCTAGAGTGTATAATAATAGTGAAATGTACAAGGTGCAATTTTAAAAATGTTTTTCCATGAGGAAGAACAAAGGAATGTCATTATTGTAGGGTACTGAAAATAGATGGTAATTAATATTTTAAAATGTCACCTTCTGTGTGAGACTAAAGCAAAAAATGTTTATTTGGTAGAAAATTAATATTTTGACTAGTGCGTTTCCTAATATAACTTATGTAGATAGTTTGATTGAACGCCATAAGTACTTGGAATCTCAGGTAGGACATGAGATTTTTTTTTTTTTTTTTTGAAAGACAGAGAGAAGGAAGGAAGGATAGAAGGAAGGAAGGAAGGAAGAAAGGGAAACATCTTTAAACATTTTCTTGTTTTATTGTATTTTGTTTTTTTGTTTTTGTTACATGGGCTGGGGCCGGGAATCGAACCGAGGTCCTCCGGCATAGCAGGCAAGCACTTTGCCCGCTGAGCCACCGCGGCCCGCCAGGACATGAGATTTTGTTGGTTTGTCCAGAGTGATGCCCCGATGAATCCCAGAGTGATTCGATCAGTGAGTGGAAAAGTATCTGCAAAGCCCCCTTCAGGGAGTGGTGAGAACGGGGAGAAATTCAACTTTCCCAAGTTGAATTCTTGATATTCTCACAAACAGTGTGGACAACCAAAACTATAGGCAGAGCCCCCAGTCTTGGGGTTTGTTCATATGAAACTTCACCCCACAAAGGATAGGTCAAGCCTACTTAAAGTTAGGCCTAACAGTCACCCCCAAGAGAGCCTCTTTTGTTGCTCAAATGTGGCCCCTCTCTCCAGCCAACACAATGAGCAGTCTCACCACCCTACCCCTCTCTATGTGGGACATGACTCCCAGGGGTGTGGACCTTCCTGGCAACGTGGGGCAGAGATCTTGGAATGAGCGGAGACTCAGCATCAAGGGATTAAGAAAAACCCTAGAATGAGCTGAGATTTCGCATCAAGGAATTGAGAAAACCTTCGAGACCAAAAGAGGGAAGAGGGAAATGAGACAAAGTGTCAATGGCTGAGAGATTCCCAACAGAGTCGAGAGGTTATCTTGGAGGTTATTCTTATGCATCAAGTAGATATCACCTTGTTATTCAAGATGTAATGGAGAGGCTGGAGGGAACTGCCTGAAAATGTAGAGCTGTGTTCCAGTAGCCATGTTTCTTGAGGTTGATTGAATAATAATACAGCTGTCACAATGTGACTGTGTGATTGTGAAAACCTTGTGTCTGATGCTCCTTTCATCTACCTTGTCGACAGAGGAGTAGAACATATGGAATAAAAATAAATAATAGGGGGAAGAAATGTTAAAATAAATTTAGTTTGAAATGCTAGTGTTCAATGAAGGCAAGGGGTAAGGGGTATGATAGGTAAAATCTTTTTTTGTTTTTTTCTTTCCTGTGTTCATTTCATTTCTTTTTCTATTGTCTTTTTGTTTCTTTTTCTGAATTAATGCAAATGTTCTAAGAAATGATGAATATGCAACTAGGTGATGATATTGTGAATTACTGATTATGTATGTTTTATTTTGTTTCTTATTTTTTTAATTAATAAATAAATTTAAAAAAAATAAAAGGGAGGCATACAGGGTAAAATAAAAAATAAAAAAAAAATCAAGTATCCTTACATCCAACCCAGTTGTCTTTCAAAAATGAAGGTGACTTAAAGACTTTACCAAATAAAGAATTTGTTGCTAGCAGACCCACCTTACAACAAATACTGAAATAAAATTTTCAGGTGAAGCACGAATGACTCCAGATGATAATTTGAATCCATGCAAAAATGAAGGCAACTGGTAATGACAATTATATGAAACACAAGAGAAATGCGTATTTGCTCCTTTCTCCTCATAACTAATTTAAAAAGCAATTGTTTAATGTGACTGTGTGATTGTGAAAACCTCGTGTCTGATGCTCCTTTAATCCAGGGTATGGACAGATGAGTAAAAAAATACGGATAAAAAATAAATAATAGTGGGGATAAGGGGTAAAATAAATTGGGCAGATGGAAATACAAATGGTCAATGAGAGGGAGGGGTAAGGGGTATGGGATGTATGGGTTTTTTCTTTTTTTCTTATTTCTTTTTCTGGAGTGATGCAAATGCTCTAAAAATGATCATGGTCATGAATAGACAATTATGTGATGATATTGTGAACCATTGATTGTACACAATGTATAGACTGTATGTATGTGAAGATTTGTCAATAAAAATATTTTTTAAAAAGTAAAAATAAATAAATAAATAAAAAATAATGCTTCTCCCCCCAAAGAAAAATAAGTTGTAGTGAGTCAGATGGTATCCCCCCAAAACATATGTCCGAATCCTGTTCTCTTGAACCTGTGATTGTGATCTTATTTGAATAAAAGGATATTTGCAGATGTTATTAAGTTAAGGATCTTGGGGATAAAGAGATGGTCCTGGATTACCCAGATGGGTCCTAAATCCAATGACAAGTGTCCTTATAATAGACACACAGAGGAGAAGCCCACGTGAAGGTGGAGCAGAGAATGGAGTGATGCATCCACAGGCTGAGGAACTCCAAGGAATGCCAGCAGCTACCAGAATCTAAAAGAGGGAGTGAACAGATTCTCCACCAGAGCCTCCAGAGCCTCCAGATGGGAGGATGGCCCTTTTGACACCTTTGATTTTGGCTTAGAGAAACTCATTCCAGACTCCTGGTCTCTAGGAATGAGGAAATCCATTTCTGTAGTTTTAAGCCAAGTTTGTGATAATTTGTTTATGGCATCCACAGGAAACTGAAACAGATGTTCACATCCCAATTCTTGAAACTTGTGATTGTGTTACCTTACATGGCAAAAGGGATTTTGCAGATATGATTAAGAGAGGGAGATGCTATCCTTGATTCTATAGGTGGGATTATCCAGTATCATCACAAGGGTCCTGCTAAGTGAAAGAAGGAGGCGGGAGCGTTAGAGTCAGTGAAGGAGCAGTGATGGTGGAGTTAGAGTTCAGAGTGATGCAACTGCTAATTTGGAAGATGAAGGAAGGGGCTGTGAGCCAGAAAGTGCAGGTGCAGTAAAACCCATTCTGGGATTCTGACCTCCAGAACTCTAAGATAATAAATTTGTGTTTGTGGTAATTTGTTACAGCATAATTCCTACCCTTTAAGAACACATCAGATAAAACAAACAAACAAGCATATAAACCAAAAAAAAAAAAAAAAAAAAGATAGTTCCATCTCCCTACCCCATATTAGTGACAGATCTTTTCAACATGAATAAGTTAGAATAGCCATAGCCCAAACACCCCTGAAGAAAGAGACAGAAAGATCAAAGGTGATGGTGGAGTTATACAGAGAAGATAGGATTTAACAAATGAATATGACTGCTGAGTTGTTAAATTGACAGCTCTTTTAGTCTCAGTGTTTAAGCACGAAACTTTTTCATAACTCATTTACCATCCCACGGTGCTTGCCAGGTTGGTCTTGTGCTTTTCCCAAGATCACTGGCTAGAATGGGTGGAGCTGCCTCTGAACCCATTCCCTGAATCGTAATCCAGGCTGTTTTCTTTACCCAAACTGTCTCTCTGATCTCCCTTGGTCAACACCTTCATGCCCAGTGTCCAGGGTAGATCCAACGATCCCTTGGCTTTCCTCCTAGTTCTCTATGGAGTCCTTTATAGTAACCAAATGAATGAAACCTCTTCACCCAGTTGGGCATGCCATGGAGTCTGTGCAGGTGTCTTAAGAGACCTTCATGGAAATATAGGCCCACAATTTCACAATCCAGAAAGCTCTGAAAACCAAATGCTTTTTTGTTTTCATATCCACCTTGTTGGTAAGCCCTCATCTGAACTCTCATGAGGCTATTTAATCTTTATGTATAATTATAATCTTTATGTGTTCTCTTAGTGTGAACATTTATAAGTTTAGCTATGTAAGTATTAATGTGTTTTATTTTGGGGTGTTCAAAATCCTGCTCAGATCATGTATAGTGTATGCACAGAATTAACTTTCTGAAGTCCAAAATAAGCTGAATTTCAAGACCCATTGGACCCATGAATTTCAGATAAGAGTTTATAGGCCTGCACTTTTTGATCCATTTAACAAATGTGGGTTGAAAATGGGCCAAGCACAAGAGCCCAGTGATGAATAGGATGGTGCATGACCTTTGGAAGTTCAAGGTCTAGTGGGGAAGAAAGACCTTTGGAGTGGTTGTATCGATACATGGAGTGCCACAGGAGCAAATACGTAATAAATTGAAACTACTGCATGATAGCTCCGCAAATATAATCAGTGTGTATGCCCCAATGAGTGCTAAAACTAAAGAAATCTTTGTCATGTCATAAGCATTCTCTCAGTCTCATATTTGGGCTTCTTTTGATAGAGCATTAATAACCCTCTTAATCAGACCTGTCAGGGATTCATACAGACTTTAGTGTCTGTTTAATGGCCTGTGGTTTTAGGAGCTTCAGCTGTCCTTTTAAGCTTTTCAGAGCTTTGAAACACATGTTGTTCCTTTTCTTTGAAGAGCCATGGCATGTTCAGGGCAGGGGAGGTGTAGATCACCTGTAGGCCATCTTTCTAGGAGTGAATTGGAGAAGTCAGCCCTCTGCTCCACTTGTCTATTGAGAATGAAACGAGGAAGTCTTCTCCCTGCTGCTGGAGTCTGGCTGGTTCAGCTTCTCCGAGAACTCACTTAGAGCATGGAGCACACCTCTTCTAATGTTCCTGAGAATGTCAGTGAAGATCATTTCATTTCTTTTTCAACAATGGCCAGCCTTTCGACACAATTTTCATCTAATGCGTATCATTCCCAGTTTCATTTCCATTTCAGTTGTTACAGTGTAAGAAAGTCTATACTGACATTTCCAAAAATGAGTTCTAATGAGCACTCTATCTAGATAAATTAATATTGCTCTTAGCATTCTGTCTCATAATTTATAATATTCTAATGTAGAAGCATAATACTAATGTAGAAGCATAATATTTCTAATGTTTCATGTGACTCAGTCCTCTTTTATTCTCTTCTTTAGTGCTTTCTGTGACGCTTGTTCGTTTGCTCTTGGATGGGTATCGTCCCACTAGCCAAATACAGGCGTGTATCTAAGGAGTATAAAAATGACCTCCCTCTGTCTGTTATTCAAGGGAGGGATCCTTGTTACGCCTTGTGTATCACAGAGTCCAAGCATGTGAAAAGAAAATCTAAATAAATCTCTTTTCATTTAGCATGAGAGACCCACAAGGGACAGGCAAAAATCTCCGTGGGATGCAATAGCTATGTCCTTGTTGGGGGCAACAGTGGTACCAAGTATTTTCCAAGGCATTTTTGTGAAACACAAGAGGTTCCTCAAGAGGCTATGAGAAGAACAGGGTCCCTGGAGACATAATTTTGAGAAAAGCTATTTATGAAGCCTTTCCATGGAGAGTCACAGTAGTAAAGTCATTGAGAGGTCCTGCAGTCATGAATTCTGTGGAACTTTAACTCATCATTCCCCAAACTTATTTGAGAACAGAATTCAAGGTATAACCTGTTAATATCCCTAGAACCAATGTTCAGTAGAACCCACTTCTGTAAATGTTAGCATATACTTTATTATTACACCAAAGCAATTGAAATGGAAATGAGAGTGAGAATGATACTTATTAGATGCACATTGTTTGAGTTTAATGATTGGTATTAGCCCCTGGAAAATGTTGATGAATGGAAATGAGGCCCTCGCTCTGTAGGTATCACTATTTTCTCTCCTCTCCTGTCATTTAATGAGACTGTCCTTTTCCCATTGTTCGCCACACACATTCTTTTGAGTTTCTCCTTTATCATTGCAAAGGAAGAATTAGTGGGGAGGAGCAGTAAACACAAATCCACTTAACCCTGTCACCTTTTGAATAATTCTTTAAAAGCCAGGGGTTGCATTTTGCTGCAGAGATAAATGATGTGTTAATTTTTCTCACTTAATAAGGAATCCAGAGGCTGATGCAATGGCTCAGAAGGGCTTACAGGGACACGAGCTGTACTCCCTGTGTGTTCACGTCATTCTCAGAGTCTCAAGGTGGTGGCTTCACAATTCCATGCCTTGTCTCCATGTTTGTGTTCCAAACAAGAAGAACCACAGGCTTCCATCAGCTGAATATGTATCTTTTTTCTCAGGAAAGCAATAGCTTTCTTGGGAGCCCCACTTAGAAATGTCTGCCCGCATCTTTTTTGGCCCCAGCTGTGTTTCCTGATTATCCACTAGCAGCAGAGGATCTGGAAAGTGGAGTTTTAGCTGTGCACATTGTTCTCCAGAAAAGTCAGGAATTCATTAGCAAGTAAGAGTGGGAGAATATATATATATCAAGCCAGCATCTGCAGTGTGTGCCACAACCATCACTGAATTAGTACAGATAGCTCACATGACATCCTTTCCATTCCCAAGGAAAGGAACTTGGTGATTACAGTTTCAAGGGAAACTAGATTGGAGGAAGTCCAGAAAGTCAAAAGCAGAAAAAAAGTTTGAACTATGAAACCACTTTTTTCTCATTGATGACATTATTATAGAGAAACTTCAATTTTGTTTTTGATCCTCCTAAGTTTCATTTTGATCCTGAATTCCTAATTTCTATAGACTGGTAGATTTTTAAAACTTTCTATCCTCAAATAGGGCTCTCTGTCTATGAATGTCCTTTCCTAGCCTCATCCCTCCCTCCTCTCCGGTCACCCTCTCCTGGCCTCCCACCCCACTCCCTTAAAAAGTTGTGGTAAGAGGAATTGCTGTAGTAGAGGTTTAAAGGTTAGAAGGTGGCTTACCACTTTCACCTCTGATAGGTTTGGGGAAGGAGCAGTGTCTTGGAAGAATCAGAGATTCTAGGAATAATGTTTTTAGCCCTTGAAATTAGGAAAGCACTCCCATCCTGTCTGAACACCTGTGGGGCACATGGTCTTCCCGTTTGCCTCTAGCCTGAGAAGACAGTGCTAGAAGCAGCTGTATTAGTAGTTTTGTTATATTTTTTAAGCTTCATGGGCATATAATTCCCATTAAAATATGTGAGCATATGATTCAACTTTCAGACATGTAACTTTCAAATAATTTTCAGGATTGCTTTGAAATACATCTGCCAGCTTTAAGCAGATGAACAGGGTATAGTTTGCATCATGTAGTGAAAAGGGGTCCTATAGGTACACAGTTATTCTGAGAAACAAAATCGGAGGCCAGCATGGTCCGATTTAGACCAAAAGAGTAAATGCTCCAGACTTCTTTGTTGTTGTTGTTTTATTTTTATTGTAAAAACTTAACATACAAACGTATATCCTTGACATAAAAGCATTCCATACATGGTGTACAATCAATGAATGCTCTAGACTTTTAACCATAACATTTGAAATAAAGTAAAATTCTCTATAATGTGATCTTTTAAATTTTGCTTCTAGATTCTGAATTTGGTCTTGTGAAAGAACAGAATAGAGTGTGTAGAGATTCTAAATTCATTCCGTTAAATTAATGGAGTTCCTTTTTTTTCCCCTCAGTTTTTTGTTTTCTCAGGTTCTTTTAGACTTGACTGTATCATTTTTAAAGCTTTATTATTCTGCATGTTTTGTACTTACTACTTAGAGTGAACATTCACTAAAACTCTTTTTTTTTTTCTCTTGCCAGGTCCCTTACAACCTTGGGGTTGGTTATATCATCGCTGGCTGACCAAGCAGCTGGCAGGGGTAAAAACAAATTTGTGCCTTACCGAGATTCAGTCCTCACTTGGCTTCTTAAGGTAATGCATCATTCTAAGTTTCTTTTCCAACTGGAAATTGGCTGTTTCAGATGTAACAGCTGATAGGTGTGTGCAAAGCTAACTGAATACACCAAGAATTCTCATGACAATAGTTATCTCGATTCCTATATGAAAATATTTTCTATTGCTTTTTAGTCCATCCTTATGCCATTTGACAGGCATTATTCATTATTGTGACTGTGGAGAGGCTGCATACATCATGTCATAAAATTACTTGTGAAATATAAACCCATTTTCACGTAGCGTGTTCCTCGTGGAGAGTAGTGTCATATGAGCACACGTTGTGCTTTCATCATACGCACTGCCTGTGCAGTGGGATCTTGTTTCCTAAGATGCTACTTGAAATTCTCTGCAGGACAATTTGGGCGGCAACAGCCAGACTTCCATGATAGCCACCATCAGCCCAGCAGCAGACAACTACGAGGAGACCCTCTCCACGTTGAGATATGCAGACCGAGCCAAAAGGATTGTCAACCATGCCGTTGTCAATGAGGACCCCAATGCAAGAGTCATCCGAGAGCTGCGGGAGGAAGTAGAAAAACTGAAAGAGCAGCTCTCACAGGCAGAGGTAAAATCAGCCTGGCGCTCCCCATTTTTGAAGTTCTCTGGTGAGGACATGCTTGTTTGAGCTCATCATCTCATCATGTCATCATCTCGGTGTAGCTCAGGGTCACGGCATCTTGGTGCCTGCTGTGTGCTAAGCAGTATGGAGACTAAGTCAGTAAATCAAGTGGCCCTTGAGTACAGATCTCACTGTGTGAAATCCTCAGGGCCATGTGTATTGTTTTTATAATTTGTTGTCATTGTCGGCTGTATTTCCATAGCATCTTGGACTTTTCAGAGAACCTACGTATGTGACATCTACTTGTTAAGCTCTGGAGAGAGTATGATTTAAGATAATTAAGCATCAGGAATAATCTAGAATGTCCTTTTATTTTTTCATTTATATCCATTCCTGGCAGGGAACAGACTCAATGATTTTGTATCGTTACCATATTTCTTTGGCTTTACCCGTGCTTTAATAATCACACATTATTCCAAATAGCTGTTGCTTTATGCAAGTTACTGGGTGAGGCACTATCTCATTTATGATAGGCAAGTGGGCTGAGATGGAGGCCAGGTAATTAGTTTAAGCCACATGTCTTCCATATGTCAGGACTTGGGTCTGAATCTGAAACTGCTACTTCTAAGTTCGTATTCCTTTATACCACTCTATTGTTATCCCAATTTAGGAGAGTATTAAGTTATGGGGTAAAAAACACACAGGCAATAATAGCTATCACTAATTGATATTTATGTACCAGGCACTATCTAAATGTTTTTTTATTCATCTTATATAATAAAAAATATTTTAAAAGAGGTAAAGCCAGGGATCTGATTCTCTGTGAACTGGTGATGGTGGCATTTCATTATAACTTTGTTTGTGTCTTTCCTATCTTCCAGGCTATGGGTTCCTAAAAGCATAGGAAGCCTTTTTTTTTTTAATTAATTTTTTCATCCTTAACTCCTACTGCAGCATTTGGTACTAGAAAGCACTTAGCACATAGCCTTGTACATAGTAAGTGCTCCATAAATGTTGCTATTTTTATTATTACTATAATCATAACTTAGTGCATTGTGTATGATTTTTTTTGTTACTGATGCCATGTTGGCATCAACAACAAAAGGGTAGCAAAATACCTAAAAAATCAAAATGCTGATAGATGTTGAAGAGAGTCATGATCCTGAGAAGAAAGTGTAATTGTTCTGGAATTTGTTTGTCAATGGATTATCTAGTTACTTCCTCTTATTTCTGAATCTGCCTTTCTGCTGTGATCATATGATCTAGGTCATATGGTAGAGGAATAGCTAGCCAAAAGAAAGAGAAGAGCAGACACGGCAGATTACCCTAAAACTGTTCACACGTAGCTCCCTGAACCCAGCCCTCAGTTTACTCTCTGGCTCCACTAAACCCGCGAGCCCCAAGTTTACCCAGTGAGTCTCCAGACCGTCTACTCCAGCTTCTTATGCAAGCTCCACCATCTTTCTTTTTCATAGGGTTTCACTTTGAAGAAGCATATTGTTGCCAAGTAAAGTCCCCCCAAAATTTTAAGCTGCGTATGTCTGTATTTAAGCTCCATAGATATTCACTGAATGAACATAGAGGAAAATTACTTCCATTTTAACCAGATATCCTCCTTCCAAGTGAATAATAAAATATGCTAAATTCATTACCATTAATAGAGACAAGTAACTACCAAGGGCCCAGATTCAATTTTGCAAAAAGAAGAGGGACTTTTTCACCTTTTCCTAGTAGGTTAATATAACTGGAATGCATTTATTGTTAATGTGTCCTTATCTCTCTCAATGAATAGGAACCCTGCTTAAGTAACATTTTTGTCTTCTTTTTAATTTTGAAGATGAACTTTAGAAACTTTTAGGCCTTTAAATGGGAAATTTAAGTATGATGGATAAAATTGCTCAGCAGTAATTTGTATCATTTCATTCCAGGGCACTGGTACTACTTTTTCGGGTTTTACACAGTAACAGCCATGTACTTTTGCATCTCATTTGATTAATAAAGGTCGAAGACCCACCCTGACACTGTGTGACTTGATTGCGGCCAATAGATTATTGATAACTGCTTAAATAAAGGACAATAAATAATTGTATTGTACATAATGTTGGAAGATTTTTGACAATCAGATATCTTTGCTT
The DNA here is from genome assembly GCF_023851605.1 of Tamandua tetradactyla. Classification (NCBI taxonomy): domain Eukaryota; kingdom Metazoa; phylum Chordata; class Mammalia; order Pilosa; family Myrmecophagidae; genus Tamandua; species Tamandua tetradactyla. Next base: position 20,922,374 of record NC_135351.1, on the reverse strand, counting down.
TTACTCTAAAGGCTATGAAGGCCCCTGAACTGAAGGAAAAGCTAGAAGAATCTGAAAAGCTAATTAAAGAACTAACAGTGACTTGGGAAGAGAAGCTGAGGAAAACAGAAGAAATTGCACAGGTAGCTTGATAATGTAGGCCTAAAGTACTGGGATTCTTTTCATTTTCTGCTTTTTTTGTGTAGACGTTAGTCATCCTCAAAAAGTCTTTTAAGGGCCTCTGCCTACTGAATAGAGACTGTAAAGATCAGTTTAGTCACTGATTTCTTGTCTTTTATCAACCTTCCATCTGATCCATATATTTGCCAGAAAACACAGCATTTGAACAGGCTGGATTATGGAGAATATCTTTAAATTTAAGCAGAAATCACAAGGCAGGAGTTATACAAAGAAGATAGTGTTTAACAAACAAATATGATTGCTGAATCATTAAATTGATATTTCTTTTAGTGTCCAGTATCTATGAGCAGCTTAGAAGTAAAATACAAAGATTATGGAATTGTAATCCATACCAAACTCTGAAATTTGTTTTGTAACTATTGTGTTGTGCTTTGAAATGTATTGCTTTTTTGTGTATGTTACTTTTCACAAAAGAGAGAAAAAAAGTTGATTGTGATGATGAAAAAATATTTACTCCTTCTAGCGTCCTATGTTCTGGAGCAGTTAGAAGGAAAAGTCTGAGATGATGGTATGGTAGCCCATGACAAACTCTGGGATCTGTTCTGTAACCATTTATTGCAAAGTGCTTTGGAAACTATTACTTTTTTCTTTCTTTGCCTTGTATATATGTTATACTATAAAAAAAGTTTAAAAAAAAAAAAAACAGAAAGCAAGACGAAAGAAGACGGGCATTGCCGAAAGATCCCCGTATGTTAGAAGGATTAAAAGGGGAGAAGGTATAACAGAGAAAATGGGATTTAATAAATGAGTTTATCTCCTGAATCACTATATTAATATTCCTTCTTGTCTCCAGTATGCTGGAGCAGCTAGAAGGAAAAATTTGAGATGGTGGAATGGTAGCCCATGACAAACTCTGGGATCTCTTCTGTAACAACTTGAAGTGTGCTTTGAAAGTAATATATATGTTAATATTTTACAATTAAAAAAACATTAAAGGGTGGTGCGAAGATAGCTCAGTGGTAGAATTCTCACCTGCCATTTCGAGACCAAGTTCGATTCCCAGTGCCTGCCCATGTAAAAAAAAAAAAGATGAACGTTAAAAAAAAACATAAATCAAGGACTAACACTGGGTTTTTATGTGTGAGTGTGCTTATGTAGCTCTACACCATGCAGTAAATGAAGAGTTAATCTCATTGACCACTTGGACATATTTTATATTACCAATCAAGTAGCTTTAAAGCCGCAACTTAAACATAGATCAGGCTTCTGCATTTATGTTTCTTATAGAAAGTCCTTCTGCTCCCAACTCCCTACTTCTCTTACCTTATTTTATGTTTCTCCATAGCATCTATCACCGTTGGAAATTCTGTGTATCTTCTAATCTAGGTATTGTTTCATGGTCTGTCTCCTCCCACTAAAATATACATTTTATTGAAGGAAACAAAAAAAACTTTGTTTTGTTCTCTGCTGTATTTCCAGCCCTAGATCTGTGATTAGACATTGTAGATACTAATACATATTTCTGTAATAAATGAATGAAGGAATTCAAGGCACTGTAAAATATGGACCCAACATGACTTTCCAGCCCATTCCCTCACTGCTTTCCCACATATACTAAAGGTTCTTGATGTGTGAAATCATCCAGTATGTCCAGCACCTTTACTGTGCTTTCCTATGCCCTGTCCTTAGAATGTCCCGCACTTATCTTACTGCATTACCCCCATTTCTTCCTTTTGAATTTCTTATAGTTCAAGAACTATCTCAATTGTATTCTCTTCCTGAAGCCTTTACTGGTCCCTCACTCTCTCTTTTCTTTATAGATGAGTTGAAATTCATATAACATAAAATTAACCTTTTAAAAGTGACCATTTCAATAGAATTTAGTACATTCACAATGTTGTAAAACCACTATCTCCTAGTTCCAAAACTTCCTCAACCCAAAATAAAACCCTGAACACATAAATCAGTTGTTCTCCATCCTTTCTTCTCTCCCTCCAGTCCCTGGCAACCACCCATCTGCATTCTGTCTCTATGGATTTACCTATTTTGGACATTTCATATAAATGAAATCATACAGTGTGTGCCCTTTTGTGTCTGGCTTCTTTCGCTAAGCATAGTGTTGTCGAGGTGCAGCCACACTGTAGCATAATTTTTATGACCATGTAATATACCATTGTACGGATATACCAATTTTGTGTATCTGTTCATCAGTTGATGGACACTTGGATTGGTTTCATATTTTGACCCTTTCCTGGTCTCTATCACAATCTCCCTCCTTTGATGCCCCTCAGCACTTTGCATCTCTCCAGTGGCATAATGCGCTCCTTCTTTACACTCTAGTTGTGGGGGGTTTATTCCCTCTACTAGACTCTAAGCCCTTAGGGCTAGGATGGTTTCTGGTTCCCTCTCAGTGCCCCTGTAACACTGCACAGGAGCTCACACACTGCAGGTTCTTGGTAAACTTTGGTTGAACTGAGTATATAGGATGGTTTCTGGTTCCCTCTCAGTGCCCCTGTAACACTGCACAGGAGCTCACACACTGCAGGTTCTTGGTAAACTTTGGTTGAACTGAGTATAATGTGCAATTTTATTGGCATTGTCCCCAGCAACAGAGACTTAAACTTTCCATGGATACATCTTGTGACTAGAACAACAAACAGAGTTCTTGGCTTTTTTTTCTCTTTTGTCCACAGGAGAGGCAGCGGCAGCTTGAAAGTATGGGAATTTCCCTTGAGACATCTGGCATCAAGGTGGGAGATGACAAGTGCTATTTAGTTAACCTAAATGCAGACCCTGCTCTCAATGAACTCCTTGTTTATTATTTAAAGGTAAGAGAATAAATAAGTTGACAGTTGAAAATCCTGATCGAATCATGCACAATTCCCAATTGGATCTGGGTGCCTGTCTGCTTTATTTTGCTGTTGTATCAAGTTTGGCCTTCATTGAAAGTAAGAGAATTGAAGAACAGTTAAGTTAGGATTAAGAATGAAAAATAGTTATTTTATATTATCCTGGGTCTTCGCAATTGGGGCTGATTTCCTATAGGTGCAGGCATCAGAGGGGCGTGGGTGGCCTGTAGAGGTGTCCAGGTGACCCCTGTCTTTTGGGGAGGCCTCAGATGGGAAGTGACAAGGATTCTGAGATGCTCCAGGTTCAGCCACAAGGATTCTGGAAAGCTCTGCAGGTTCTCAGTTAAGCTTCCAAGTCATTCTAAGGAGATCAAAGTATCGGCGTAGGCCTACTAAAAATCCTCAGGCTGGATGAGAGGGGAAAGGTTCTTCCAAGTCTGTCCCTTCTAAACCTGCATCCTTAGGAAATGATGTTGGTTCAGTAATCACTTGTCAAGCATGACCTTTTGAAGTTGGCATTTTGATTTCAGGTTTTACCACTGGCTGGTCTCAGATTGGGTAGCTTATTGCAGCAGTTCTTAAGCTTTCTGGATTTTAGGACCCATCTGTACTCTTACACAACATCAAGGACCTCAAAGAACTTTTGATTATATGGGTTATATCTATCTATATTTGCTGTATTGGATTATTAAAGGTGAGGGATATTTAAAATATACAAGCACACGATTTGTTAGTTTTGAGAGCAATGACATCACATGTCCTGTAGCCACTAGAAAACTCCACTATACACTTGTGAAAAATAGTGCAAAGGCCAATAACATACCAGTGTTCTTACTCAAGTTGTTTTAAGCTTATGGGCCTTCTGGGGTTCTTGGACCATGCCTGCAGAACTTCTGGATTATTTATTAAGTGACAAACAAGACATCTATTTGACTTGGGTCATGAAAATGACACTGACACACTCCAACTTACACAGAACACTCTGCTGACTATAGGGGCATTTTTAATCACAATCACACAGTTTCTGAATCATGATCACATATAAATGTATGTGGTAATATTAAATTAACTATCAAGGATTGGAGACTTAGGGAACTCAAAGACAACTTACATGTACTATCCGAAACCCTTAATATCTAAATGCAGAAGTATTACCCACTTCTGGAAAGAGTAGATAAGCAGTTTGTTAAGAGTGCTGATATGCCTAGAGAATATACAAAATGCAATGGAGAATAAACTAGAATTGAAAAAAGAAGGCTTGATTTTCTCTCATCCTTTTTGTTCAACTTTTTCCAGAGACGTAAGTATGATCCAAATAGCCCTAACTGAGAGTTCGCCAAAGGACTTTAGATCTGTTTATTTAGGAAATGATTAAAGGGTAAGGAAGTCTTTCTGAAATCTTATAAAAGACAATGCTTTACATTTTCTCCTTTGAATAGGGATGTAGTATTAATAATAATGATTAAACAATTTTCAGAGTAATTGAAATATAGAGGGAATTAAACTGTGAACAAATTGACCCATAAAGTTCATATGTGTCTGAAACCTCAGGAACTTAAATTCATACTGATTTGTATATTGTATAACCCACCAGCTTCAATACTCTACAGAATAGTGTTATTAAAAATTCTGCTGTTTTTAATGTTTTAAAAAGTTAAATTAAAAAAAAATACAACTTTCATTGAGACTGCTTTTAGTGGCTCTTGAATTTATATAGAACAGAACTATTTTTCAAAGCACTTTCATTGTTACTGCAGATGATCCTTTAAAGAATCCTGTCAAGTAGGTCAAATAGATTAAAAAAATAAATAAAAATAGATACAAGCCTAGAGTGAAATGGCTTATGTACAGTCACATAAAGAATATGTGGTTGAGTCAAAATTGGAACTCAAGGTATTCTATGAAGTTTGGTTTCTTTCTAGTTTAAAGCAGTCTCTAATCACGGATGATCAAGTTTTTTTTGTAGCAATTAACTATTTTAATTTAATGTGCTAAGGTGCACTTTTGAGGATAATGCCCGAAATATCTAGCATCTCCTGTGTGATTCTGATTCCCTGAGTATTGTTGTATGTTGGGTTATTCAAACTAATTGTGGTAAATTTTGTGGACTGACTTGTATGCTTTTCCTTTCTCTCCATGATGACTTATCACTAGGATCATACCAGGGTGGGTGCAGATACCTCTCAGGACATTCAGCTCTTTGGAATAGGAATTCAGCCTGAGCACTGTGAGATTGATATAGCCTCCGATGGGGAGGTTTGTCTTACTCCAAAGGAAAGTGCAAGGTAAGGAAAAAAAAAAATAATGTACCTTGCATGCTTTATTTCCAGAAGGAGAAGAATGACCCTTTCTGTTTGTTTGCTTCACTTATATCAAATGAAGACTGTGCTGGATTCCCAGGGGGGTTTGTTTTCTAGCTGTAGAAAGGGTATAACAACTATGTAAGAGATCACTCTGATTGTGACTTGACTGGCTGTGTGATCTGGAGAAGACAATTCTTTATCTAAATTCCAATTTCCTATTGTAGTAAATGGAGTTAATAGCAACTACTTCATAAAGAGTTGTAAGATTAAATAAGATAAAACATCTTATTTAATCACTTGGCTCAGTGCCTGACACATATATTGAATATAAAGTTATTCAGTGCAATTCATTGTGTAAAAAACAGTTAATCATAACTTGTATGAAAGATTCCTAAAGCAAGCTGTATAATGTACAAATGTAAGAATTGGCAGGATAATGTGTTTATTATTTCATTTCTATCATGTGGTGTCTGGAATTATTTTATAATCAAGTATAAAGTTTAAATGAAGTTCTATAAAATATTCATCAACCTACAAAGTAATTTATAACACTGTCATTTTTATGAGGAAGATATTACAGTCATTTCAAACTTTTTGTTAGTATGGGCCATATAAATTCTAAGTGATGCAAATACTACATACTATATGCATGCTGTATTTATGTGAAATGTAATATAAAGCAATAAATCTATGGAGACAGAAATAGACTAGGTTATTCCCTAGGTGGAGATGTGTATTATCTTCATCATAGCTGGTTGTCTCTTTCTTTTTTTAACTCTGTATGTATGTGTGAAATGTAACATATATACAAAAAAGCAATTAATTTCCAAATACATTTTAACAAGTAGTTATAGAACAGATTTTAAATTTTGTTGTGGGTTACAGTTCCATGATTTTTTCATTTTTCCTTCTAGCTTCTCCTACTCTGGAGACCAACAGAAATATCAATATGATGATTCAGCAGTCATACTCATTGGTTAAATCCTAATATACTCCTCCTTTTCTTTAAATAACGTATATATAAAAACAATAAATTTCAGAGTACATTGCAAGAAGTAGTTGTGGAACAGATTTCAGAGTTTGGTGTGGGTTACAATTCCACAGTTTTAGGTTTTTCTTTCTAGCTGCTCTAAGGTACTGGAGGCTAAAAGAAATATCAGCATAATGATTCAGCACTCATGTGTTAAACCCTACCTTCTCTGTATAACTCCACCATCATCTTTGACCTTTTTCCCACTCTTTGGATATATTTGGGCTATGTCCATTCTAACTTGTTCATGTTAGAAAGGGCTGTCCATAATAACAGGATAGGGGGATGGAACTAGTTCATGTTCTGGAAAAGCTGGTCCCTCTGCATTTCAGGATTTACCTGGTTCAGAGACCCATCTGGAGGTTGTAGGTTTCTGGAAAGTTACCCTAGTACATGGAAGATTTGTAGAATCTTATATAATGATCTAAGTATTCTTTAGAATTGGCAGGAATGGTTTTGGTTGGGGTTTTGCAAGTTATGATAGGTAGCAATGTCTAACTGAAGCTTGTGTAAGAGTGACCTCCAGAATAGCCTCTCAACTGTATTTGAACTCTCTCAGCCACTGATAGCTTATTTGTTACACTTCTTTTTCTAGCTTGCTAGCTGCCCGAATGCAATATACCAGAAACAGAATGGCTTTTTAAAAGGGAAATTTAATAAGTTGCTAGTTTACAGTTCTAAGGCTGAGAAAATGTCCCAATGGCAACAAGTTTATAGAAATGTCCAATCAAAGGCATCCAGGTTAAGATACCTTGGTCCAAGAAGGCCAGTGAAGTTCAGGGTTTCTCTCTCAAGTGGAAGGGCACATGGCAAACACAGTCAGAGTTTCTCTCATCTGGAAAGGCACATGGTGAACACAGTCAGGGTTCCTCTATCATCTGGAAGGGCACATGGCGAACACAGCGTCATCGGCTAGCCTTCTCTCCTGGCTTCCTGTTTCATAAAGCTCCCTGGGAGGCATTTTTCTTCTTCATCTCCAAAGGTCACTGGCTGGTGGACTCTGCTTCACGTGGCTATGTCATTCTGCTCTGCTCTCTATCAGATCTCTCTTATTCTCCAAAATGTTTCCTCTTTTATAGGACTTCGGAAACTAATCAAGACCTACCCAAATAGATGGAAACACGCCTCCAGCTAATCCAGCATAACAACCACTCTTGATTAAATCTCATCTCCAGAAATATGATCTAATTACAGTTTCAAACATATGGTGCTGAATAGGGATTAGAAGAACTGGCTGCTTTTACAAAATGGAATTAGGATTAAAACATGGCTTTTCTAGAGTACATACATCATTTCAAACCAGCACACTTCTTTTCCCCCTTTTTGTCAGGGTGGCATTATTGATCCCACAGTGTCAGGGCTAGACTCATGCCTGGGAGTCATCTCCCATGCTGCCAGGGAGACATTCATCCCTGGATGTCATGTTCCACATAATGGGGAAGGCAATGATTTCACTTGCAAAGTTGGTCTTAGACAGAAAGAGGCCACATCTTAGCAACAAAAGAGATCCTCCGGAGGTGACTCTTAAGCATACCTATAGGTAGGGTCAGCTTCTCTGCTATATACATAAGCTTCACAAGAGCAAACCTCAAGATTAAGGGCTTAGCCTTTTGATTTGGGTGTCCCTAATGTTTGGCACAGTATGCCGGGTTTCCCCAGTGGTAAAGTTTAATAATTCCATAGTTTTTCTCCTAGCCCTCAAGGAACTTTGCAAATATTTTTTGATTATCTGCTTAATGTACTCTGGGATGTATCCAGGCATTACATTAAGTTATACAGGGTTAAAGACCCTCTTTCTTTTTCTGGGCTCCCTGTGTTTGAATTGTTAAAATGCTCTATCCAGACAGGTTGTGCTAGATTGTCCTAAAGAAAATTTAGGTTCTGGACATAATAAAACTTCCTTCCTTTGACCTCAGAGTGCCCCTGTATTCTTAATCCTGATCAGACCCGATCAGCTTCATTCTCATCTCTAAATACCAGGTTTTACATATATAAAACAGCCCCTCAGAATCCAGAAATAACAGATGCCACTCTGGACTAAATGTGACTGTTCTAAGTAGGAGCTTACGATCTAGGCCTTCTTTTGAGGGATGCTAGCAGCCCTTCATCACCATTGCCTAGATCCTGTGTTTCAATAAGACTTACGAATAATTCTGTTTTTCTTTCATTTTATATTAGTTGGAATACATCTATGAAGGGAAAGTTCCTTCAGTTATCTCTTTGGCTAGCAGGGCTGGGTTTTGAGTGCCTTCCCATCACCTGAGGTCTTCCCTTGTGTTCCTACAGGTCCTGTGTAAATGGCGTCCCTGTGTGTACCACCACCCAGCTGTGGCATGGTGATAGAATCCTATGGGGAAATAACCACTTTTTTAGGTAATGTCTTTGTATTCACTGATGTTTTCATATTTTCACTGTGATCTGTTGAAGTGCAAAACAAGCTGATTTTCTCTAATGGTGAAAAATCCACAGAATTAATTTGCCTAAGAGGAAACGGCGAGATTGGTTGAAAGACTTTGAAAAGGAAACGGGCCTGCCGGAGCACGACCTGGATGCAACCAGTGAAGCTTCGTCGGAACCAGACTACAACTATGAATTTGCACAGATGGAAGTCATCATGAAAACACTGAACAGCAATGGTGAGAGGCTGACTCGGTACTCCCTTGTCTGTCGTGGGAGGTCCCATATCGTGTACCCTTCAATGAGGGGTAAGTATGTATAAAGTTAGTGTCCTTCCAAGATGTAGACACACCAAATCACTGCTTCCTGTAAAGTGCCATTGATAGGGTCTGAAAGGACCCCAGCAGGTGGTTTGTTCCCTTGGGCATAACAGGGAGATGAATGCTCCCTGTTTGGAGGCTCTTTGTCCCCCAGCCAGGCATGGTAACATTCCTAGGATCCTTGAGTCTTGGGTGACTGTGATGAAATTGCTTATCAAGTTTTCTGTGATTGAGCCTGTCACTTTTAAATCCATCAGAGAACAAAAATCCATGGGGGCGTATGAATGCAGGAATTTCAAATAGAGCCTAATGGTGAGATAAAGGTCACAACATTTTATTATAAATTTAATTGGAAACTAAGGAGACTTATTTAATAGACCCAGGTAACTTTTATAAAAATAATAGTAAAAATGAGGCTCATATACAGGCTTTTTGTTTGGTTTATAGACCAGCCTGTCTCGGATCTTTCAGGAAGAGATTCTCCTTAAAGCCTTCCTTCTAGACCCCTCTCTCCAGAAAGTTCTGACGTTGTATTAGAGTCAGCATTCCTTTAGTTCTTCTTTCTTCCTCACTGCTCACATGCTCTTATGTGCACTCAATAAAATACACACCATATCCTTTTCCTTGCTTTCTATTTTATAAATCTGCCATTTCCTTTTCTCATATCCCAATCTCCTAATTCCCAGGCACCAGAAGAAGGACATAAAAGTTTCGCTTACCAAACACTAGACAACATATACGAGACTTAAAACTATTTTGCAAATATGAAGTTGAGGCTATATTTGGAGACATCTGGGAAGATGTTCTGTTAGTTTCTAGACTTGATCCAACCTCATTTTCCCATTTATCTGCTCTTTGGGTACCTAAGGACACCTAGCTTCAACCAGGAAGGATCTCCAGGGATCCTGAGAGCCTTTAGGACATGCAGCTTCTAGCTGACAGGATACTTGGAGAGCATTTTGTTTTTCACAGTTGTGCTTGAACGCCTGCTTTCTCATTCCAGTCTTTGAAGTGAAGAATGTCAGCATATATTTGTTCTAGTTCATGAAAGATCTTTTTTATACCTGTTTTGGGCTGTTTGGGGTTTTGTTTGTTTGTTTGTTTGGAGTAATGAAAATGTTCTAAAATTGATTGGGGTAAGGAATGCACAAGTATGTGCTGATAATGGTGAGCCACTGATTGTATGCCTTGGATGGATTGTAGGGTGTGTGAATATTTCTCAATAAAACTGCATTAAAAATATAAGGAATGTGAACATAGCTAGAGAATTATGAAGCAGACTTCTGGCATATAACTTTGAGATTCCATTGCAGGAATAAAGATTTTGCCTTTTTAATTTATTTCTGTTTATGCATTTTTAGCTCCATGGACTTCTTTTTGAATTTTAAAAGTGAAGCGTGAACAAAAGGCCAGACTGTGAAAAACAAATGTAATGTACAGATATGAAGAGTATGAAACAACAACAAAAAAATGGAAAGAAGTTTGTTAATTTCTTTCTTTAAACATCATTAAGGTTAGGGTATTAAGACGAGCTCCTAGGGCTTTTGACACAGGAGTGCAGAAAACAATAGCTAGAAATCAAACTTCAGTCCTCTCTGCTACTTGCCCACCAAGCTTCTGAAAGTCCTTCCAAACTGATATTCAGACATCCAAATTACATGAAAGCATCATTTAACAACATATCTGAGCCATAGAGCTCCCACAAATGATTTAGTGGATGCCTGAGTTGGTGCCTGGTTGTGGCAGAGTGTGGCAGGAGGGTATAGGTTCCCTACCCCAGGAGAAAGAAACACCCATTTGGAGAGAGATGATTTCTTTAGAGAAAGACATAGAGTTCTAGATATCTCTATTCTCTAATTCTGCAGAATATCCAAGTGCTGTTAATGTAATCACTTCCCCATCCCAGATCACAGGTTTCTAATTTTACCCCATTGCAACCTTCTTAACGTATCTGTCAAACTCCTGAATAACCGATCAGTATTTAGCATTTGTTAATTCCTCCAGTCTCCTGTTAGTCTAACCAATTAGGGTCATCAGTCTCCTAGCTCATAGTAGTCGCTTGAGCTCCCCATTTGTATTCCAGATTGGGTTTTCTCTCCGGGTTGAGTTTGTCTCTGGAAGTGGTGTTTCTGCACCCCACCCGTCTACACCTGTCCCTTGGTGAATGACACGTCCTCGGGGGGCACACGGGTGTGAGTGTTGGAATGCTGGAAGTCACAGTGCCACTCACTGTGCTTCCCCTCTACTGCTAGGTAGCTTCCCGGTCATAAGCCTGCCTGCCTGGTGGTCATCCCCTTGGTGGTCTTATTTGAAGATTCTCTTCCCTCTCGTGTGGTTTCAGACGAAGCTCCTCCACAAACGCTGGGAGAAAGGTTTTTCATGGATGGGCCTTAGCATGAGGGAGCTTGACTGGATTTTGGCCGGGCTGTTGGCTGATGCTTATGCTACAGACGTTGGCAAAATCTAACATGATTGAGAAGAAGCTGAAGTTTCCTGCCTGACAGAGCTACTCTGTGTTTTTGATTGAGAAATGTTCCTTTTCAGTGATGACCCCCTTATGTTCCAACTCCATTACCATCCCAGTGTTCAAAATGTAGTTGCTCCCTTTTCCCATTATACCCAACAGCACTGAAAGGTATTATTGGGGTGACTGCTATTCTCACTAACGACGTTTATTAACAGCCCACACTCCAGGGCACTAGTAATTCCAAATATGTGTTCACATGTGTATCCTGATAATAGACTAGAAAAATATGAGGTTTTGAAAATGTTTTGTTGTGGTAATATATATACAAAGTATTTTTTTCCTTTCTTTTTTTTTAGAGAAGTTGAGTTTATGGAAAAATAATACAGAAAATACGGAGTTCCCACTTATCACCTTATTGTCAACACCTTGCATTAGTGTGCTACATTGTTACAATTTATGAAAGGATATTTTAAAAATTGTACTATCAATTATAGTCCGTGGTTTGCATTCGTGTCCTCTAATTGTTATACAGTCCTATGTTTATTGCTTATTTAAAAATTTTTATTCTAGTAATGTGTGTATAATCTAAAATTTCCCATTTTAACCACGTTCAAATAGTTCTCTGCTGTTAATTATATTCCCAGTGTTGTGCTGCCTTCATCACCATCCATTACCAAAACTTTTCCATCACCCAAACTCCAAGCTCTGTATCAATTAAGCACTGATTCCCATCCCCTACCCCTACCCCTATCCCATCCCCTAGAATAATGTGTTTTTGTTTATTTGCTAGCTAGTCAGTTATTGTGTTCAGTTTTTCAAGCAGCTGTAGGTTTACAGAGGAAATCATACAGAGTTATGCAGGAGTTGCCCAGTGTTAGAATTCTTGCCTGAAATGCCAGAGACACGGGTTGGATTCCCGGAGCCTGCACGTGCCAAAAAAAGAAAAAAATACGGAGTTCCCATGTACCTCCCATTCTCTATTAACATTTTACATTTAGTGTGATACATTTGTTAAAACTGATGAACCAGTATTATAATTATGTCATATTGTATATTATAATTATTTCCTTATATTATGTATATACTTTATACAGTATAGATTGTTATAATTATTTCATTATATTATGTATACACTCTATGCAGTATACATTATATTATATATTATAATTATTTCATTATATTATGTATATACTCTACAGTATATGTATATATTATATGTATTATCTATTTTATTACATATTAGAATTATATCTTTATAATTTATCAGTTTTGAGTCTCTAGAATAAATAATGATCTAAAATTCAATTCATTTGAATTAAAAATAGAAGAAAATCTAGTATCTACGGACAGAATTCCTTCTTCCTAAAGCTTAAAAATAGGAATCAGATGCTCATCTATTTTCATAGTGTAAAGTTAGTTCTAAAGTAAAGGACAAGTCAGGAGCTGTCTGAGCATCGCTGAACCAGCTTATTTCATCTGGGATTGAAAGGTGGTATTTTGTTGTTTATTTGTTTTGCTTTCCCTGAATTTGATTCTTTGGGTGTTTTGGTGTGAATTAATTTTAATTCTCCTTCTTACATAATTGCTCAGTCACCATGTGCACCATCTTCTCTTTGCCATTCTCAGAACTGATTGGTTCATTTGAACTCATTTAATAGCTAGATACCGAATAAAGAATAATCAATTAGAGACAAGAAAGTGCTATTCCCAAATTAAATGTAGTTCCTTCTCTCTTACTAAAATATCTGCCTTTTTGGTATTCTGGGCATAGATACCAGGCTCAGTGAATTTTTTTTTTTATTAATTAAAAAAAATTAAGAACAAACAAACAAAAACATTAACGTATCATTCTGTTCTACATATATAATAAGTAATTCTCAATATCATCACATAGTTGCATATTCATCATTTCTTAGAACATTTGCATTTTTTTAATTCAGAAAAAGAAATAAAAAGACAACAGAAAAAGAAATAAAACGATAACAGAGAGAAAAAAAAAGATTATACATACCATACCCTTTACCCCTCGCTTTCATTTATCACTAGCATTTCAAACTAAATTTATTTTAACGTTTCTTCCCCCTATTATTTATTTTTATTCCATATGTTCTACTCGTCTGTTGACAGTGTAGATAAAAGGAGCATCAGACACAAGGTTTTCACAATCACATAGTCACATTGTGATAGCTGTATCATTATTCAGTCATCCTCAAGAAACATGACTACTAGAACACAGCTCTACAATTTCAGGCTGTTCCCTCCAGCCTCTCCACTACATCTTGAATAACAAGGTGATATCTACATTTAATGCATAAGAATAACCTCCAGGATAACCTCTTGACTCTGTTTGGAATCTCTCAGCCAGTGACACTTTGTCTCATTTCACTCTTCCCCCTTTTGGTCGAGAAGGTTTTCTCAACCACTTGATGCTGGGTCTCAGCTCATTCTGGGATTTCTGTGCCATGTTGCCAGGAAGGTCCACACCCCTGGGAGTCATGTCCCACGCAGACAGGGGAAGGGTGGTGAGTTTGCTTGTTGTGTTGGCTGGAGAGAGATGCCACATGTGAGCAGCAAAAGAGGCTCTCTTGAGGGTGACTCTTAGGCCTAAATTTGAAGTAGACTTGACCTATCATTTGTGGAGTTAAGTTTCATATGAACAAACCCCAAGACTGGGGGCTCAGGCTCACTGAATTTTAAAACAGTTCATTGAAGAAGAGGAAAGTTATGGGGTGGGAAATAAAACTGTGTGTAATCTCCGAATTTCTGATTGGCTGTTTGTGAACAGGCCAGATCATATTTGGATTCTGCCCTGTACCATATAATATCATAGAGTCAGGTTAATTGTCTTGCTGATTAGAATGATTGCCTATTTTAAAATATGCTGTTTAGTGGTGAAAGCTGGAAACTGGTTCGTCAATTTGATAAGAGTGTGTTATCAAATATTTCTAAGAGAAAGCTATTCCAGACTTTTATTGGGATCAGCAATAAAACAAAAAACAGCCCCTGTAGTTCCACAAGGAATGTGAGTAGTAAGAACACACCAGGGAGTCCCCCTGGACAGGGCTTCAGTGCTGTACTCTGGGGAAGCCTGGGGGCGGAACACATCGAGCTGCTCTCCTTCTATATCTGCCTTTATTTTGTAGCCACTGGTAAGGTATGGAGAGCAGAGATGGTGCAGGGTCATGGCAGCTACTATAGCAGCTTAGAACAGCCTCAGTCTCTTTGTCTCAGCATTGGCACACATCCTTAGGGTCAACTCCCCTCTACCTCATCCATTTGGGTGTGTAACTACACCCATGATTAATAAATAGAAATGAGGATTAAATGTCTTATTTAGAGTCTTTTAGCAAAATCCCTGTAATGCAAGTTTAGAAAATGGTTGTGTTTTGCAGTTTTCTTTCTCTGGAAAAGATCCATAAACAAAAAGAGCCCTTGAAATAAGGCTTTTTATAAATATAAATGCATGATGAGCACCCTGTCCTTTCTTTTTTACACTCAGAACCTGAACATAGGATATATATATATATCTTTGGGGTATATCTGTGTGTGTATTAAGTACTGAATTATAAAATTTTATATCTGCAAAGAATAGTAATATTTTTGTAGGCATCTAGTCTTTAATAGAGCACTAAATTTGAGCAAACCATTGAGGATAAGACTACATCAGTTTGTTACAGAGCTAATGTCCTACCCCAGGTAATTAGCTCTGATCTTAGTTGAACACCTGGCTATATCATTTATTAGCTTTGTGATCTTAGGTATGCTACTTAGCCTTTCTGAGTCATAATTTCCTCATATTTAAAATGAGGTTGATACCCGCCCTTAGCTTTGTTGCAAGACTTTGACAAGATCACCCATGCAAAGGGTATAGTACCTCTACCTAGTTGGATCCAGAAGCTAGTAGAATTATTTTTGCCATTGTGGTTGTCATTTTTATTAAAACAACTTACCTGTACTGTGCATATCTCATGATTTTTTACATTGCTTCCTACTTTTTGTTTTGTTAACTTTTTAAAAAACTAAGCTGCTGGCTTTTTCTCGTGTTGCTTTCATTAAAAATTAGCACAGTTTACATGTATATTTCCCAAATTTGTAAGGGTCTTTTGGAACAGTCAGTCAATAGCCATCATCTGTGATATAAAAATTCCTCTTGAGTCATTTTATGTTTCTACTCTTCTGAAAATTAGCACCGAATAGCAAGCAATGCACAAGGAGGATATTATGTCTCAGACGAGTCTGAGACCTCATCTCCTCTAGATCCTGTATGCTTCAAGGAAATACTTTTCTGTCTGTGATTTTCTTATTCTGTCATCCAGATAATCTAACATACTGATTCCCTACAGTCTACTCACTTAGAGATACCAGTACCTTTCTTTTCTGCACGTGTGGCCAGCGCTTTAATTTTTCTGTGTGGCATCCAATTCATTTAGTAAATTCTGAGCCAGTCTCCTGCCCCATTCCCACCTACAGCAATACCAGGACTTGTTGTCATAGTGATACCTTGAGCAGGATCCATTGGCGTCTCTAAACCTGCACCCATGAGTATGTGGTGAACTCTCGGTCAGCACCAGCTCGGCTTTGGAAGCAATCTCTTGTTATTTCTGCAAGTGAATTGCTCTCTTAGATATTAGTACCTGAGAATTTGCCAGATGATATACTCAATCCATGTTTTCTATTTCAAACATGTGTTGTGATATGGAAGTTTCTTCCTACTTTAGAGAAATCTAAGCATAATAAGATTTGTGGTTAAAATCATAACTATGAAGAAACACTTTGTCATGTACCCATACCTAAGCTAAATGGGCATAGAAATCAGTTGCTATACAATTAAATCTTGCATGGCTCTGTTGCTCTGAATCTCATGATAATTTTCTTCTCTACGGATGTGATCACATCCTCTTTACTTCCCCACCCCCACCCCACCCCCCAACCCCGCTTGAGTAGATTAATGATCTGTCTAAACATTAGGATGAGCTCATTAGAGTAATGAAAGCAAGTTGTGGACTTGGCGAATGTTTACATGTAGGTCCTTTATCTACAATGTTAGCTGAAAGAAAATCGGTGATTTCATTGATGGGACCCCTCATGTCTCTCAGAGAAAACAAACTGAAGAGCCGAGCTCTGGAGGAGGCCGATGATTCATGCTGGGAGAAGAAACACTGACAGGCTGGCCTGTCTTAGCCACCCATCACCCACACCTTCTCTTGTCTCTTGGCTCACCAGACCCAGTTCAAAATGTGGTTCAGGTCCTGGAAAAGCAATACCTAGAAGAAAAGAGGAGTGCCCTCGAAGAGCAGCGGCTTATGTACGAGCGGGAACTGGAGCAACTCCGCCAGCAGCTGTCCCCCGAAAGGCAGCCCCCGAGCAGTGGCCCCGACCGCCTGGCCTACAGCAGCCAGACTGCCCAACAGAAGGTGACCCAGTGGGCGGAGGAGAGGTGAGCCAGGAATGAGCCCCCAGGGCAAGGCCTAGAGGCCGTGGGCTTGTGGGGAGGGGCTCGTGAGCGCAAACCTAGCGAAGAAGAACTTTCAGCCCCCTATCTGGGTTGTTAGCAGTTGGCTTTTCCTTCCAACAATATTGTCCATCAAAAGTATGTTCACTACTGTGTTAGGTGTAAAGACTCTCTGCTCCCTTACCCCTTGGAAAAATGGTACGAAGTTAGACAACATAGACTGCTTGGCATTGAAGTAAAGGAAGTGTGACTAATTCTTCAGCATAAAAGCACTTTTCCTAATTTTTTTATTTCCCTTTTTATTCTGTTTAAATACAACTTTAGTGTGAAAAATCTAGTGAATGTGAATTTTTCACATGAAATGACTTCAAAAAATTCACATCACAACTCTCCAAGGGGGTAGTGATGGAGGAAATGGTAATGGTGATACTAATTACAGGATAATAAATTATTGCTGACTTTTATTGTGTTCTTACCACATTCCAAGCATGGTACTAACTTTATTATGCCATAGCAACCATTATCCCTATCTCATAGAGAAGACAGTAAGTTTAAGAAAATTGCCTTGATCACCTATCCAGTAAATGGAAAAGCAGAGTTTGAACTCAGGCCGCCTCCAGGTCCACTCCTGTTATTATAATAATTAACGATAATAATAAATGTAGTGGCTGACATTTCTAGAGCATTTGCCCTGTGCCACGCTTTAAGTGACTTACAGAGATTCACCTAATCTTCACAACTACTGCTAATTTTACCATTTTCACCCCCATTTTACACATGAGGAGACTGAGGCTGTGAAGTTAAGTGAGTTGCCCAAGTCATTTAGCTGGGCAATGGGATAAAGACCATGGCAGGCTGACGCCAGAGCCCCACTCCATCCATACGTCACTGCTCCTCTGTCACTACAGCGAGATCCTTAATGTGAGCCACACCCAGGGAAGACGATCCACAGAGGATCTGCCAAGAATGGGAGGCTCTACCCAGCATAGAAAGGCGTATTGTCTGTTTTTTGTTATAAATCGACAGAAGAGTCAGTTCCATTTCCCCCAGGAGCTACCTGCTCATATGCCTGGATGCTGAACTAGGAAGCCTTACCATACTTAGGATATTGCTCTTTGTATTTTATCGTGCCTGGGAAAAACAGGCAAAGGTTATCATATGGTGCATTTTCTGAAAAGCTGCCTTTTCCGCATTGGCTATTAGCTGGTGGCTTCCCTCTAAGCCACAGCTAGCTTAAAGGTATTCTTTAGGGTATAATTTTACTCTTTGTCTTCCTTTATTCTAGAACGTAAAAGACAAAAACAGAAAATATCCAGCAGAGAAGGTTGATCATTTTTAAATTACACTGTCTTGGAGTTAAATGTTAAAACATTTTGTCATTGTCTTTATTTCCAGATTGGTTATTAGGGGGGGCTTAAATTTTTAAAAAGAATCAGAATAGAAAGAGCTGTTTTGTGGATGTCAGGCAAAGAGATAAGAAGGGTTGCAATACTGATTTGTCAAGTTTCTCTGGTTAAAATGAAGAGGGTACTGATGGTGGGTAGTTATATAGGAGGCCAGGACTCCCATCTAAGGAAATGTTGTTGAAATGTGAAATATTAAAGAACTTGTAAGTGTTGAGAAGTTAAAAATCAGTTGTATTTAAGAGCTAGCGAGGATTACAAAGAAAGCTAGAGATAGAGATTGTTTTCTCAGTACGCTTATAATGGAGAGTGCAGCAAATATATGAAAAATTAAGTTATGATAGTAAACTAAGAAACTGTTTAGTACAACCATAGTAAATTAGAAACTGTTTATGATTATGTAGTCCTTTTTTTTTTGGTTTTCTGTCTCCTCCTCTAGAAAATAAGTTCCAGGGAATTAGTTGTATTCATTGAAATACCCCCAGTGCCTAGAACAGTGTCATTATATAGTTGGTGCTTAGTAAATATTGATTGCATGAGCTTATGGAAGTGACACACAAATATATGATTGTCAGCCTCAGTACTGTGGTTGCTTAGAGGAGGGCGAATCCCCGGGGAAATTCAGTCTTCTGCAAAGATTTCCTGGAGAAGGAAGATTTCAACTCAGTTTGAGGGGTGAGCTTTGTAGGCAAAGAGATATAGGGAATTTTGGATTGGCAGATTGACCTAAAATGTGAAGCAACAGAGAAGGGTAAGAAGTGTTTGGATGATTGCAAGAGATCTGTTTTGTTTAGTCTAGAAGGTGATTTATAGAGGAATAGGGAGAATTAAGTCCAAAACTATTAGACAGGACAACTGGGAGGTCTGCAGACTGTGTGTGGGATTTGCCTGATGGGAGAAGAGGAGCCCCTGCAAGATTTTAAGCCAAAACAGGGCCTGAGAAAAGCAGTGGTTCACGAGAAATGTCTCAGTGTAGTGGAGAAGGAGATAGAGTGCCATGAGATTATCGGGAGGTTGTTAACAAAGGAACAAAGATTTAAGGACATGAATGAGGAGTAATGAAAAGAGAAAGAGATTTAGGAGACATTTCGATGGAAGAATCAATAAGGCTTTTTGCCTAGATATTCTTGAAAAAGAAAAAAATGATCTGGCTGCAAGAACTCAAACCTGGACAACTGAAAAAAATGTGATAAAATTTAGAAAAATAAGGAAGGCAGTATCAATATGTGATACCTTTTAAGTCACCTTATTAGCATCCTTGCAGCACATCTCCTGTGTCATTTCTAAAGCAGTGAAAAAGGAGTAGATATTTTGGTGTTCCAAGCTCATCATTTTCCAAGGAGATATATAAATGGTGGAAGAGAGAAGATATATAAGGTATAGAGCAGTCTGCTAAACTGGGGTTACCTCTGAACCCAAATTCAACTGAAATGCAGAAGTGCTGTTTTCTTTCCTTCATTGGGTATTTGTTGGTGATCCTAAGATGAGCTGAGCAGTTGGTTAAGAACTATGTGATGTGGCAAGCAAGAAAGCATGATCTCTGCCCCAAGGGAGCTTATTCCCTAAGTGGGGAGATAGACATTGATCAGACAATTACACAAAAACATGAAAAATTGTAGCTATGAATAAAAGCTACTGAGGTAAAAGACATAGGCTGGGGAACGTGTACTATGATTTTGACCTAGGCAAGGTACGAGATATCAAGAGGTGATGTTTCTCAGAGTTGGAGAGGAATTGCTGCTGCCGCAGAATTGCCCATTTCATACATTTTATCAATGAAGAACTTATGTAAAACCCTTTTACACCTATCTCCAGCTTGCTCCCCTGCTGCCCAAACCCTTCACCTAATCACACACCAAGTCATCACCATCACTTCTTTTTCCTAAAAAGTTCTTTTATGTATTTCTTCTGCATCATCACATTAAAATCTAGCCAATTTTATAAACTGTTATTATAGCTTAAAGCATGGTTTTTAGTCAGGTCACTCTACGTTTAGGTAAATTGGTTGCTGGTTCCCAACAAATCGCCCACAGGCCCCCAGCAAGGAGGAGGGAAGGATAGGAAGTAGTTTGGTAGAAATAGATTGGGGATGTTCTGGAGCAGCTGGAAGGATAAATCTGAGAGACGGTATGACAGCCCATGACAAACTCTGGGATCTGTTCTTTGACTACTTGTTGAAGAGTGCTTTGAAAACTATTGCTTCTTTCTTTCTTTTCTTTGTATGTATATTACACAATTAAAAAAAATAGATTGGGGATCTACCAGCTTCAGGCACGGATGGATCCGTCTGGAACACAAGTCTCTTTATCCCCTGGACTTTTCAGTTATATGAACCAATAAATCCCTTTTTTGCTTAAAAAAAATAGATTGTGAATGCTGGCCTGAAAGGAGTTTTCTACCATTTTCTAATGATTCAACTCACTTAGGAATAGAATTGCAGTTTTCTTTTCTGTTTGGTTTTCTCATTTCCTTCTCTCCTATGCCTCAGGGATGAACTCTTCCGACAAAGTCTGGCAAAACTGCGAGAGCAGCTAGTTAAGGCTAATACCTTGGTGAGGGAAGCAAACTTCTTAGCTGAGGAAATGAGCAAGCTCACTGATTACCAAGTGACTCTTCAGATTCCTGCTGCAAACCTCAGTGCCAATAGAAAGGTAAGATGCATTCTTAAAGGAAATGAGACCAAGATGTACATCAGAAAATACTGTGAAATGGAAAGTAAAATGTACATCCGAAAAAGTCCATGAGATCCAATTATGAGCCAGAGTATATGTTCTTTTTAAGACTTCCTCTATGGACCTCATCAGGTAAGAATGCTGTTTAAAAATGTCTTTAAGTATGTTATAATCAGGATATGTAGAATTTGGATGGCAAAAGGACTTTCTAATTTGGATGTTTTCTTTAAAACAGTGAAACCAGAAATATCTATAAGTAATCTTGCTTGTTTTTCTCTTTCATATATATATGCCCCCTTCTTAAATTTTTAAGTGATTTCTACAAGCAAGGAAGACTTGTATGATACCTGTCTTTGCATACATATGTGGAATCTTTGTAACCTTTTAGAAGTTTCCTGCATATCAGCTTGAAGATTTTTTTTTTTTGTAAGGAGAAACTTTGAAGTAGAAAATATTTTAATCTATTCATTTTTTCCTCCAGCATGCATGTTAAAAC
This sequence comes from Tamandua tetradactyla, assembly GCF_023851605.1. NCBI lineage: Eukaryota > Metazoa > Chordata > Mammalia > Pilosa > Myrmecophagidae > Tamandua > Tamandua tetradactyla. The sequence continues at coordinate 20,900,865 of NC_135351.1, read as the reverse complement.
TTGAGTCAGGGAGAAGTTGAATCTAAGGCCATAATTATAGAAGAGCACATAAAGATTTATGTATTTTTTTGTACAGGGAGGCTTATTATAGTGACCTTTATAAGACCAAACAAGTTGAAACAACCATAAGGTTGAATAATAGGAGAATAGTTAGTCAAATGTGTGGAAAACCTATATGATGGAATGGATACATCATATTTATGAAGAACATTTATTGACACAAGAAAATGATCACATTATAAAAAACGTGGAGGGAGGATTGGGATAGGAACTTACTTTTGTGTTTGGTCCTGATTGTGATAAAAATAAAAAGCATATTCATGAGTGTGCATAGAAGATGGAAAATAAACCACAACATACCCCAAGTGGTAAAATTTTATCTTCTTTACTATACATTTATGTGTTTTCAAACTCACTATCTTACTATGGTATGTACTGCTTTAAGATCCCAAACAGAAATTGTAACAAGGATTTTTCTCTCTCTTGATTATGCAGAGAGGAGCAATAGTGAGTGAGCCGGCTATTCAGGTGAGGAGGAAAGGAAAGAGTACCCAAGCTTGGGCCATTGAGAAGCTGGAGAATAAATTAATTGACATGCGAGACCTTTATCAAGAATGGAAGGAGAAAGTTCCCGAGGTAAAAGACACAAAACGTAGAGGAGATCTGCTTATGTTCATACTAGAGAATATGAGTGATCTAACTAACAGAGAGTACACACACACAGGTTGCCGATGAATATTTGTAGTGATTCTGTGAACATTTATATTAGGGAGAGCAAGTAAAAGTGGTCTTAGCATGAAAGGCATGCTAAGTTGACTCAATGAAGTATCATGTGATCCCCACACAGGTGGAAGCTAAATGAAGAGAAAATATTATGTATTCTTACTTGACTGCATTTTCTACTCCATTGTAAGCAAAATGAAGGAGAACAAAGTAAATCTGCGCTCTTTTGTCAGTGCTGTGAAGAATCAGCTTGAATGGAGCCAGCATGCATTTTAAATTCATTAAATGTATGTTCGTGCATTCCTAGCTGTTATCGTGCTCTAGATGACTTAAAGTGATTTTAGGGAGCATAGCCCATTTTTCTGGGCATTAGTAATAAGTAGGGAATGAAATGTCAAAGGCTGCAGGTGGGATGTGATGGGAAAGAAAGCACAGAAAGAAGGCTCCTCCATGAGGGCATCACTTAGTGTCCCAGCAAGCAAGTCCGTCCAGTGTGCTAATTTCGCTTTATTGATGCGATATGCCTCTAATTGTACTTCCTGTTTATTTGGGTAAATACTTTCATAAAAACATTTTGTTTTTCCTCCTATCCCTTAGGCAAAGAGACTCTACGGTAAACGAGGTGACCCCTTCTATGAAGCCCAAGAGAATCACAACCTCATAGGCGTGGCTAACGTTTTCCTGGAGTGCCTGTTCTGTGACGTGAAGCTTCAGTACGCAGTCCCCATCATCAGCCAGCAGGGGGAGGTGAGGGCAGACCCCGGAGAAAATGGCCACAGTTTAAGTTGTGTGAGTGTGTGTGTGTGTGTGTGTGTGTGCGCGCGCGCATGCGTGTGCATGCACGCGCCCATCCAGTTTGTTATTTTCTTGAGGTAGATCAAGAAGCTAATGTGACAGTCAGAATTCACATTCTTTTATCTCTATTAAGAAACATGAGGGTGGGCCATGGTGGCTCAGTAGCAGAATTCTCGCCTGCCATGCTGGAGACCCAGGTTCGATTCCCCTGCCTGTCCATGTGAAAAAAAAAAGAAGAAACATAGAAACCATCAGAATTAAGTCATGGTTTGAAAAGATTATTATAACAGGTTTTATATTGGTAGCTCACACCTTTTTTTTCTTTGTTTCAGTGGAATGAGAACTTGTTTGGAAACCAGATTCACTGCATGCTCCCTATTAATTTCTCTTTTAATCTCTTACCTTTGTGATGTGTGGAACTTCCTTCCTCAGTTCTGCTCCAGAGTGGTCTTTAGAAGATATAACTTGGGAGGAATATTTTGAAATCCAAAGTACTCAAAGAAAATAAGCTTAAATATCCCATTACTATTCCTTTTAAACCCTCATTAGACATATTGGCCTTATGTGAGCCTGAAACATTTCAGAAAATGTTCAAGTTCAAACCTTTTTTTAAAAGTGTAACCCATTTCATCAGTTGGCGTTTTAATTTCATTTTGGTAACATCCTTACTTCCTAGCTCATTCTTTAGAAGCATACAAATCTAAATTACTAAGCTGTTTCTCCTGCTTTTTAAAGTAAACTTAAGATAGGCTAGCATTCTGCCTACGGTAAAGCTGAGAAGCAGACCCTGGCTTCCCAAATGTGGGATTATAAATACACAGTCCATATTCTAAGCATTATGAACCCCCTGTGCACATTTGCTACTGGAGACTGGTGGCTTGGGGTCCTTTTTCCCATGTTGAAAATGGGCACACCTCATCTGGTGAAGTGATCAAATAGCTGAGTCCCTAGCTAGAGTCTGTGGTAGGCTTGGGTGTTCTATGAGTCCCTGTGAAATTATATAAAACTGTGTTCAGTTCTCAAAAAAGCATCCCAAAAAGCTTAAGGACTACTCTCTTCAAGCTGATTACTCTAGTTTCTTTTAGCATTTTTTTTCTTTTACGGCTTCCCCCATTTTTGTCTAACTTGTCAAATGTCATTTTTCTTAGGTCCTTGGTGCCAGTTACGATTGTTGTGTGGAAGTTGGAGCTGAGCTAACTTTAAAAAATAACCTCCATTATTTACTCCCAGGTGACAGCAGCATTGCCAGAACCGTGTGTCATCTTTACCACCAGCCATCATTGCATATTTAAATTACATTTAAAAAGATAACCCAGCCAATTAAAATGCTTAGGGAATGCATATTTCCGGACACTCCCTATACTTTACTCAGCTCTGTGCAACCAACTTTAAGAGCAACACTGCTAAACTAGCAAATATCCACAGACCCATGAGGATATTTGAAGCCGTTTTCTTAAAAAATGGTTTTTGAATAACTGTTTTCTCATTCTTCATAGTTTTGTGTGTGCTGTGCCTCTTGGAATAGGTTTGGCAGCACTCCCTCCTGCAGCCTTTCTACACCTACTTCCAACCCAACATGAGTAACATACCACAGTCTTAGTTTCCTAAGGGCTTCTGTATAATAAAATACCACAAACTGGGAGGCTAAAAAGAAGAGAAATATATTCTCTCACAGGTCTGGAGGCCAGAAGTCTGAAATCAAGGTGTCAGCAGGGCAGTACTCCCTCTGAAACTTGTAAGGACAAATCCTTTCTCATCTCTTCCTAGCTCTGGTAGCTTCCCAACATCTTTGGCAATCCTTGGCTTGCAGCTACAGCACGTCAGTCTCTGCCTCCATCATCTCATGGCCTGTCTTCTCTGTGTCTGTCTCCTCTCACCGTCTTATAAGGACCTCGTTTTAGTTTGACTAATTCTATCTGCGCTAGTCACATTCATGGAACCTACGGTTAGGACTTGAACATGTCTTTTTGGGAGGCATAGTTCAACCCATAACAGATACCCGTTCTCCACTCCCATGAGAATAGACACACCACGAGGCCAGTGACGATGTGTGTTGGTTTACTGTTGTAACACAGTGCCTCGCACAGTTCCTGGCACAAAGTAGGTTCTTGACAAATTTATCCACAACAACCAAAACATAACTCCATTATGGTGGCTAGTCTACACTGTTCTTATTGTGTTTTTACTCCTTTGTCTGCCCCCAACTTAGTGTGTTACCTGGCAATGGAGACTGTCTTTATCTCAGTATCCCCATGAGGCAAGGTATCCAAGAAGCATTTGGTCAAACAAATGTAGAAATTAACTTACAAACAAATGTGGGGAATAGATGGCTCCACGTGGAAAGGGAGAGTTGCCTTTAAGCTTTTTCAAGTCTGTGATGTAGAAAGATAAGATTGGGAGTGATTCCAGAAGGCAGGATGTAGGGAAGCCATTCAGTCTGGTTTAAAACAGGGCAGGACGATTACAGGGACAGGCAGCAGGATGTGAGTTTCCCGTTGCTGCAGAGCTGGCACCAGGGAGGCTGGACAGTGCTTTCTGGCTCAGCTTGGCCTTGGATGCCTTTTGACTCAGAACTGTTTCCTTGACCCAGGTTGCAGGGCGTCTCCACGTGGAAGTGATGCGTGTTACGGGAGCTGTTCCCGAGCGCGTGGTGGAGGATGACTCCTCAGAGAACTCCAGCGAAAGTGGGAGCCTTGAAGTCATAGACAGCAGCGGGGAGATTGTTCACAGGGTCAAAAAACTGACGTGCCGGGTGAGCAGACAGTCGTGGGGGGAGGCTCATGTAAATGACCTTTTTAATGCAAAAACGGTTTTACAAAAATAGTACAAGAAAGTTTCTCAACCGCATAAGAAAAGTTTTCTGGCAATAGAATGTTAGACAGTACTTTTCCAGAAGTATAAAGCACCTTTGGTTGTTTGCTTATTTGTTTTTTTTCAATGCAGTGTTCTTGAGATATATTCACACACCATAGAAACCATCTGAAGCATCTAAAGTATATAATCACTAGCTCACAGTAGCAGTACATAGTTAGTTGTATATGCATCCCCATGATCAAATTTAGTACATTTCATTACTCCAGAAAAAAAAAAAGAAGACCCTAATCCTTACATATGCCTTATTCCCCAACCACCACCGTTATTGACCCATAGTATTGATGTGGTACATTTGTTACTGTTGATGAAAGAGTATTAAAATATTAGTGTTAACTGTAGTCCACACTTTGCAGTAGGCATGTTTTTTTCCATTTACCCCTCTATTCCTAATTCCTTGTAATAAAATCATACATTTGTTCTAGTTCATGAAAGAACTTTGTTATATTTGTATAAAATGTAATCATGGACATTGAAGCACTTTGATGACAGTTGCATCAAATTTCAAAAATATATACATATTTGGCATGTAAGGAATGTATGTTTTTTAGTTAATTATTTTCTTTCTAGTAAAGGTTGCATCTATATCAGAAAGTCAGTAAGAAAATTCTAGAGGAATGTGTGCATTTGTTGCCAAGTTTATATACCGTAGTTGCAGAGTTATGCTACAGATCTCATTCGATAGAATGCTTAATAAAACAGTAACCCAGTATTTTCCGACGTGTAAAGGAGTTGACTGATTTCTCTCATCATTTACTCTTAAATTTTAGGTAGTTGAAATAAAAAATATGTTCAATGTTTTCTTTACAAGAGTTGTATTTTCATTTTTATCTCTTTAGGTAAAAATTAAAGAGGCAACTGGGCTGCCCTTAAACCTCTCAAATTTTGTCTTCTGTCAATACACGTTCTGGGACCAGTGTGAGTCTATGGTGGCCGCTCCAGTGGTGGACCCAGAAGTGCCTTCCCCTCAGGCCAAGGATGCCCAGTGCACAGTCACTTTCTCTCACTGTGAGGTACAGATGTCCTCACTAAAGGAGCCAAGCGGGAGGCAACAGAATGAGGCTCAACTTGAAAATCTACTTCTAACTGAGAAATTTTCTGCTAACAATCTTTAAAATTAATATATTTATTGGGTTTTTAACCTCAAGATGTACTTCATTACAAATTCAAATAAATTGGAAACATTTAAAATTAAATCTGAAACTTCTACTTAGAATCTTACCCCCAGACGTGTAACAGCCAATGACAGTTTCCTACCTATTTTCATAAATTTATTTCCTCTACAGTTTTTATGTGTATGTGGTGAGCATAGTGCATACACATAAATGGACATAGATGTACGCTTTTAGGCTCATACACACTCACAACTTCTTAAAATATTATTTTGAAAAAATGGGATCACATACATTCTATAAAGTTGGTTCTCATTATTTTAAAAGAGGTGGGCATCTCCTCATGTAATTGATTTAGACATTTCTCATTCTTTTGAATATACCATAGTATTCTAATGTACCACATGCATTTTAAGAATATATATGTTTGTATATAATGGGAAAGATGAATCTTTGGTGACTCTACTTTGATATGTCATCTGGTAGGCCTTGTTTTCGCGAAGTGCTGCCAACAAGTAATTTTTGACAGTTTATCCTCATCATAATTTTGGTTTTCCTTGCAGTCCTTTGATAGATACTCAGGACCCTTTCTTTTACATGTTGTGTCTCGTTCTCTCTGGTTCTGCACTCGGAAAACAGATCCACATCCCCGCCCATAAAATTTCACATAAATAATGTCCGGTCTTTGTCTGATAACAAATAACTCAGACTTCTTTACCAGTATTCACCAAGTCTACTTCTCAGAATCTTTATTAACCACCTTATTGTTCTCTGGATACCCTTTTAAGTATTCCCCATCTGTCTTTGAGATCTTCAGATCTGCTTATTTAAAAAGGATGATGTCTGGATTTTAAACACACCCTAGTTACAACACTTTTTATAAATACCAATCCTAGGACTCCTGGATTCACCCTGTGACCCTAAGAAGCTACACAGCCTCATAGGGTCACTGGTTATCTTTCTTCATCTCTAAAATGTTTGAGTAGGTTGTACTTATTATTGCTTGTTGTTTCTTTTCCTTCTAAAATTCCAGCTCTGATTCCAAATAAAATAAGACCATAGATAGTGTATGTTAAATCAGTATAGCCTAGCTGTTTCCAGAAGTTCAAGTCACAGGACAATCACCACCTGAGATTCCACCGAGAGGCTAATGGGAAGAAAATTGGCATGGTTCCTTGCCTACAGATTTTTCTGAATGATTTGCCATACTTCTTGGTGAATTCAGTATTTATTTTCTCACACTCATCTGTTTGCATTTTAGAGTAAGGAATTAGATTGGGAGTGTTCAAGAGCAAAAGCACAGAATCATAAAGATCACTTAAAATTTAAATCTGTTATTAATCTCTTAAACCATACCAAAGAAGAATCAGAAGTTCGTTTCTTGATGTGCTGAATTAATCTATGCCAGCTGAAAGTCAGACAGTTCTTCTGGAACTAAGAGTGAACTAGGAGAAAGGAAACGTGGTCCTATGTTCAGCTCTGCAACTAATAAGCAATTTGACTTTGGATAAGCCACTTTCTTCTTTTAAAAATGAATGAGGTTGAATTGAATCACCTAATAATTTCCCTTCAAGATCTCATATCCTATAATACTTTTTGTTTTTGTATAAAACAGAAGAGGTGATTTTAAGATTAGAGTCAGGTTTATATACTCTAAACTGAATCCAAAAGCAATTGAAAGGTAAAAAGGAAATTTAACAGACTTTATGCATAATTATTCTTATTGTTTCTTTTTCCCCTTGTCCCAGGACTATGTGGTAAATGTAACAGAAGAATTTCTGGAGTTCATTTCAGATGGCGCACTGGCAATTGAAGTGTGGGGCCACCGGTGTGCAGGAAATGGTAGCTCCAACTGGGAAGTCGATTCTCTTCATGCTAAGACCAGAACGCTGCAGGACAGGTTGGTACTTTGCTGTAAAGTTAAGACATAGTGTCAGGTCTGGTTCTTGACCTGTGGATAAGAATACAAGCTTTGAACCTTGGGTCTGCTACTGTTAACTTCAGGCAAGTGGTTTAAGCTCTGTGAGTCTGTTTCTACTTTGCTAAATGAGGATGTTAAAAGGAACAGCCTGGCACAAAAGAAATTCATTGAGGAAAGGAAAGTCTTTTCAACAAACGGGATTGAAATAATTATACATCTATATGGAAAAAAAACAACCTTGATCTGTACCTCACACCACAATACAATTATTAATTTGAGATGTTCATAACCTTAAATGTAAAAGCTAGAACTACGTAACTTCTAGAAGAAAACAAAAAGATATCTTAGTGATTTGGGGATAGTCACAGATTTTCAGAGAGGCCATGGAAAGAAGAAACCATGAAAAATAAATTTATAAGTTAAACTCAATAAAAATTAAAAACTTGTGCTCATGAAAAAACACTATTATGAAAAAAAAGAGGCAAGCCCCAGTCTGGGAGAAAACTGAAAATTCCTGATCAAGTTCGTCATTCGCCTCCTCTGTGACCCGGCATTCTTACTCCTGGGTATTTGTTCAAGAGAAATGAAAACCTAAGTCCACAGACAGACCTGCATATGAATGTTCATGGCAGCTTTGTCATAATACCCCAAAATAGCAAACAACCCAAATGTCCTTCAACAAAAAAATGGCTAAACCAATTGTGCTACTATTCTACATAGAGTTGTCAGCAATAAAAAGAGAAGAACTCTTGTGAAACACTTGGATGAATCTGAAAAACATTATGCTGAGTGAAAGAAGCCAGACACTGATGAACTCCATAAATTCTGCAACATATTGTATGATTCTTTTATGTAGAGTTCTGGTAGGGGCAAAACTAATTGGTGAGGTTACATGGCTGCTGCTGGGGATTGAATGGGATGGGGCATGAGGAAACTTTCTTAGGTAATGGTGGTGGGAATTCATTCATCGAAATCATCCAGCTTGGTGAGCAGGACATGGGCATTTTGCTGAGTGTAAGTTCTACCTTGTACCTGGCACAAGACCTGGCCCATAGTGAGTGCATCTTGCCAATGATGCCCCTGGTACTGTCCCTGGATGACACCATCATTGCTTACTGAAATGTTTTCTTGCAGGTGGAATGAAGTGACTCGCAGAATAGAAATGTGGCTCTCAATATTAGAATTGAATGAGTTGGGGGAATACGCTGCAGTGGAACTTCATCAGGCCAAAGATGTCAACACAGGAGGCATCTTTCAACTAAGACAGGTACTTAGTGGGTTTTTTGTTTGTTTTCATGCTTCCCTCTCTCCCACTCTTGCACTCTGTTTCTAGGCATGTTCTAATGATTTGTCTGTTCCCTAATTCTTTCCCCTGCCATTATCCCCTCCACTTTCTTCCTGTTGACACCCACCCCGCCTTATCTCCCCTGCCACCTCTCTAGGGTCATTCCCGTAGAGTGCAAGTAACTGTGAAGCCTGTGCAGCACTCGGGGACGCTGCCACTCATGGTTGAAGCCATCTTGTCAGTGTCTATTGGCTGTGTAACAGCCAGGTCCACCAAGCTCCAGAGAGGGCTGGACAGTTACCAGGTAAGACCGACAGACTTGAAGTAGTGTATGAAAAAGATTGGTTAAGGCAGAATTCAAACAGTTAATGATCTACGGTGGGAACCTATTTGGGTACAGTAGATTTTGTCCTAACCATGTAACTGCCCCCAGTTCACATTTCCGTCCATTGCCTTATTTCTAGATTTAAAATCCTGTATTTTCTTTAGAGTTGAATAATAATAATTGTATTTATCAGCCCATAGGTATTAATGCTATAGTACTCATTCACTTTGTTTTATTTTATATCTGACCCCAAGTTGTATTGAATTTTTGGCATTGCTTCCTGGCCCGGATCCACTTTTAGTAATGTTATAAAATTTGGCATAACTATCCTGGCATAATGAACCAACTCTTTGAGGCCTTTGCTTATTTTTTTTTAGTAAGAAGTTGGCCCTTATGATCATTTTTGTCTACTAAATTTCCACTTATTAAATTGAATAAATCTTATGTTCTCATTTAAAAAAAGAGATGAAGGCCTCTAATAATTGATCTTCATATCTAATGCCTCTCCAGTAATAGCTGAAAATAAATTTTAAGATAAGGATCTTGACACCCAGTTGCCTAAAAGAGGGCATATGTTTCACTAAGTCCCCCAGTTTACTACCAGATATGAATGATGGAAGAGTCAGCCTGTTAAATTCCAATTCCTTACTGCCATGTGTGAGAGGGACCACTTTTCCTGCTTTGAAGAATCATATTTGGAAGAAAATATTTCTTGTGTGGTTTCTGTGGAGTCCGGACATAGCCTAGCCAATCTTAAGAATGGTAAATCTTCTTTCTTAAAAAAAAATGGTGCTTGCCATGGGATCAAAAATGCCATCCTGACCAAAAGGGGGGAAAGAAGTGTAACAAATAAAATTAGTGGCTGAGAGAGTTCAAATAGAGTTGAGATGCCACACGGAGGTCACTCTTACTCAAGCTTCAGTTAGACATTGCTACCTAGCATAACTTGCCAAGCCCAACCAAAACCATTCCTGTCAACTCTTAAAGAATAACTAGGTCATTATATAAGATACTGCAAAAGTCCCGTACACTAGGGTAACTCTCCAAAACCTACAACCTCCAGATGGGTCCTTGAACCAGATAAGTCCTGAAATGCAAAGGAACCAGTCTTTCCAAGACATCAACTAGTTCCATCCCTCTATCCGATATTATGAACAGCCCCTTCCAACATAAAAAGTTAGAATGGACCGTAGCCCAAATACCCCAAAAGAGTGGGAGAAAAATCAAAGGTGATGGTGGAGTTATAAGGAGAAAGTCAGGTTTAACAAATGAATATAAGTGCTGAATCATTATGCTGATATTTCTTTTAGCCTCCAGTACCTTAGAGCAGTTAGAAACAGAAACTGTGGAATTGTTGCCCACACCAAACACTGACATCTGTTCTACAATTAGTTGTTGTGAAGTTCTTTGAAATGTATTGCTTTTGTCTATATATTTATTTAAAGAGAAGGAGCAGTATAACAGAGAAGGTAGGATTTGACAAACGAGTACGATGGCTGAATCATTACATTGATATTTCTCTTGGTCTTCAGTGCCTTGGAGCAGCTAGAAGAAAAAATGAAAAATCATGGAACTATAACCCCCATACCAAACTTTAAAATCTGTTCTATAGCTACTTGTTAAAATGTACTTGGAAATTCGTTGCTTTTTTGTGTATATGTTATGTTTCAAAATAAAAAATAAAATAAAATAATAAAAATAAATAGGATAATAACAAATAATATGTAAAATAAGAAATAAAAATAATAAAATATTTTTTAAATGGTGCTTGAAAAACTGGAGAGCCACATGTAAAAGTAGACCCTTCCTCACAGTATATACAAAAATTAAAATGTGTCAGAGACCTAAATATAAGAACTATAACTGAAAGAAAACTCTAGAAAGAATGATTCCTCCTTTATCTCAGTTTCCTTTTGGCTTCATGGCATTCAAGCAAAGGTTTTTTTTGAAGGCTAAAAATCAGTATGGCTCTAAAGGAAGTCACATCTTTGTCAGACACTGCCTTCCCTATCCCAAGCTGGATTTGCCTTCAGCTCTCAATGCCTGGGAAGAGAATGAATGAATATCTGAGGACAGGGTCTGTTGTGTTTGGGGAGAGGCTTCTCCACCAGCCCTTTCCTCATGTGTATGCAGAAAATTAGTTCGTGGGCATTCTCGTTCAGTTCAGTCACTCATTTGTTAATTAACTAAAGAGCACTAGAAATCAGGAGACCTAGATTCTTAATTCTAGGTCAGCCCAACTAAATGGCTACTTGACTGAGTAATTTAAATGTTGAGTTCTTTTTTCTTTTCTTTAAAATGATGAGGTGGACGTAATAATTCTCTGAGGTCCCTTTCTGCAATAAAATGTTGTGGCTTAATATGTCTCTGATCTTAGAGAAAACATTGAGTATGTGTATCCTAACTCGTATCTTCCCTACAGAATAGGGACCATCCACCACTGACTCAATCCCCCCCCCCCTTTTTTTTTTTTTTTCTGCAAAGGGTAGGCTCCGGGAATCAAACCCGGGTCTCCGGCATGACAGACAAGAATTCTGCCACTGAGCCACCGTTGCCTGCCTGACTCAACTCCCTTTTGAAGAACATAAGGATTAATGGATTATTTGCATTTTTTAGACAGCTCAACCTGAGTTAAAAACTGATTTTATCAAAATTTGAGCTCTAAATTATCAGCCTTTCCCCAGTGCTACAAGCTTTATTAAAAACACAGAGCATAGTAACAGCCATGTAATTTTTATTTATTTATTTTTTTAGTTGAACATATTAATATATTAATAGAGAAAAACCATACAGTCATCTCAACAGAGGCATAAGAGCATTCAGCAAATGTTTATGATAAATTTAAATTAACAATACAAAGAAACTCTGAAACATGTATATCCAAAACTAGCACTAATGTCGTTCTTACTGCTGAAATTTTAGAAGCATTTTCATTTACAATTAGGAATTCATTTATAATTAAACTCTAGATTTTTTTTTTCTTTGCCACCATGCTTAAGGTCATGTCCAGTAACCTTTTTTATTGACATAAAACTTTAGAAGTATTCTGATACATCAGCTCAAACCAACTGAGAATGTACTGACTTGACAAGAATTTTACATTATGGAAGCCCATACCAGTACTTCTACTATCATAGAAGTAGATCATTTGCCTAAAAATTAACGATAAATTAGAGCATTTTGTACTTTTATAATTAATATGGAACATTAGGTCAAGAAGCATTACTTCATTTGATAAGTTAGAGTTATTTAAATGAAAATGATGGTTACCAAACTAAAACAAAATAAAATGTGTTTTTCATTGTCTAACTAGACATATCATTTTTTACTACCTTTTATAACACTTTAAAAAAAAAGCATCCAGTATCTTTTCTATAATTTGACCACTTCACTGCCTGTTTGAACTCTGCCCCTCCAATAGCCATAGAAAAATGGTGTGGCTCAGCATTCATTTTGAGCAGACCCTCACTTCTATGGATGATTATTCTTTCCAAATGGGGTTTCTAAAGAAAATAGTCTCACCTGAACTCTTCTGTTTTCAGCATAGTGATTTTCAGTTTTACCTAATGTTTTTGCCACAATCGTTATCTTAGGTAATTATTGTAAAAGGTAGACATGAGTTTGGAACAGTCACAATTTTGTCAACTGACTCCTTATGGTCAACGGTGGCTGTCGATAGACCCATATATTCAAAATAGTTGGCTGTGCCCTTATTGCAGAGGCGTGGAGCAGAACCCGGTGTGTGTGTAGCTTTGCGTTCCTAGCCAGCTTTCACCTGTAGTAATCACTTTAATGAGGGCAGGGTGCTGCTGTGAAAAGAGACTAGAGTTCCAGCTTCTAGTCCTGACCCTGCCAACTTCTGTGTAATCCTTGGATTAAAGTATTTAATCTTTCAGGCCTCAGTTCCCTCATCTCCAAAATTATGAGGTTGCGCAAAAGGATCTCAAACATCCTTTTAGATTAACCATTCTGTTTTTCTAAGTCTATCCCAAATCCGAATCAAATAGCTCCCCCATAAAAATGTCTGCTGAATATTTGCACAGCAATGTTGGTTCCTATCCCCTTAAGAGAGAGAACTCTTGTTTTTAAATGACTGCTTTCTTTATAAAATCCATAAATTCTCTAAATATGTGTAGACAAGTAAATTAAGTCCGCTAAACCTTTTGTTATATTATGCTGATTTTAATATGCTGATGTTGTGTTGTGCTGTCCATTATAACATGTGTGGTTAAGCTAAAGAATCATTTTCTTTGTGTGCTGTCTGAGAAACAAAATGCATGTCCTTTGTGTTTATTTTTTTCCTACCAGAGAGATGATGAGGATGGTGATGATATGGATAGTTATCAGGTATTGCTGCTGCTGTCAGTCCTGTGGCATGGGGCACAGCTACTGCTAATCGCCAGCATCCGCAAGGCAGAGGGCAGGGAGAAGGAAACAGAACAGTAGAACAAGACTATCCAGTTTTTCACTGGCTTTTGATTTGCTTTAAATGCCATCAGGGGTACAGTACTATTTCTGTAGATTTCTGTGTCAGTTGAAGATTTATAACGCAAATACTGCATTTTTGCTCTGCCATCTTAAATTACTAGCTTGTAAAACCTCGTTCATTATTTAAATTGGTGAACTTAAAAATCACAGTTATGCATCAACAGTCTTAAGCTAGATTCTTGTCTTTACTATGCTTTTTGCTTGTTATATCCACAAGATTAGTATTTTTCTATGGGCTGTTGTACTTTAAAAGATTTTTGCTACATAGGAAAACTGGAGACTTTTTATGCACATGATTTTTTTGTTGCTGATTTTGAGCCCGTTTTCTTTTCTATTTAGGGCTAAGGTTAGTTATACATGGTCTTTTCTTTTTGGGAATCTAGAACATATGTGCAAATGTGAAATTTTACCTAGTCAGGACTGAATGCCCTGACATTATGGAATGTGGGGTCAGAGCAGCAAACCCAGATGAAGTTTTCTGTGTTTGGGTTCCAGTCTTTGTACTGATTATCCACACAAGTTTTTTTTTTTTTTTTTTTCATAAGGAAGCTAATGTGACTATATTAACGTCAAACCACACAAGTTTTAAGAGGATGGTTTCCCTGGGTGCCTTCCTCTCTATAAAATATGGGTGTATTGTAGGTAAAGTTTCAGAGGTCCTCAAAGTAGATGTCTACCCTTAATGTAATGTCTTAAAGGTTAGACCAGGACAGAGCAGTCATAGAGCATTTCTCATAATTTTACTGAGAAACAAAACAAACTTTAGGGGAAATTTTCAGTGTCCCCTTCGATCTCAGTAAAGCCATTTACTAACTACCTGCTGGCTGTTTGTGTGCTTCCTGCCATGTTGATCACAGTGAAGTCCTCCAGATGCTTTTGTGGTTTCTTAGAGCATGGCTGACTGCATGCTGGGTTCCTGCATGGGAGATTGTTGGCTAGCCTCAAGGTAGTTGTTGGAAGTAAAATCTTTGCAGCAAGTTTGGAAGGTCCCTGTTGACCTATTCCTTACATTTCAGAAAAGGCATGTTATCAGGCCTCTGAACCATGAAAACGCCTGTCCTTTTCCTTTCCGTTTGCTAATAGATGTTTTGGGCTCTGTTCATGGTGTCGGTTGCTTGGAATCACAGATGCTTCTAATGAGCAGCAATGACTTAAACACACACATATACACACAGCATAAAAAATCATCCAACAGCTGGTGTAGTTTAAGCTTGTCTTGCTTTAAGTGTGATTATCCTTTTGGAGATCCAAGGGCTCTGATTTCTGAGTAGCGTGGTTCTTGATCAGCATGCAGTGTTCCTGGGAGATCTTTGCTTTTTTGCATATTAATCACACAGCAATGTTCAATGGCCTTTCATTGAAAAGTTTCCTAATCAATTTAAATATCTTTTAAAAAAAAAAAGTTATCCATGTACTATACAGGAAAATCTTTTCCTTCCCTGATGTCAGGAAGAAGATTTAAACTGTATAAGAGAGAGATGGTCTGATGCACTCATTAAACGACGAGAATACTTAGATGAACAGATTAAAAAAGTCAACAATAAAAAAGGTATGTGAAATTATTTCCTGTAAGTAGCTTTTTCACTTCTACTCTGTGGTGGTAGTTTGTTTTCATCTCTTGGTTGAACAGTGGTTTCTTAGTTTTTGAACTGGTAACAATCAGAGAGAGAATCATTTCATACAATGTTGGTTTAAGAAGGCTTTTAATGTGAAAGTATAAAATTCTCATAGAACTCTGAGTTAGTTCTGACATTAAATGTTAACTTCAAAATTTGTTTTAATGAATGCAAGATCAGTAAAACCAATAGCTCAATATGACATATTCTAGTCTCAGAACCTGGGACTGACCATACTAAGTGGTCAGGTCTAAAACCATACCACTTGGCAGGTGATGGCAGTTGAGCACCCACCTGCTATTTGGCCATAGCCATACCCTCTGCTACTTCAGAATGGCCCCTGCAGCTCTATTGTCTCTCATCCGGCTCCAAGGATACAGCTTACAGATGCTATCAGTGGCTTACTCGGATTCCAGAGTAGAAATTTGCTCTCAAAATCATCCTGATTTTTGTGATTCGCTCGTTGTAGTTGATTCCGCACCAAAGGGTACATCATGACAGTTAATCCATTGTTCATGTAAAAGTTAGCAAAAAGTCTCCATCACAAATGTTCTAAGAAATGATCATGATGATGAATCTGCAACTATGTGATGATATTGTGAATTACTGATTATATATGTAGAACGGAATGATCATAATTTAAGAATGCTTGTGTTTGTTATATTTTTAAAAACAAATTAAAAATTAATAGAAAAAAAATCTCCATCAGTGAACCATAAGGGTATTGGTTTATGTATATGCTCAGCTACTAATGAAAACTCAGTTTCATTATATACAGGGAGTCCCAGAATTGAATTATGGATAAGAGGATTTCAAAATATATAAAATAAAATCCCTTTCATAATGAAAATGAAGGAAAATAAGGTGGGTTTTAGGGAGTGGTATTTTTAAATTATCTATCTTTATAAATTAGTGTTTAATTTTATAAAACAGTGACATCCATTATTTCATTTGACCCTTTCAACAAGCACACAGGTTAGACATGGCCAGTATTATCCCTGTATGACAGATTGGGGAACTAAGATTCATCTATATAGTGCCTTTCCCAATTTAGAGAACCAGTAAAATCACCTAAGTTTTTTCATTTCTGTTCTTGATTTACGCTACCTTAAGCTAGGGTCTTAGCCTCTCTGAACTCATCTGGGTACTCATGCTTGAACTTAGAAAACTCAAATCCTCTTTAGAACATAGTGGATATTTAAATCACTTGTGGAAATCACTGAGTGAAAATCTGTTTATTTATTTTAAATTTAGGCCTTGTGCTTTCTCTCTTCTCAGCGCTCATGTCTTATTTTGTTCTACAGAGAAAACGGAGGACGACATGGAGCGTGAAGCCCGGCTGGTAGAACAGTGGGTGGGATTGACAGAGGAAAGGAATGCTGTGCTGGTCCCAGCCCCAGGCAGCGGGATCCCAGGGGCTCCAGCTGATTGGTGAGTCTCACCATTCTTCTCTTGGGGCCTGGCAGGTGGTGGTGAGTGCCTAGGATTGGAGTCAGACAAGTGACTTTCCAGAGTCTTCTCAACAAATGTTAACCAGAGCTGCTCGGTAAAGGGACACCCATCGCAATGGCTCTCTTCCCTGCTGTTCTGCCCAACTGCAGCCACCTTCCTCCCTCATCAGGCCAGAGACCATTTGATCTGGCCAGGAATCAAATACTAGGCTCCTCTATTTATACGTGTGAACAACCTGAACACTGTTCCCTGGTGTTCAGAAGTTCTCTTTTGGCTCCGAACAAAGGTTTCCAGAGAACACTTGAAGAAGACAGGATATATATCATCTTCTTATTTAGTGTGGTGCCTACCTAGTTTTGTAACTAGCATAGAGTAAGTACTTAAGGACCATATAAATAATGAATCGATCGATCAATCAACCCTATGTATGCTCGCAGGAAGCAGCATAGTATCATAGGCTTCAAGTTAGGTAGATCTGGATTTAGTTTCCAGCTTCAGTTCTTCACTGTTTCCTTAAGCTAGTTGCTTGACTTCTCTTGAGGCTTTATTTCCTAATCTGTTAATGGATCTACCTTTTTGGTGTTATGAGGATTAGAAATAATGTATATAAAAGCCTATTCATAAAAAAAGCACCTATTCATTAACGATGGCGGCTGTTTATTTCCATTTCCATTCTCATTCCAAGAATATGTCCATTTAAGATAAATCAGATTCCTTTTATACATAGAGTGACACACCCAGATAATGTTTTGGACAGGCATAGAAATATTAGTGGTGGTATTCGTGTCGATAAGGATAAATAGAAGTGTAATCTATTTCGTGATCTTTGAAAATGTGAATCTGTGGGCATATGATTTGTAACTTGATATTTGTCTCCACAGATGCTCCTGTTGTGCCTGGGTTTGTAGACCTATGTATGGGTCATGCATTATATCTGCCAGCTACTTACTATGGGTAGCCATCTCAGTCCCATTTTTTTTTTCTCCTCAGGCTCTCTCTCTGGGCAGTTCCTCTTCTTACAGCAGCCTCTCTGAATTACTGTCAAATATCAGCTTGCCTAAGATCTTCTTGAATGCTACCAAAATGTAGCCTTCTGGTTCCCCAATCTGGTTATTCTGATGTGATAAAGAATGGGGCCCAGGACTCTGCTTTTTTATCTTTTTAACTTTTTATTGCTAAAACAATGTACAAACACATACAGTCTTTTTTCTTTATTGTTTTGTTTTTTGTTTGGTGTTTTTTTTATTAATTTTTAATTTTTTAAAAAATATGACAAGAAAGAAACACATTCTTAACATATGATCATTCCATTCTACATATATAAACAGTAATCCACAATATCATCGTATAGTTGCATATCATCATCATGATCATTTCTTAGAACATTTGCATCAAATCAGAAAAAGAAATAAAAAGACAGAAAAAAATTCATACATACCATTCCCCTTACCCCTCCCTTTCATTGATCACTAGCATTTCAATCTAAGTTTGTTTTAACATTCGTTCCCCCTAATATTTATTTTTATTCCATACGTTCTACTCGTCTGTTGACAAGGTAGATAAAAGGAGCATCAGACACAAGGTTTTCACAATCACACAGTCACATTGTGAAAGCTGCATCATTATACAATTATCTTCAAGAAACATGGTTACTGGAGCACAGCTCTACATTTTCAGGCAGTTCCCTCCAGCCTCTCCGTTACATCTTGACTAACAAGGTGATATCTATTTAATGCGTAAGAATAACCTCCAGGATAACCTCTAGACTCTGTTTGGAATCTCTCAGCCATTGACACTTTATTTTGCCTCATTTCGCTCTTCTCCTTTTGGTCAGGAAGGTTTTCTCAATCCCTTGATGCTGAGTCTCAGCTCATTCTAGGATTTCTGATCCACGTTGCCAGAAAGATCCACACCCCTGGGATTCATGTCCCAAGTAGATAAGCACATACATTCTTAACATACAAACATTCCATACACGGTGTACAGTCAATGGCTCACAATATAATCACATACTTGTATATTCATCACCATGATCATTTTTTAGAACATTTGCCTCGGTCCAGAAAAACAATAAAAAGAAATAACTTGTATATACCATACCCCTTACCCCTCCCTCTCATTGATAACTAGGGTTTCCATCTACCCAATATATATATTTTTTGAATTTTAACATTTGTTCCCCCTATTATTTTTTTATTTTTAGTTCATATGTTTTACTCTACAGTATGGACATATGAGTAAAGTTTTTTTTAATGTCATGTTATTGATATATATATATATGCAAAAAAAGCAATACATTTCAAAACACTGCAACAATTAGTTGTAGAACGGATCTCAGAGTTTGTTATGGGTTATAATTCCATAGTTTTAGGATTTTTTTTTTTTTTTGCGAGTCAGAGCTTAATGGGTTTATTGGGGTGAGGGAGCAAGGAAAAGGTAGGTGGGAAAGCAAAAGAGAGAAAGCAGGTGGGAGCTTGAAAATGGCTTGCGCCTGGGAAACCAGGGAAAGGAAAGAGAAAATGGCTCCTGCTCTCTGTTCTGGGAGCTGTGTTTTAAAGGTACAGTGATGTTGGGAGGGGAGGGTGCCTACTAGGTGGTGTTTCATCCCTTAATTGGATGGGGGCTTGTTAACTTATGATTTGATTGGTTGCTAGGGTTCTGACACACTGCTCTAAGATACTGGAGACTAAAAGAAATATCAATATAATGATTCAGCACTCTTCTCTATATAGTTCCACCAACTCCTTTGATCTTTCTCTCACTCTTTAGGGATATTTGGGCTATGGCCATTCTAACTTTTTCATGTTGGAAGGGGCTGTCACTAATAAGGGATAGAGGGATGGAACTAATTGATGCCAGGATGCTACATTTTAAGAAGCCCCCAAGGTGGTTCTAATGTCAAAGGCCCAGCCAGTGTTACATAAAGCTCTGCTTCCAGCTCTCCTGCACACACTCCTCCTTCCTCTCACATCACTTCTCATTCTTTTCCCCTTTTGATGTTTTTACATGTTACCAGAATAAGAATTTTTATAAACCATAGGACTATACCACACAAGGAATGAACCCTAATGTCAACTATGGACTATAGTTATAGTGTAATTCCAATAATATTGTTTTATCAGTTGTAACAAAGGAACCACACTAATGCAAAGTGTTACCAGGGAAAACTTGGGGGTTGGGGATACATGGGAACTCTACTTGCTGAATGATTTTTCTGAAAACCTACATTCTCTCATTAAAAAAAAGAGAACCAAACAAAAATTGACCTTTTGGTTCCTTCCTCTACGTTCTGATCCTATCCCCCATTTTCATTCTCTAATATCATCTCTCTTCCTTTTCCCCCATCAGTAGAAATGATTTTCGAAAGGCTTCAAATAATCTTTCTTTTAGTGAACCAAGTGCAATTCGGTAGTTGTTGTTGTTTGTTTTGTTTTGTTTTGTTTTGTTTTATTTTAATGTAAGTCACATATTTTCTAGGAAAGTCAAGAAATGTGGCTCTGCTTCCATGACTCTGTGGTCTTTTATTAGTTAACTAATAAAATGTAAAACACAAATTTTGCTGTCACATTTAGGATCCCGCCTCCAGGAATGGAAACCCACATACCGGTTCTCTTCCTTGATTTGAATGGTAAGTAGGCATTTAAAACAAAGGTCTGATGGGCTGTCACATTTCACTTAAGGTTTGCAGTCTACTCAGAAACACATAATTTTGATCTTTAAATCACTTTTTAAATCTCTCGTACACCATATCTAGGTGACAGTTTTAGTCCAATCAGATATTTTTTTTAGTCCAAAATGTGTGTTTGTGTGTGTGTGTGTGAAATCACTGGAAGAGAGATGTGGCTATTTAATCTAGCAAAGAGCACTTGGGGAGATTAAGAATTGGTACAAAACATGAAAGCTGTTGCTCTGTTGCTCTCAAACATTAATGGACATAGAAATTACCTGGAGAAATAATCAGTCCCAGGGATTCTGAATCTTTTGTCCTAGCCAGTGCTCAGGTATCTGCCTTTCTCCCTAGTATGCCAGTCGCAGCCCATGGTTTTGATGATTGCAGACCCTGCTCGAAGTTTGTTCCTGTAGTGTAGCAATTCAAGGAAACTGGCTAACTCTACAACATTGGTTTTCGATGTTTGTTTGTTTGTTTGTTTGTATGGGCAGGCACCAGGAAACAAACCCAGGTTTCTGGCATGGCAGGCGAGAACTCTGCCTGCTGAGCCACTGCAGCCCACCCTTTGCTGTGTTTTAACAGCAGTAAGATCCTTTCACAAATGAAATCTTAAATGGGCCCCTATATGTCGAAGATGAAAGCAGAGTGTTGAATTTGGGAGAGAACAGGACCCTAGGGCTCCTCAGAACACAACCTAAGAAACACTGTTCTGGTGGGAAGGCCACTATCAGATGGAGGGAGGTACGAGGAATTTTATTTTGGCTCTTCACATGAAGAATGTTTTAAAACCCTAGAAGTGGAATGGTTGCTTCAGGAGGTGGTGAGTTCCTCTTATTGGAGGTGTACAAGCAAAGTCTGGGTGTCCACCTACAAAGATGTGTGAAGGGTAAATCCCTTGTTGGCCTTTGAGTAAGATGATCTTCATATTTCTTAGGCTCAATATGCTTAAAACTTTGATTCTAAATTGATAATTTAGGTGCTGAAATCTCTCACTTACTATAAGTTATCTAAGTAAGAAAGCAAACCTAACAGGAGGAACTGACATGAGCTAGGAACACAATTCTAAGGCAAGTTTATCTAGTGAAAATATTTATTCCTAGAACTACATATAGAATATCCTCAGCCCTATGTGGGGTTTTTTTTTCCCCCAGGTTCTATATCTTTTTTTTTGGGGGGGGGGGGTTAAATTTAATTCATTTTATATTATCAAACCAAAACAACATACTAGCATGAAGATTCTTAACATACAAACATTCTGTGTATGGTGTACAATCAGTGGCTCACAGTATCATCACACAGTAGTATATTCATCACCATGATCATTTTTTAGAACATTTGTATCACTCCAGAAAAAGAAATAAAAATTAAAAAACTCATACATACCATACCCCTTACCCCTCCCTCTCATTGACCACTAGTATTTCCATCTACTCAATAGATTTTAACCTTTGTTCCCCCTATTTTTTCTATACCCCTTACCATTCCTTTTCATTGTTCACTAGTATTTCAATCTACTCAATTTATTTTAACATTTATTCCCCCTATTATTTATTTTTAATCCATATTTTTATTCATCTGTCAATATCGTAGATAAAAGAGCATCAGACACAAGGTTTTTATAATCACATAGTAACATTGCAAAAGCCATATCATTATACATGCATCTTCAAGAAACATTCAGCCTATGTTTTATCTTTTAATTTTTATTCTAGTAATATATACATTCTAAAGTTTCCTCTTTTAACCATGTTCACATATATTGTTCAGTGCTATTGATTACACTCACAATAATGTTCTACCATCACCACTACCCATTTTCAAATCTTTACCATCAACCTAAGTAGGAATTCGATACAGGTTAAGCATCAGCTCCCCATTCTCAAATCCCAGTCTAACTCATGGTAACATATTCTAGATTCTAACTCTCTGAGGTTGCTTTTTATAATTAGCTTATATCAGTGAGATCATATGATATTTTCCCTTTTGTTTCTGGATTATTTGACTCAACATGATGAACTCAAGGTTCATAGGACCGTACAGCACAGTTAACTTTATTGTAAACAATGGACTATAGTTAATAGTTCAAATATAAGAATGTTCTTTCACAGGTTATAACAAATGTATGATACTAATACAAGGTAGTAATAATAGAGTGGTATACTGGAAAAATAGACCTAATGTAAATAATGGGCAATAGAACTATTTTAATAATTCTCCATCAATTGTAGCAAAGGTAACTACTATTAAAAACAGTATAATTATTTTAAAAAGTGCTGTCATTAATAGTAAAAAGGTTCCTCTCCAGTGCAAGTTGTTGGCTGTGCAATGATGTGCAGGAATGCTATATTTTATGCATGATTGTTTTGTAAACTCACAACTTCTGTAATTAAAAAAAATGAACGAGTAAACCAAAAAAGAATATCCTTAGCACATCTGTTTCTTTTTTTCTGCCTTTTTTATTGTGTGTGTGTGTGTGTGTGTGTGTGTGTGTGTGTGAAAAATAACATATACAAAAAAAGCAATAAATTTCCAAGTACATTTTAACAAGTAGTTATAAAACAGATTTTAAAGTTTGGTGTGGGTTACGTTTCCACGACTTTTCATTTTTTCTTCTAGCTGCTCCAAGACTCTGGAGATCAACAAAAATATCAATATAATGATTTTGCAGTCTTACTCATTTGTTAAATCCTATCTTCTGTTATACGCCTCCTTCTCTTTAACTAACATACATATGTAAAAGCAATCTCAAAGAATACTGTAACGATCAGTTGTAGAACAGACCCCAGAGCCAGGCACAGACCACAGCTCCACAACCCCAGGTATCTACCTCAGCCCATTTTATAGATGACTCATAGAGGCACTTCTTTGGCCTTCCTTTCCAGTATCAGTAAAGAGTGAAAGCAGTTGTGATTCTTGGCCCCTCTGTTTGAACTACAAGAAAAAGAATGAAAGAAAAATACGTTATATGTGAACTTTACCTATAAAAATTGTATTTGTAAATTTTTATGATTGCTTTAAAACTGATCCTCTACTCCATTTCCCCTTCCCTCCATCTTTTTCCTTGTATTTATTTTTTTTTTTGGTTGTGTCCTGGACTCGGTTAGCGGATGACCTCAGTGCTAATGAGCAGCTTGTCGGCCCCCATGCGTCGGGTGTGAACTCCATCCTGCCCAAGGAACATGGGAGCCCATTTTTCTACCTGCCCATCATAAAGCACAGTGACGATGAGGTAACTGACCCCTCAGGTTCTCTTTCGGTTGTGTGCACAGCCAGGTGCGCACATCTTCCCATTAAGCTGCTGTGATCAGATTTGGTGTTATAGGCTCAGGGGCTTAAAAAAACAAGAACATGTATGTTTCCATTCAAATAAATGAGGAAAGCAGTCTGTTGTTTAAATAGAGTTGGATTTATTTTCTTCTCTGGTGTGTGATGTCAATTGCTGCACCTGAGTTGTGTCTTAATTACATCTCCCCATCCCTCTCCATGCCTAGGTTTCAGCCACCGCCTCTTGGGACTCCTCCGTCCATGATTCTGTTCACTTGAATAGGGTCACACCACAGAATGAAAGGATTTACCTAATTGTGAAGACCACAGTCCAACTTAGCCATCCGGCTGCTATGGAGTTAGTACTGCGAAAACGGATTGCCGCCAATATTTACAACAAGCAGGTAGTAACGGGCCAGGTTCTGCCATTGTGAACCTGAGCTTAAAGATTTTTTCCTTTTCTCCATCACAAAGAGTAGTCTTCTGTGATATTTATGCAGTAGATATGCAAAATGTTATTACACGGGCCAGGCTGTAGTCTGTTTCTCATTTATCCAAGATAATGGGACTTGAAGATAGCAGAGATAAATGTCATCTGCCAAAGGATTTTTCCACCTTAACTGATTTGAGATCCATAATGCTGGAATTCAGTGAAATGATGGTATTTTGCTGCTTGAAAAATGGAAAAACTGAGATTGAAGTGCCAGGTGCCAGCAGGTTAATGACAGAGCCAGGGCAAAATGCAGGCTCTGAATAAATCCGTGTCCTGCTGCTTCCCCACATCTCATCCAGAGGTGCTGTCAGCAAAACATCCTCTCCAGTTTTCTTCTGTCTATCCCTGGATAGATTGATTAAACCCTGAAAAAAAAACATCAAAAGGAAGACAACAGATAGGAGAGAGAAGCAGCCACAAAACTCTCAATGTGTTGCAAATTCTATAATCTAATCCCAAATAACAGCTGAATATTCTTGTCCCTTAGGACTGGAAAAAATCATTTTTAGGTTCAGTTTTTTTGGTTGTTGTTTTACATGATATTGTGTGCATGAGTCAAAAACATAGTAATTGATAATACCTTTACAGTGTATAAATGTATCTGTAATGTTAGAATTAAACATATTTCTAACTATATACACATAATGTCATATCCATGCATATATACTTATAACTGAAAGATACGTAGTTCAGCATATGTATGCATGCATATATTGAGAGAAAGCTTTGAGTGATTTGAGAAATAAAGGCACTATTTATATACCAAAAAAAAAACTAAATTACTCAACATTTTTCACAAGGCTTAATTCAGCTTTCCTTTTTTTATCAGAGTTTCACCCAGAGTTTGAAGAGAAGAATATCATTGAAAAATATTTTTTACTCCTGTGGTGTAACCTATGAAATAGTATCCAATATACCAAAGGTAAAACCTGTACTACTTTCTTAAAATATCAATGTATATGTAATGGAGAATGTGCTGAATCAACTAAAACATTTACAGCATTTCTCAACAAAATTTTGACAAAGACATTGTTCATATGAAAGGATGGAAATAGTTTCCCTCTCCCTTAAGGCAACAGAGGAGATTGAGGACCGGGAAACGCTGGCTCTCATGGCAGCGAGGAGTGAAAGCGAAGGCACATCAGACGGGGAGACATACATTGAGAAGTACACACGTGGCGTGCTGCAGGTGGAGAACATCTTGAGCCTCGAACGTCTGCGGCAGGCAAGTCACTAGCATGTCTGGGCTGGAAGATGATAGCTCACAAGCCTTCAGCCCCGTGGGGACAAAGATAAATGTATTTGTCAACCACGCTTCTCTAAATCCAGCAGAGAAGAGGCACTTGGGTAACTGTCTCATTAGAGAAGAGACTCTGACAAAACTGTAACAAAAATAAGTATATATCAATTTTTAAAAATGCTAAAAAAAAAAAAAAAAAATGAGTATAGCCAAGTGCTGTGCCTGAGTAATTTAGATCAGTTTATTTCACTGAATCTTCAAAATATCCTTATGAAATAAGTACTCTGTATTTACTGTTTTCTGATGAGAAATACTGAGGTTGAGAAAATTTCGCTAAGTTGCCCATGGTTCCATAGCTAGTAAGGGGTACAAAATTAGGATATAAACCTAGACACTTTAACTCCAAAGTCCACAGACTTAACCATGGACTGTTACTGTCCCTAATTTTTGGACACAGATTAACATTTGATGGGGCAGCAGGATGTTCAGGTGGAGGTAATCCAGCAGTCAGCAACCAATGCCAAGAAGTAGAGTCATTCCATAGGGGGACAGGCAAGAATGATGTTAGGGTCTATTAGAAAAATCTTCCTTTAATGGAAGTTTCATCTAAAGTTGCTATATGAGTAAAACACAAACCACATAAAAACTTAATTGTAGTTTTGCAAGTGAGATAATTATATAGTGACAGGAATTTCTTCTTCATTTTCTCTCTGCCCATCTATATAAAAACTCACAATATAAATGTCTTTATCTCAGCAGTTTTCCTGGTTTTATTTATGGAAAGGATGTTTTTGATATATTGTTAAGCAAAAAAAAAAAAATGCAAGTGAGTACAATAAGATTTCAGTTTTGTAAGTGTGACTACTTGTGTGTGCATGTAAGATGGAGCCATTTTTATTTCTATATGTTCTAAATATTCTACAATAAATGTATGTTACTTTTGTGATCAGAGGGAAAATAACAAATGATATTTTTGAACTATTACATGTGGACAGGCCGTTACTGTCAAAGAAGCACTTTCCACCAAAGCTCGGCATCTACGGAGAAGCCTCAGCACACCAAACGTTCATAATGTGAGCTCCATCCTGCCTTGGATCTGCCTCTTGTGTGACATATCTCAGGACTGGGGGCAGGGCACATGAGGGAACATGAGGCTGGGGTTTCCAAGGAAGGAATAGAATGTAATGCACTGGGCGTGGACATTCCAAAGTGCCAAACCTGCTTCTCTGTATTAGGGTAGCACTCCAGAGGTATATGTATTATAGATGCATGTATATGTACTTGTGTGTGTTTCTCTCTATATATAATAATATGCAGATAAATATATATGTACATACACACATATGTGTGAGTTCTGTGTAACATGATCCAACCTTTAGTGGAATCTTACTAATTTCTAAAAAGCTGCTTCTTGGGATAGAAACACAAAGAGGGCTTGAGATGTGAAAGGGGAACGTTTTGGGGAGTAGTCCCTTATCATTTCTCTTCAGCTAGCCTCCACTTGAATTTAGTTAAGGATGGTGAAACCAGCTAAATATCCTGGTTGCAATGCTTTTCAGTCAGTTTATACGTTCTGGGATAGTCGCCAGGAGTTTTACCCAGCTGCCCCACAGTGTGATAAGGAACAAGGCACCCAGGTGCTTCCCTCCTCCCCAGTCTTGTTTTTGAGCATGGTGATTATCTTCCTCAGCCAATTAGTCTAGAAAAGCTGCCTGGCAGAAATTGCTTCTTGCTGAGGGGAACACTCTTGTGGGAAGAAAGGACAGGTTAGTGCATGGACCACTCAAAGCAGTCTCTTTCCAGAAGCAGCAGAGTAAAAAAAGTAAAAATCCCTCCAAGGAAAAGTAGATTATTGTTTGCCTTTCTAGCCATCAGAATTGACAAAATATGGCTAAAAACATTGAACATTTACAAAAATTGTCATACAGTAAAGCACAACAAAGCAAATCCCAATAAATACCTATAATCATCATACAGATCACTTCTGACCACAGTGCTATCATTAGAAATAGATGAAACTCACAAAATTGAAAACTACAAAACACACTGATGATTAATTCATTCATCAAAGAAGAGATCATAATGGAAATTAGCAGGTATTTAAAACTAAATGATAATGAAAATAATACACATACAAATACTTGTAGGATGTAGTTAAAGTAACATAGAAAGGGAAATCATTCACAGCATAATACTATACAGTAAAGAAAATGAAAGGATGAGAGGTACTACTCAGAAATTTGTAGTACTTTTATGTAGAAAGGAAAAGTTTGAAAAATGATGAGTTAAACATCTAGCTTAAAAAATAAAGAAGAAATACTACCAACAAAAACAAAAAATTGAGTCTAAGTCTGATTAAGCCTCTAGATCTTGTAATATTTACAAGGGACAGAGGAAAATGTTAAATGATACTACAGGGATTCAACCAGAAAAGTTCAGATTGTGGGAAACTTTACAAATTAAATTTCAAGAGAAAAGAAAAAAGGGCTAACTCCTAGATTAAAATTGACTAAAATTAGATCAACCAGTTGTAACATGAGCTGTTTTGATCCTGATACAAATGAACTAACTGTGAAAATGACTATGAGACATTTGAATACCAAGTGGATATTTGACAATACTTAGGAATCCCTTAATTAAAAAAAAATTTATTGTGATACTGTATATAAAATACAAAATTTCCCATTTTAACCATTTTAAGTGTGCAATTGAGTGCTGTTAATTACATTGACAATGTTTTGCTCCTATCACCACCATCCTTTACTCACAGCCTTTCCTCATTACCCCAAGGAAGCACTTAGTTTTTTTTAAATGTGATAATGGTATTGTGTTTATGATTTTTTAAAGGAGCATGGAGGGCTCCTTATCATTTAGAAATTCATAGAGAAATATGTATGGATAATATTTTTTTGAAGTTAGAAAAAGAAAATCAGAATAATTTCAAACAAGGAAATAAATATTAAGCAGAAATATAATAGATTCAAAGACAAAAGAAATAAAGGTTAGAACAAAGATATATGAAATAGAAAATTAATGGAGAAGATCAGCAAAGCAGAGAAGCAAGTTTTTAAAAAAGTGGTTAAATGGACTGACGTCTAATTAAGATTAATTGGGGAAGAAAAAATACAAGAGAAGATATGAAAATTATTGGGAATAAAAAGAATGTTACTACAGAGAGTACAGAGATTTAGATATAAGAATAAATCATAATTAATGTTATGCCAGAATACATACTTGATAAGCTGATCCTAAAATCCTCATGAAAGAGCAGAACTGAAGGTGCCCAGACCTTACCTACAATGCAGAAATCCCATTCCTTACCTATATACTCTATATATGAGAAAGAATATCTAGGTTGTATTAGAACAAAATGATAACTGAAATTAGTACCCTTACCAGTATTTGTGGGACGCAGTTAAATTGGTATTTAGAGCATACTTAGAGGCAGTAACAAGTTCATTGTGTCATATTTTGAAATAGAAAGCAATTAGATACAGCCTAGATATCAGTTAACAGGAGTACAGAACAAATGAATTATTAGACGGTTGAGGATGATTTATAATATGATAACACTTATTTAAAGTATAAAAACATGCAAAATAATAGTATATATCATTTATGCATATATACACATGCAATTATATAAAACATGTATGGGAATGCTAAACACCAAATTTAGGGTGATTGTTACTCCTGGGAAAGGAAGAAAGAGGGGAAAGAAAAGGTCGTTTCAAGCTTCTGTATCTATGACATTTATTTATATTAAATAAATAAAGTACATTGATAAAACCTTTCATCTCTCATAGATCTCTTCCAGTCGAGCAGACCTTTCTGGCTTTGATGACGATGATAAGGTGTGTATATGTGAACATAGCTAGGTTATTAAATGTAAGGACAGTTTGCATCATCTTACTCAGCAAATATTTCTTGAACATATATGTTACAGTGCTAGGAACTGCAGATGATTCAGAAGATTTAAACACAGATTATGTCTAGTCCTTAGAGCCAACTCCTAAAAAATTGATGTAAGACTAAATAAGCTTATATGACATAGAAGAGGCGTTTCCTCCCTTTAATATACAATATGCTGTACTTACGCATGTTTGATGGTTTTAAATCTCTGATTTAACCACACCACTTGATTTGCCTGAGACAGATCCAGCTTATCCTATAATCAAGGCAAAACTATTAATAGAAGCATTTATGGGCAGGTCACAGTGGCTCAGCAGGCAGAGTTCTTGCCTGCCATGCTGGAGACCCAGGTTCGTTTCCTGGTGCTTGCCCATGTTAAATTAAGAAAAAAAAAGAAGAAGCATTTACTCTCTAAAGTGTTTCTGTTTTGTCTTTAAATCATTTAATCATGCTAGCTATAACCACATTCATAAATATGATTGCATCTGGGGAGGAAGGAAGATGAATGGAACCATGTAGAGAGACAAAGGATTTCCACAGTGTTCATAATGATTTTTTTAAATCTTGAGCAAATACAGCAAACTGTTACGAACAGTACATACCTCTATTAAAAATAGAAATAACTCATATCTTGGTTTTATTTCTCATTGGAAAGGGATTTAATTATAGCTAGCTCATATTTTTACCTTGTAGGTATGGTCAGAGAACCAGTTAGACATGTCTGACCACAGCTCCAGTTACCAAGACGTAGCGTGTTATGGAACTCTACCCAGGGATTCACCTCGAAGGAGTAAAGAGGGTAGTGGTAAGATTGTTTTTCATTGATATTTATAATTACTTAGGAAAAGCAAGACAAAAAATGTCTTCTAGAGATGACACATAAGATATGAAATTGAGATTCTAAATGATCTACAACTGTCTTCTTAAGCAAAATACATCATATTATCTTATTTTCTTATTTGATTTCTTTCTTTTCTTTAATCAAATAAAGATATTTATGTATTTGTGTAAATTGAAGAGGATGAGGGGCAACTCATACACTCTTGGTGAGACTGGAAGGCAGACTAGAAATATCATTATCATTCAAATTTAGTGTGTATAGGATCCAGGTACTTTTCTTCTAAAATATCTTTTAATCAGAGAACTGAACAAATATACAAAAATTTTTGAGCAATGATATTTACCCTACCAATATTTGAAAAGATGGAAGCCAAAAAAAATTAAATATGCATCTGTAAGAGGTCTATTGAATAGAATAGGCTAATTCCATGCATATGGAAATATGCCTTCAAAACTCTATGTATGCCTTGAAATATTCAGGCCACACCCAGTACGTAAAGCTTATAAAATAGCAGGTGTTAAGACCACAAAGAACATCAGACCCCCCGGTGTGGTTTTGGGTCATAGTACCTCACATTTGCTCTATGTGTTAGTTCAGAACCTCCAAAGAGCAGATGTCAAAACAGGAGTCAAAGTACAAGAATTTATTAGGGGAAATTCTGAGAGTGTATCAGAATCCAGGGAAGGTGGTAGAGCCAACAGAGCATGAAGCAGGTCTGAACCTGTGTGACAGAAAGAGAAAAAGAAGTAATTAAGGCTGGATGGAAGCATCTTAGATAGCACAGCAGGCCTAATCAGAGTTTGGCAAGGTAATTGGGGAGTCCTTGAGCCACAGCTGGCCATCAACTTCAGTTTCTAGCAAAATTGGAGTGTGACTGAATTTAATCTCCCACTTGAAACAACCAAAAAAACCAATAAATTTTATGAAATGATGGTTTGCAAGTCACTGGACATAAGGTAATGATAAACAGTGATCCCTGAAAGAGAAGAACAAGGGGGGAGGCCAATGGATACCCGGTTTACTGCCTTGAGAGGGTTTTGAGGTACAGGCGGAGCCCAGTCGACTTCTTCAGTTGAGAAGACAGCTAAGAACCTGGGAGGTCAAGGTGACTAGAGTTGGGAGGGTACCAGAGAAGAGAAAACTGCAAAGAGAGAGAATCCAGGGATATTGGGAGAGCCCCACTCAGCACCTGTATGTGGGGTTACTTCCAGAGGCCAAGGAAAGAACTATCTAAAAGGACTATGGGGAATACTGCCTAGTGCTTGCCTGGGAAGTCTGTTCCTACTGGCTAGACTGGAAAGCTTCAGACTCACAAGATAACTGAGGAGAGTCTTTATTCATTAGTAGGGAGTACTTAGCTTTAGACCAAGCACTGCTCAAGTCCCACTTAAAAAAAATCACAAAAGCAAGACCCAAAAGAATCAAATGGTTTCAAGTAATTTAACTGTATCCCACAAAAAGCTCAAGAATATTCACAGAAACACAAGTGTCCTACATTCAACAAGGTGCTATTCACAGTCAGACATCCAATCAAAAATTAGCAGGCATGCAAATAAGCAGGAAAATACAGTCCATAGTAGGAAGGTAAATCATGTCATTGAAAGCAATCTAGAACTGACACTGCTTTCAGCAGACAAGGACATTAAAACGATTAATGTAACTAATGTGCATTCAAAAGTTTGAGGAAAGATATGGAAAATATCAAAAAGATACAAATTGAATGAGAAATGAAGGCTGCAATGTGAAAGATGAAATCTCTACTGGATGGGATTAATGACAGATTAGACATTGCAAGAAAAAAATGTTGACCTTTAAGACACAGCAACCAAACTTAACAAAATATGAAAGCAAGAGAGAAAAGACAATTTAAAATGAACAGTTATCAGTGAGCTGTGGGATACCTTTAAGGAATCTACAATTTATACAATTGGAGTCTCTGAAAGAGTGAAGCAAGAGGTGGGGTCATACATAATTGATTCATTGCTGCTGTTTACACACTAAGTAATGTGCTACCATTACCTATCCATTTCCAAATGTTTATAATCAAAATTATTTGAAATATTTTGTACACATTAAGCACCAGTTCCCCATTCTCTATCCTCATTCTTACCTTCTGGTAACCTATATTCTAGATGTTAACTCCATGAGAATGCTTATTATACTTAGTTCATATTAGTGACATCCTACCATATTTGTCCATCTGTCTGTGTTTTATTTCACTCAACATAATGCCGTGAAGGTTTGTCCGTGTTGGCCCATTCATCAGGACTTCATTCCTTCTTATGGCTAAATAATAGTCGATCACATGTATAAGCCACATTTTGTTTATCCATTTGTCAGTTGATGGACACTTGGGTTGCTTCTATCTTTTGGCAACTGTGAATAATGCCATTATGAACATCGGTGTGAAAATACCTGTTCACATCCCTGCTTTCAGTTCTTCTGAGTATATACCAGTAGCAAAAATAATTCACCTGTGAAGCCATCTGGTCCTGGGTTTTTCTTTGTTGGGAGTTTTTTTATGACTGATTCAATCTCATTACTTGTAATTGGTTTGTTGAGGTCTTCTGTTTCTTCTCGTCAGTATAGATTGTTCATGTGTTTCTGGGAAATTGTCTGTTTTATCTATATTGTCTGATTTGTTGACATACAGCTGTTCGTTGCATCCCCTTAACGGTCTTTTTTATTTCTAGGGTACAGTGGTAACAGCCATCCCATCATTTCTAATTTTGTACATTTGTATCTTCTCTTTTGTCTTTGTCTAGCTAAGGGTTTGTCAATTTTAATGATCTTGGAGAACCAACTTTTAGTTTTATTGATTCTTTTTATTGTTTTTTTGTTCTCAATTTCACTTATTTTTGCTACAATAATTTTTTATTTTTTTTTATTTTTTATTTTTCCTTCTGTTCACTTTGGGATTAGTCTGCTGTTCTTTCCCTAGTTTTTCCAGGTATTCAGTGAGGACTTTGATTTTAGCTTTTTCTTCCTTTTTTAATGTAGATGTTTAGGGCTATAAATTCCCTCTTAGCACAGCCTTTGCTGTATCACATAAGTTTTGATATATGTTGTTGTGCTGGTTTGAAAGGATGTATGTCCCCTAGAAAAGCCATGTTTTAATCTAAATCCCATTTCTGTAAAGACAGAATAATCCCTATTCAATACTGTATGTTTGAAACTGTAATCAGATTATCTCCTTGGAGATGTGATTAAATCAAGAGTGATTATTAAACTGGATTAGGTGACGACATGTCTCCACCCATTTGGGTAGGTCTTGATAAGTTTCTGGAGTCCTATAAAAGAGGAAACATTTTGGAGAAAGAAGATTCAGAGAGAGCAGAGAATGCTGCAGCACCACAAAACAGAGTCCACGAGCCGCAACCTTTAGAGATGAAGAAAGAAAACGACTCCCGGGGTGCTTCATGAAACCGGAAGCCAGGAGAGAAAGCTAGCCGATGACACCATGTTCACCATGTGCCCTTCCAGCTGAGAGAGAAGCCCTGACTATGTTCACCATGTGCCTTCTCACTTGACAGAGAGACCCTGAACTTCATTGGCCTTCTTGAATCAAGGTATCTTTCCCTGGATGCCTTCAATTGGGCATTTCTATAAACTAGCTTTAATTGGGACATTTTCTCGGCCTTAGAACTGTAAACTAGCAACTTACTAAATTCCCCTTTTTAAAAGCCATTGTTTCTGGTTTATTGCATTCTGGCAGCTAGCAAACTAGAACAGTTGTCTTCTTGTTTTCATTTCTCTTCAGATATTTACTAATTTCTCTTGCAATTTATTATTTAGCCCACTGATTATTTTAAGAGCATGTTGTTAGCCTTCATATATTTATGAATTTTCTAATTCTTCAGCTGTTACTGTTATCCAGTTTCATTCCATTATGATCAGAGAAAGTGCCTTGTATAATCCTTGTATAATTTCAGTCTTCTAAAACTTAATGATACCTTTTGTGACCTAACGTGATCTGTCCTAGAAAATGATCCGTGAGCACTTGAAGAATGTGTATTGTGCTGTTTTTTGGTGCAGTGCTCTGTATACATCTGTTAGATTAGTTCATTTATCATTCATCAAGTTCTCTGCTTCCTTATTGATCCTCTGTCAAGATGTTCTATTAATGAAAGTGGTGTATTAAAGTCTCCAACTATTTTTATAGAGATATCTATTTCTCCCTTCTGTTTTGCCAGTGTTAGCGTCATATATTTGGGAGCATCCTGGTTATATTTCTTCTTGGTGAATTGCTCCTTCAGTAAAGTAATTCATAAGCTCTTTGTTTCATAACATTTTTGCATTTAAAGTCTATTTTTTCTGATTTTTTTTTGCCTCTGTTTGCATAGAATATTTTTTCCATCCTTTCACCTTCAACGTATGTGTATCTTTGAGTCTCTTGTAAAAAGCACGTAGATCATATTTTTTATCCATTCTCCCAATCTGTCTTTTGATTTGGGAGTTTAATTCATTAACATTCAATGTTATTACTGTAAAGGCAGAACTTCAACCATTTTATCCTTTGGTTTTTATTTGTTGGGTTAGTTTGCAAGCTGCTGGAATGTGGTACACCAGAACTAGAACAACTTTTTAAAAGGATAATTTACTAAGTTATAAATTTACAGTTCTAAGCCTATAAAATTGTCCCAACTAAGGCATCCAGGAAAAGATACCTTAATTCAAGGAAGGCTGGTGATTCAGGAACACCTCTGTCAGCTGGGAAGTCACATGGCTGGCATCTGCTGATCCCTTGCTCCTGGGTTCTTTTGCTTTGAATCTGTGCTCCTGTGGAGGTTCCTCTCTTTGCTTTTCTGGGACTGGATTTCATCTCTTGCCTTCCCTTGGCTCTCTCCAGGTTCTGGCTTGCTTAATGTCGGTTGGGCTCCAAACATCTATGTCTCTGTTCTCTGAAGCAACTGTTCTCCAAGTGTCTAATTTGCTCTCTCTGTTGGCTCTGAGGCTTTTGTCATTTCTGGCTCTCTCCAAAATGGTTCCTCTTTTAAGGGATTCCAGTAAACTAATTGAGACTCAACTGAAATGGGTGGGGTCACATTTCCATCTAATCAATGGTCATACCCACAATTGAGTGCGTCACATCTCCATGGAGATAATCTAATCAAAAGTTTCCAGCCTACACTGTTAGGATTAAAAGAACCTGCTGTTCCCACAAGGCTTTAATTAGGATTAAAACATGTCTTTTCTGCAATACATTTTTCTCTTTTTGTATCCTTTAGTTACCCTTACTGTTTATCTGTGAACATTTTAAAGTCTCCCTCATTTTTGAGGACAGCTTTGCTGAATAAAGAATTCTTGATGGCACTTTTTCTGTTTAAATATCTTAAATATATTGTACCATGGCCTTCTTGCTTCCATGGTTTCTGATGAGAAAATTGGCAATTAGTCTTATTTGTCTTCTCTTATATGTGGTGTATTGCTTTTCTCTTGCCGGTTTCAGAATTCTCTCTTTGTCTTTGGCATTGACAGTCTTTTTAGTTATGTCTTTTTTTTTTGGCATGGGCAGGCTCTGGGAATCCAACTCAGGTCTCTGGCATGGCAGGCAAGAATTCTGCCTCTAAGCCACTGTTGTACCACCCTAAAAGAGTTTTTAATATAGAAGGGAAGCGATAAGAATATTTAGAAACACACACACATATAGTCAACTAATTCTTGGCAGAGGTTCAAAGGTGACTCAACGGAGAAGACAGCCCTTAACAAATGGTTTTCAAGCAACAGGCCATCCACAAGCAAAGAAATGGGACCTAGACACAGACCACACACCTTTCACAAAAAAATTAACTCAAAATGGATCATAAACCCAAATGTAAAGCCTAAAAGTATAAAACTTCCAGAGATTAGTTCTTCTTTAAAGTAAGTTGTTTGGATTTATTCTCTGGAGTATATTGTGCTTCTTGGATATGCACTGGGAAATTTCCAGCCATTATTTCTCTAAATATTCCTTCTGACCCTTTTCCCTTCTCTTTTCCTTCTGGGACACCCATGATGAGTATGATGGTGACTTTATGTTGTCAGTCATTTCCCTAAGATCCTGTTCAAATTTTCCCACTGTTTTCTCTATCTGTTCTTTTGTCTGTTCAAATTCAAATGCTTTGCCTTCTAGAGCTCACTGATCCTTTTTTTTTTTTTGCCTTTTCAAATCTGCTGTTGTCTTCAGTGTATTTTTTATTGCATCTATTGTGTCTTCCATTCCCATGTTATTTTTCTTTGTATGCTTTCAAGTTCTTCTTTATGCTCACCCAGTGTCTTACTATTCTATATCTCTCTAGCCATCTCCTTGAATTGATTTAGGGGATTTGTTTGAACATCTTTGATTAGTTGTTACAAATGCTGCATCTGCTCTTTTTAATTTGTTGCTTTGACTGGACTATATCTTCCTGAGTCTTAGTATGGCCTGTAATTTTTTGCTGAGATCTGGACCTCTGATTAACTCAATGAGTTTATTCTGAAGGTCAGTTTCTCTCTCCTCACATCTAGGATTTCGTGTTGGTTGGGTATGTGTTAAGGCTCTTCCTTTCCAGGTGGTTTGTCAGTATTTCCCAGCCAAAACAGGGCCAGGTATACCTGTGCAGGGAGTGCAGAAAAGATCCAAAGGGCATGGGGGAGGGACACAAGAGATTCCAAAAAGCCCTTTTTTTTAACCTCCCTCTTTAGAAGACTGCAATTCCCAGCCTGCCCAGAAGATGGCACCCATCAGGAACCTATTCCCCTCAGCCCTAAGACAGCAAGCAAGCTGTTATGGCCCTTTGCCAGTTTTGATTCTGACATGGTCTAAACAATGGTGCCCAGTGGCGTCTGACCAGAATGGGCTAGAACTGTGGGGTATAGCATACTAAATTCGCTGGCCAACATCTTGCTCAGAACTGTGCCGTGTACCCCTTTGTACTTCGGGCAGAGGACTCCCATGGCCGTCCCAATCTGCAGCAGTCCACAGTCAAGGACTGGACTATCTTCCAGTGAGTAGGGCCCTCAAAGGTGGGGAATAGGTGCCAGGAGCTGTGGATGGAATTATTCACAGTCTCTCACCATGGTTTCTCAGACTCTTCACCCTGCACTTCTGTGGATGTTTTACGGAACTCCCCTGGTCTCCAAAGCCCCAGAACATTGGATTCAGACAGTTTCTGCCTACCTACTCGCTGCTTTGGGGAGAGCAGATTCTCCAGCTCCCTTCCTATTCCTCCATTTTCCCAGTATGGAACCCTGTGATTTCTTTTTGCATTGTATTGTAGCCAATATATCATCCAAAAATAACAGGAAACTTCTTATATGAGAATTTTCAAATCATTTTTCATGCACCATTTCATCAATTTGAAGTTTATTTCAAGACAGATACACACAAATCCTATTTACCTTGCAGTTAGACTTTAGTGTTGACCAAAAGAATATCCACCTCCTTTATGTTTATTTGTTTTAACTCAAATTAAAGGATTGCTTTTTTAAAAGAACATGTCTCTGATACCTAGAGGTATTTTAAAAAATGATACCAGAAATTAGTTTCACCAGTGACATTCTTGCCTTAATATTATTGCCTTTCCATGCCTTAAAAGGAATAGCATTCTTTGAATATGTAATTTTACTTTGCTATCTTAGACCTCATGTTTTATCTACTAAAGTGCCATTGTACCAGGGAGTTGGAATGGAAATATAGAAGAGGGTAGAGAGGCCAAAAGAAAAGAAACGAGTAAGTCAAGAAAGAACAGTTGTTCTTCTTTAGTCATATAGAGCAGGGTGACTTCAGGAAAAGACTTCCTTGCAAGAGCATTCACACAGTATTCAGTAAGTATTTATTTAGCCTTTACTTGGCTGTGTGTGTGTTGGTGAAATATGAAAAAGGTGCCCTCCTAGATGGTAAAATCTGTCAAAATATGATATATAGAAAATAAGATTTTTAGATGATGAAGCAATAAAATCTGTGTGCAGATGGTAAGAGCTCTGAGCATTCAGAGAAATGGAAAATCATCATGAGTTGAAATGTCTGGAAAGGGGTGCTTTAACTGGATCTCGAAAAACTGGTTAAAAAAAAAAAACCTGGTTTCTTATTTCTTTCAGGTGACCAGCCGTTTAATATCCTTTTTTACTTTGTGGTTGCTCTCTACTCTTGCCTGCATCTATTTTAATGCTTAGCCAAATATTAGCATATAGACTTCTTTGTTAAACCTTATATTCCTGTGGTTAGGTTATCTGGCTTCCTGTGTATCGGTTAAAATGCTCATTACCTATAAACTCATGCTTTTTCATCTCCCCCAGGTTGTGCGTCAGAGAATCCTCATGCCTTAACAGTCAGTGCTTTTAAAGCATTCTCTCCTCAGCCACCAAAGTTCTTCAAACCCCTAATGCCTGTAAAAGAGGAGCATAAGAAGAGGATAGCTCTTGAAACAAGGCCTCTTCTAAGCCAGGAGGTAAGTGCTTGACTTGCCTGCACTATGCAAAATGGACCAGATCAGTATTGCCTGTGGCTGAGTAGCAACTTGCATTAACTAACAAATTGGATGCTGCATGTGGACCTATGTAGATTACCACTCCATGATGGATTCTCTTCTGGAATACCTTTCTCAAGCCTGCAGTGTCTTGGTAGAATTTATTGTTTGTTGATATTTTTGTTTTATTTTTCTGTTTATGGCTTTTTCAAAGTATTTTTATAATTCATGTAAGAATGTTCCTTGAATCTTTTGAAATGCTACATGCCTTTTTTTTTTTTTTGATGAATCCAAATATACTTTGTGCCACAGAATTTCATGTCATCTTGCTTCATCAGTAGTTTAACTCCGGGCTGCAGAATTGGTTGCTGTGCTGCTCACATGTAGTAAAAGTGTGTACACTGCTTTTCTAACTTCCATGTACTTAATATGTATTTCAGCTGTCTTTTGTGTGTGATGCATCTGTGTGTCTTAACCTTTGCAGAGCATGCCTCCATCTCAGGCACATAACCCTGGCTGCACTGTATCTTCTGGAAGCAATGGCAGCTGCATGCCAGTAGAACACAATAACAAACGTGAGAAGAATATTGTAAGTTTTGGAACCATTTCTGTCATATTGCCTGGTGGTGGGTTGAAGGCCCTTTCACAACAATCATCCACATACTTTAGAAGGAATCAAGATATGAATTGTGTCATTTTTCTGTTTTTAATGTGACCATCAGAAACTTGGCAAGAATGTGGCTATGACCTGTGATTTTTCTAATTGTTCATCCTATTTTATTTGTTTGCTTAGAGTAAGAGGAAAGGGCACTTAAAATGATTCTGGACTGTATAAAAAGTATAGCAAAGAGATCACTTTAACTAATATTGAAATCTTTCTAATGTACCTAAACATATTGCCCAGATTCTGAAGTTAATCTACCTAGAGGAATTGAACTTACTTGGAGTAAGTAATCATGCATTTAGCTGTGGGTATGTTTGAAAGCTTTTTTACGTTGCCTGATGTCTGTCGCTGCACTACAGTCCATCATCACTCATTATTATCTCTATAACTCAGGTGGTCTTTTTTAATTAGCTGTCAAAATATATTTCAACCCCCTGGGTGCCAGCCTTGCTTTCAGGATGGCTTATCTTTACCACATATCAGTTGAAACTGCCTGTAAAACCTCATTCTCCAGTACTTAATTTTATTACAAATTTTAGAAATCGTTTCTAGAACACAGTGTACTGTATACTTTAAATGATAAATTATACCTCAATTTAAAAATGAAAAAAAAATCCAAACATGTGTGTCTTCTCAGGCCTGGAAAGAATTTTTTAATTTTGTGTCTCAGCTTTTACTTTCCTGAGGCTTCCTAGGCTTTGAAAAAGTCAAGCCAGCTTGAAGCAAGTCGAGGCTGCTTGGTGTTTGCTTTTGCATAGGGTCTGTTGTGTTGGGCAGAATGTGGGACATTTCGTTTCCCCAAATATACCATGTCACATCCATTCCAAAGGCTTGTTAGTGTGAGATCCTTTAGCAGTTCTAAAATATGTTGCTAATGTCCGCTGTGTGAAAACTAACTGGAACTTAATCCAGATACGCAGTTGGCTACTCTCCTGCATGCTTGTGGAGTAGCTGGTGGATATTTAGAAATAACTTTCTTATCCCTAGTCTCCACTGAGGGGAAAAAGGAAACATTTCTCTACTCCTTTTAACCACCTTTTTCTCTGTGTTCGCCCTATCCCTCTATCCCAAAGCCCATATTCTAGTTCTTCTTAGAGAAGAGTGTGCATATCTACAGCTTCCCTTTCATGTTTCCAAATCTTAATGAGCTGCTCAATCCCTTATTTGATTACCCTCTGCTTAATTAATAAGGATAACAACATGGGCTATAAAAAAGGCCAAGAGGCTAATTTATTACCCCTTAAATTCTCTGGCTGTATGGCTGATGTAATCTGTTCATTGACATGGCATTGTCACCTTGTTGCACAGGTACTGAATTTAAACCTATTTTTAAAATACATTTGGGTACAAAACAGCATATTATCAAGAAACTGCTGGGTAATCCTTCTGAGGCTTCCCACAAGATAGTTTTGCAATTCACAGAGTTTGCCTCATAGTTGTTTTCTTTACTTTCCTTTTAAGATACTTAACCTTAGAGCAGCTAGAAATAAAAACCTAAAATTGTGGAATTGTAACCCTCCCCCCCAAAAAGATATTTAAATAAAAACCAACTCAAGACACTCAGCTAGCAGAGGGTAGGTCGGAACCAGATTCTTTTGATCTAGGAAGTCTCAAGCAGCAGTTAAGACACTGGGACCACATACACTGTGATAACACTCAGCAGGGGTCAATGACCATTTTTCTTGCTGGGGTCTTTGAGACTCCTGCCTCCACTCTCTTTAGAACACTGGCCACTGTATATTCTTCATCTCTGAGGTTATTGGACTGTTTAATTTATTTCAGGTAGCAGCTTTTCTACAATATTTTTGTACATTTTATGTGCATTGCTTGATTTGAGGTTCTGGTTTCTTTTGGGGAAGATTAAATTTATTTCCCCTCTTACAAATGGATTTAAACTGTTTTCTTCCTTTTAACTTTTCTTCCTAATTAACTTTTCCTTTCCTTTCTCTTCTTGAAAATTCAGATGGTGATCAAGGGAGTTTGAAATCACTTTTAAATGTAATACCAAGAAATTGTTCCAGGTTTTTTTTTTTTTTTTACCAACTTAATTACTATAGAAATGTCTATAGTTTCACATAAAATACAGTAAATCTAGTTGTTTCAGTCTAAAGGTGAGACTTTGTTATCTGACCAATTTGGGAAGGTACTTCGTCTAGTATAAATAAGATAAAGTGAATGTAGCAACAATATGCCTTCGGAGTCTGTGTTTTTCAAAAAGGCAGAGAAGATATCAGAAAGTCAGTTGTTTCTCCCAGTATCGATACTGCTCCTCTCTGAAGTCTTGTATAGGCAGAAGGGAGTTCATTTCTCTCATTTTACAGAAAAACAGAGGTCTAGGATTGTTGAGTAATTTGCCCACAGTCTCGTGGTTAATGAGAGTATAAGAACAAAAAGCCCCATCCCTCAGCAGAATTGTTTCCAACAGTTGCTTCAACTGCTTCCAAAGGTAATGTAGTTTCCAGTATATCCTGCTGCTCCTTGTTTTCTAGCTAAGTGCTTTCCACTCCTAAGTACCATGGACAAAAGTACTGGGGTCCCTTGGCTCTAGTCCCAATGAATTGATGGACTCTGATGGACAGCACGGACCTGATTATAAGTGGGGGTGAAAATTACTCTAATCATGTGAAATTCGTTGCAAAGATTCAATGCTTCAATGAGAGTTTTGATCCTTTTAATATCAAGGTGTTTTATCTACTGGTAAATATCAGCAAAAATTAAATCATTAAGAATCTAGCTACAGAGAAGCTTGAAAAATTGAATTTATCTTCTACTTTCAGGTAGGGCTTTAATACTTTAAGACACAGTAGGAAGGTGCTTGGTCTCCTTTAAGATACAATGACAAATAATACTTCTGATATAAAGATACTAATCTCCCTCGATATGCAATTTAAGCCAATTGAGTCTTCTCTTTTCTCCTGGGAGGCAATAAACTGTAAACTTTCAGTGTCCTTTTAAACATTGGAAGATGTTTAATTTCCTCTCAGTTCTCTTTTTTTCTGGAATAAGTTGTTTCTACTCCTTTAGTGTTTCCTTCTCCCCTCCTTAAGTGCATTACCAGGTTTATCTCCCTGTTGGAACTTAATCCCTTGGAGTATTGTAGACTCTTTGATTTTACTATGTTATTCT
Organism: Tamandua tetradactyla; assembly: GCF_023851605.1. Lineage (NCBI taxonomy): Eukaryota > Metazoa > Chordata > Mammalia > Pilosa > Myrmecophagidae > Tamandua > Tamandua tetradactyla. The sequence goes on along the minus strand of NC_135351.1, from coordinate 20,858,641 downwards.
AATACTTAATGAATAATTTTTTAAATCTTTGTGAGTTTAATAAAGTCACACTTACACTTTTTCCTACTTGATAAACTCATGATTGACTATCTCATTCATAGAACTTGTATTTTAGGATACCTTGACCTTCCTCAGTCTTCATCAGAGGAGATGAGACATAAAAGGTCTCCACGATGAGATTAATTCTCATCTTCCAATGTGGTTTCTTCGTAACAAACTTTTCTTATAATTAACTGCATCAGGTGCTCTTGGGCTTGGAGAGTTGTGTTGCTTTGCCAGCTTAAATCGAAAGGATTAAGATCCCACAGTCACTGGTGCATCACTCTTCTATGAGTGAATGGGGTTAGGTAACTAGGCAAGGAAAGGCGTGAGGCAGGTCTACCCACAGAGTCTAAAGTGTACTTATAAATTTTGAAGAATCAGTAGTAATGGGGGCTCAGTCTTATGCAGTCCTTAACTGACGGTTGAAGGTGATTGAGAATCACTGTTTATCATTTAATGGTGTGTCTTGAGAGCATCTGAACAGTTGAACACATCCTTAAAGTGTAATTGTAAATGTAATGGATGCCTTCAATTTAAGAATTGCCTTGCACCTTCCCAGTTCACTTATATCAGTTCCCCCAATTAACACAAAGGTGGGGGGAGGAGTGATAAGAAAGAAAAAGTCCGGACATCGAGCTAAATTAAAAACTCTTAATTATATGTACCGTATTATTGTTATAGCTCCTTACTGCGCCGTAACTCTGATCATTAAAATCCGTATACCCGCCTGTGCGAGGCCTTCCGGGGCGAAGATCACAGGGTGGCGGTGGTGGCCTTGGTTTGGCTGCCTGTGGTCTGTCAGGTAGGCACAGGTTGAGTTCTCCCTCAAGAAGAACATGGTCGATGAGGGCCTTCCTCCAGGCGGTAAGAAGTGAGAGTTCTTTCCATCACTGCGCAGCGATTATGTGTGCTCTGAACCCTGCCTGGACCTGCCGTCCCTAGGTGGCGTGAGGCACGCAGGCTCCGCACCCTGCGTAGACGTGCTGTTCCCAGTCGGCACCGCCTGAGTGCGCAGAGCCCCCCCCCCCACCGCCGGACATGCGCACTGCGTCACCTCGCACATCAGTCCCAGGCTCGGTGCCGCGGGACTGACATTGCCACCACGGCCAACCTGAAGGGCTAGCTTGGGACTAGGTCATTCACCTAAGAAGAGTTTGACTTGGTTTCCCATACCTGGAGGATTATGTAGCACCAACAAATAGAACAAAGCCCTGCAATTGCAGCCTGGTTTTTTGGGCGGGACTAGAGCACCATGAATTTATTTTACTTTTTTTACCATCCCTCGCTGCTTAATCCTTCACTAAAGGTACCTCTTGCTTATATTAATCAAATTTAGTGCTGTGTATCAGTCCACATCTTTCCATCTCAATTGCCACTCTTAATTCACCCCCTTTTCCCCCTTAGGTCCTTTTTCTTTTCCTAACATTAAGGTGTACTACCTTGGTTCTTGTTTTTCTTCTCTCTGTGTTTTTCTTGGATCCTCTTATCCTCTCTCAGAATCTGAACTGTCCTGTCCCAGCTTTAAAAAAACCCTCCATTTAAAAAAAATTTTTTTTATTCATTATTTTAGCCCTCCTCTATTTTCGTCTGACTCCAAGACCTACTTCTGTGTAACAGTTTCACAGTTCAGATTACCCGCTATCTGTCTCCCACAAACCTCATCAACACTCTCTAAAATAGAGTTGATAATGGCCTTTTGGCTGTCAGCGGGGCACTGTGGTCGTTGGCAAGAACAAGTGCCTTACAAAAAGTGGCAAAAAAGGAGCCAAGAAGAAAGTGGTTTATCCATACAGGTGATGTCACCACTACAGATAGAAAAGTCATTGATCATTCTGGTACCACAGGCAGTTTGAAGAGAACACATGAAGAAGATGATTTGGGAAATGTGCCAGTGGCACTGTACAGAATGGCTGACTGAAGAGCCACAGTATAGAAGATGTGAATTTCTATTTGGAAAAGTGAAATTACTGGAGACAATAATAATGTAAAATGGTTTAAAAAAAAAAAAAACCCAAGTAGTTTCTTTTCAACTGTATGTTGCTTCCAGGGATGTTTCTCTTTACTTGTTGAGCAATATTTTAAGATGGTAAACTTCTGCAATAGATGGCACTGATGGTTTTTTTTAAGTCTTATTTGTGGGGAAAAAAAATTAGAGTTGATAATGGTACATATACATACGCTTCTCTCCCAACTTATTCCTTTTCAAGAACTTTATCTTCCCAGCTACCTAGGCTTGAAATCATAGCATTATCTCTGGTTCCTTTCTCTTCCATTTTTTGCATATCGTAATAAGTTCAGAATATTCTGTTTCAAATAAAGCTCTGAGATGTTTTCTCCATTCCATTCATTCCCCTGTGTTCTGGTTTGCTAGCTGCTGGAATGCAACACACCAGAGATGGATTGGCTTTTAATAAAAGGGGATTTATTTTGTTGGTTCTTTAGAGGAAAGGCAGCTAACTTTCCACTGAGGTTCTTTCTTACGTGGAAGGCACAGGATGGTCTCTGCTGGTCTTCTCTCCAGGCCTCTGGGTTCCAACAGCTTTCCCCGGGGTGACTTCTTTCTGCATCTCCAAAGGCCTGGGCTGAGCTGCTAGTGCTGAGATGAGGAATGCCCAGCTGCTAGGCTGTGCTACATTGCGTTCTCTCATTTAAGCACCAGCCAATTAAGTCAAACGTCACTCATTGCAACAGACACGCCTCCTAGCCGACTGCAGATGTAATTAGCAATAGATGAGATTCACGTACCATTGGTTTGTGTCTGCAGCAACAGAAATAGGTATGCTCACCTGGCCAAGTTGACAACTGAATCTAACTAACACACCCTGTATCACTGTTGCACTCCCCCACATGGTCTCTTTTTCTTAATCATTTTTGCTGCTGCTTAATCTTATCTTTCCAAAGTATAGCTCCCATTTCCACCTGTGGCAAAAATGGTGGCCTTTTCAAACTGGATCGCCATCTCATTAGTGTGGCGCATGAAATCAATTTAGGGTGTTATAGCAACCTAAAAAAAAAAGTATCAGAGTGCATGGCAGGAAAAATAAAAAAGGTCCCCATAATTACTACTACACATTAATTTCAGAGAAAAACTAGTAGGTAATCTTTTTTTCCCCAAGTCCTGCAGTAATTGCAACCCATGGCCACACGATTTCTGTATTCCCATAAGTAAATTGCCCTATTTGCTTTTCCTTCTCTGGTAAGCTAGCAGTGTATTTCACAAAACTTTAATTTCTATGCTACTACAAGCAGAGAAATAAACTGTCCTTGAGAATGAGCTAAGAAGAAGGCTAAGATTATTGACAAAAAAAAAGTGAACTTTTTCTATTCAGTGCACTTTATTTAGAAATAAACTGAAGACAGAAGAGGTTCCTCTCAAGAGTGCATTTCACCTTTTGCTCACCACCAGAGATGTACCAGGACTAATCAACGATGGTGCCATCCAATTAAGAACAAAGTGAAAGGTCAGCAGCAGCTAAGGAAAAAGCACGAAGCAAAGAAATCAGTCTTCATCTCTCTTCACTCCCTCTAAAGTTCACCAGCTCCCTCTACTTTTCGCTCTTGTCTTCCAAATGTTCCTTGGGGCTCCCTCTCCCAAGGTCCACCCGACAGAATTCTGGCTGGAGGTAGCGCCACACTGGGGATTCAGAAGTTCTGGGCTGCAGTGCACTTCAGAGAGAACTGCTGAAGCAGGAGAGGTGTCAAACTGGGGCAGTTGGAATGTCAGTTTCAATAGTCGTCTGGTCACAGCCACTTATAAAGGAAGTGGGAAGTTGAAATGATGGGTGGACATTTAAGTTTCTTAATACAAGAAGAGTCTTAGCCAACAGGAGCAGATGGGCATAGGTTAGTATGACATACTTAGCCGCTTCTGATAGCCTATCTCTAAGTTAACCAAAAACTGGCTTATTACTGTCTAAATGATGTTCAAACTGTAGTTCTGTTGGGTCTTGCAAGGTCCGATCCCTGTAAACATTTGTTCTGTCTTTTGGAAAATCACCGACCTTTTTTGGACCAGGGTCACTGCTCACAACACCCAATGCAGGATGTGAAATCCATGGCACTCCTGATGGAATTGTCCAGAAAGGAAGAACAAAATACCAAGATTCTTCAGTAAACTAAGAGCACCTGAAGATTGTCATGGTGATCACACCATGTTCTTAAATGAACATGTTAAATGAACTGGCAAGACCTGAAGGGAGGCAATTCAGCGTACATTTAAAATGAAGGCCAGTTTATCTGTACATGTTGAAATCACCACACATACCTACAACTTGTTATCTCTACAACAGGTTATCTGAAGCTCTCCAACCTTGCACAATGTCAGAATGACATTCTTTGAACCTGGGTTTTGAATTCTCTGAAATTAGTGCTTTTGTTCGGTGGGGGGGTGGGGGTGGGGGATAAGTTTTGTTAGTTAGTATTCCTTCCCTTTATAAGGCTTGTTTTTCTTAATTTTTGCTTAGCCAATCATATTTTTCCTTGGATAATCTTATTGTATTTTCTGTTGAACACTTTTGCCTCAGCATAGAAGGTTCCCCAATTTGCATATTGTCTCCTTTTGATAAATAAATGGTCTCTCTTTTCTAAAAAGAATATAAAAGAAATTGAAATTCAGTTTTGAGTCTAAACATGACAAGTAGAGATCTAGAAAATTTTGGCAAGGATACAGATTCATACAATTCTGTCCAATCTTTCTTTCTTTACAAACATTTCATACCCCCCTTTTAACAGTACTCCTTAATTTAGAATGCAGCTAAAGATAAGATGGCAAAAGATTAGTGTTGCCAGAAGTTTTGCTTTGCTCATTTCAGGAAGCTTCTTACTGACACTTGATATTTTAGCTTGATTAGCAACCAAAACTTTTTTAATTAAAAGTTCTTTTTTTAAACCCAATGAAAGGAATTAAGACTTTTCATGCTTTTTAATAATTTATATTCAACTTATTTTTAAAATTAAGAAACATTGAAAAGTACTGCACCAATTTTGAGGTGTTTAATCATGAGATGCAAGAAAAAATTACTATCATATTCAGCACATGAAATTTAGCTGTAATCTGCCGAATCTGTGGATCTTTCTGTCTCTGTCCTTATTTTAGTTTGAAATACAGCCTTAATGAGTGAAGCTGATATTTTGGTTCCAGGTGTGTGAGCCACCTGATTATTATGCACAGAAATATACAGACATTTTTATTGACTTTCTGAAACAGATGACCAATGGAAGAATCTAACTCTTTCTGTGGATTTTAAGCTCTAGTTTGAATGAAATTTCCATCCACCCAATCACAGTGCTCAGTATGGTTTTAAGAAGAAGGACTGCCCCCCCCCGCCCCCCCCCAGAGTGGTGCCTCCTTGTGGAGCTGTGACAGTTTTCTTCACCAAAGCTATTCCCAGTGCTTAGGACCATGGCTGGCAAGGAGCAGGTGTTCAATGAATATTTGAAAGAAGATGATGTTTTTAAAAAGAAAAGGAATATTTGCAACATTATCAGATGTTTATAAGGTTATTAGAAATGGCTAGGTAGTAATATTGTTTATTTTTATTTGAACATAAAATACTCATATGTTGAATCTTTTCCACCAAATATAAAGGAATCGTTCATCTGGAGAAAGATGGGGAGTTGATGACACCTGAGTTTGCATCTTTACCTATCTTTATAAACAGGGCTCTAAAGCTGCCATCTTCACCTTCTAGTCAAATACTCTATCCGTGCTTCTCAAAAACCCTAGAAAACTGTAATTATCAGATTATAGCTAAGAATGGTTATTGAAATTGTGGGCCCTTTTCCTCAGAAAATTTTCACAAATTACCCTAATTTCCTGCAGTTTCCCAATGCAATGAGCAAATTAAATGTCCATTTAATTAGAAAAGGGGAAATGTCACAGTTGAAGACATTTAAAAAATAGCTGAAGATGTAATAAACGTCCACTACATTTTCAATGACATCCGTTCTCTTGAACCAGCAGAAGAAAAGTTTTCTGACTAGCTTTAAGGGAACACAGAGAAAATAAATCTTCATATTAGATGATAATGAGTTTATGCTCCCAGGTCTCAAAATATACCTGTGTGCCTTCATAGGTGACAAGATCTGACTAAACGTGAAAGTGTAAATGCAAATGCCTGTAACAGTATTTACAACTTGTTTCAACAACATAGTTGCTCTCAGGAGCTAATGACTTTTGCTTCATTTCTGTAGGACTCGGAGGATGAGGAAAATGAGATGGAAGCTATTAACAGGAAGCTGAGTGGTTCCCAGCCTTATGTACCTGTGGAGTTTGCGGACTTCAGTGTTTACAATGCCAGCTTGGAGAACAGGGAGTGGTTTTCATCTAAAGTAGATTTGACAAACTCACGGGTCTTGGAGAAAGAAGTGTCCCGTAGCCCTACCACCAGCAGTATCACCAGTGGCTACTTCTCCCACAGTGCCTCCAACGCCACCCTGTCTGACATGGCAGTCCCTTCTAGTGACAGCTCAGATCAGCTGGCCATTCAGGTGAAGGATGCCGACACCAGTGAGCCTTCCGGGCCATCACTTGTGCATGATTTGAGACCTTCCTCCAACAAAGAGTTGACAGAACTGGAAAGAGACATGGTAAAGGAGAATATCATCAGGGTGCCACTCAAGGAAAATAGTGCCTTAGCCAAAGGGAGCCCATCGTCCCAAACCAACCCTGGGAAAAACTCTAAAATACTCTGTAGGACTGGCTCAAGTTCAGAACCAAACGGCTGCCCCAGCAAAAATGGCCAGCCAGCCAGGGAACTCCCCCTCAGGGAAGTGACCGTAGAACACACCACAAACATCCTTGAGGACCATTCTTTCACGGAGTTCATGGGTGTGTCTGAAGAGAAAGATTTTGATGGTTTGACAGATTCTTCTGCTGGAGAACATTCATGTAGGAGGAACCTACCAAGTAAAACTGACAGTAAGGGTGTCTCAGATGGGCTCCAGGACCCCTGCCAGTTGCATTCAGCGTCAGAGAATGACCAGGTAATGTGAGACAGCCCCTTGGGTTTTGTGCTGGCAGTGGAGTTGTGCAACACCCCACAGAGGCCCCTTCACCACCCTGAGTTAGTAGGAAAGGTTCATTCGGGCATTTTTGACAAGAAAGATGGGTCCATGGGGGAACAGGCTCACGTCCTGTCCTGCCGGCTTGCTGGTAGATAGCAAGTCTGCTGTGGGAACAAGGGTAAAACCATGAAATACATTGGACTAGTGGATTTTTTTAGCTGGCATGTGGATTAATATTGAATTAAACATTCAGATGGGTAAAAACCAGTCAATCTCATAGTCATTCTCTGAGGTGTTTACTGACTGGCTACTCCAAGATATCCTCATAACATCTAATGTATTTCATCAAATCTGTGGTTCCTTTGGTTTGATTTTTTCTCAAGAGAGAAAAAATTCTGCCAATTAAACTATGCCATGTTAGCCATTGTGAGAGACATTCCAATTTCAGAGCTGTTAAGATGTAGAGGAAGATATGCATTGTGAAATTGATGAAGTACAGTAATTTTGTGTTCATAGGTGAAAAAGTACTTGTGGGAGGAATTGGCAAATATTCTGAGCAGTTGAAGGTTAGGCTTTGAAAGTTACCCAGGTTGGTTAATATTAGTCTTTAATTTTCATATTGGAACAAAAGGGATTTTTACTCATATACCTAATGAAAATAATGAATTATATAATAAGAGATTTTTACTTCTCAGTACTCTGCTACTGAGTTCCATTTCTTCCCATTCCTGTTCATTTTATTGGTTTACACACTCCAGTCTGCAGCTTTGTAAGGATAGCCATTGCCTTTTTGTTTTATTCTGGAAGTTAAAATCCCCGTCATCTTCACCCCCCAAAGCTCTTCCCCTGTTTTCAGTACTAGCGTTTAAAATTTCAGAGTGTGGTTAATTATATAGCATATTCATTTAAAAACTGGCAAACCTAAACAGTGATCTCTTTCCCCACCAAATTAAGAATAATAGTAAAATCACTCCTCACTGTTTTTGCAAACTAAGCATTTTTTTTTTAAGTCTTCAACCTCCTTACACTGATATTGAAGTAGAGTCTGCATAGCTGGCCTCCATCAGCTTTTCAATCATTCTTCTAAGAAATCCAAGGTGTGTGTATGGTAACATATATACAACATAACATTTCCATTTTAACTACTTTTAATTATATTCACAATGTTGGGTTACTATCATCAATGTCCATTATCAGAATTTTCCATCTCCTCAAGGTCAGTTCCTCTTTATTCTCCACCCTAAAACAGTGCTTCTCAAGGTGCATTAGATCGCTGGAGGGGAGGGGAATGTTTGGGGCTGAAAACGTTTTAAAAATTCAAAGTCCTTGAACTTTGTCCTCCACCTCCAAGATTTGGCTTCAGGGCTGAAGCAAAGGGAGCTAAGATTTCCCCAGACACCTCATGTAATGCCAGGTAAGGATGAGAGCCACACCATGAGAAGCAAGGCCCTCAGAAGAGGGGCAGCTGTGCCTCCAGTTTCATTGCCTAGATTATTTAGAGCCTGTCAGATAGGAGAAATGTCTGTTTAGCTTTTTCTAGGTTCCACAATAGCATGTCCCCGCCAAAGATCTTGGTATTAAAATGAAATTTACAAAAATATATATTGTATCAGGTTCGTGGAGATTTTTTTTTTAATTAATATCTTTGTTGTACTGTTTTTGTTTTTTCTGCCACAGAACATTTATTCAACAAACAATTACTGAGTACCTACAAAGAATCACAGTTCTAGGCACCAGAGACACAAAAATGATTAAGGCACTTTCTGACTGGGGTGATCTTGAGGCTTGCTCATTTGAGACTTATTTCTGTAATGGGAAGCTAAGCCTACTTATAATTATGCCTAAGAGTCACCCCCAGAGAACCTCTTTTATTGCTCAGATATGGCCTCTCTCTCTAAGCCCAACTCTGCATGTAAAATCATTACTCTCCCCTCTTCATGGGACATGACTCCCAGGGTTGAAAGTCTCCCTGGCAACATGGGACATGACTCCCAAAGAAGAGCCTGGCCCTGGAATCCTGGGATTGAAAATGCCTTCTTGACCAAAAGGGGGAAGAGACATAAAACAAAGTTTCAGTGACTAAATGATTTCAAATTGAGTCAAGAGGTCTTTCTGTAGATTACTCTCATGTAAACTCCAGCCAGATTTTGCAAATTTCCAGTGTGCCAAACCCCAACCAACAGCATTCCTGAAAACCTTACAGAATACCCTGCAGGGGGGTGGGGGGGTGGTACACGGTTGGTGCAGTGGTAGAATGCTCGCCCACAGTGCGGGAGACCTGGGTTCATTTCCCAACCCATGTATTCCCCCCCACCCCACAAAAAAAAAAAAGAATACCTAGGCTCTATCTAAGACTCTATAAATGTTATATTGTTTTTATAACCTGTTTTGACAGTGTTAAATTTTATCAAAGAACTTTTTAAGTACTCAAGTTTAACTATTGTTTGAACTGAAATATGATCCATTGTGGGCCCAGAGATAAAGTTTGTATGTTCACAACTTTGGGTGTTGCTGTTATTACTTTTCCTAGAAGTTTCACCTTAAGGCTAGGTTTTTCCCCTACATTAAATCCAGAACTGGATTCCATAATTAACCTGATCTCCTGGGTCACTTCGGGAAAAGAGGACCCCCTTATGTGTGGGTTGTGCATGGGTCCTGGTCATGGGGATGTTGGAGTAGAATGTGAACCGCCTGAACTCACTGAGCCTCTGCATTCCAGGGGAGCCTGACTGCCAGGTGAAAGACTGCAAGCTCTTCCACATCAGGCCACGTGGTAGCGTTTTGTTTCTCCTGATGGCCTCGAGAAAGCACCAACCCCCATCTTTAAAACAAGTTGCAGCTCTGCCCAACCTCAGACCAGCTCCTACTCCAAGAAGTGAGAAGCATGCTTCCTGGGCCACCTCCTTTCTGAGCTGGAGATGTGGCACTTTGGCACTGGGGGTGAATCAGCAGTCTGCTTTTCCCAGAAAGCAAGAAAACCGAAATCCTGAATTATTTAAGTGGCAGTATTTTTGTTTGCACTCACTACACACCCCGTTGTGTAGAAACCTCTAGAGATTCAAAAACAAACTTTATTCTTGTACAATTTTAATCAGTTCTTACTGTAGAATCTGGAGTTAATACTCTGGTTTTTTTTATAAATAATATATATTATGTATATGAAATGTTTATCTATAGTTTGTTTGGAGACAGACAAGGCTGCGCACTAAAATGCAGATAAAAGGTGATCTGTAGAAAATCTTAAGGTACTGGACTTTGTTACAAAGCAACTTGGGTAATTTCTTAAACATGAGCAAATGAAAAATACTGTATTTCATAAGAATAAGGTTACAAATCCGTCATTGCAGAATAGGTTACAGAAAGCTGTTCTTTATAACCAAAGAACTTATAGCAGACTGAACATTTTTGCTGTCCACTCGTTTTTCATGTATACGTATGTTTGACTGCAAGTTTGGTGCCATACTACCCCTGGCTACCAAGCCACACGTCCTGCCGTTCTCTGTCCTCTGTTTCCTAAGCACACTGAAAAATCTCACAGTTCTGTCTTGATCTTCCACCTGACCTGCCACCTGCTGACTTGATATTGTCCTGTAACTTGACAGTGGCTGGGCGCTGCCTTGGCTCACCCAGCCGGGCAGGTGGAATGGAGAGAACAGTATTACTATAAGAAAACACAAGGACCTACCAAGGGTTGGGGGGTTTGGTTTTGCTTTTTTGTTTTGGGTCAGTAGGTTTTTGTTATGGTGTGGTTCTTGTCGTTGTTATTTTACTTAATTCTGAGTAATGCAGAAGAGATGGCTTGAGCTATGAAGTTCATGCGTGCGCATTTCACAGTGGTTGCAGGGAATGATAAAATGCAGATGCCCCTGCTGTCCATGACTTCATTGGTAAGATTCTCCCACTCATGGAGATCCTGAAGGATTATATATGTGGAACACTTTTACACAAGTACTTTATGTATCTAGTCTGTAGATGCGTGTACAATTGGTCTGGATGTACAGCTGTAAATGTGTTGTTAGAACAGAGAGAGAATGTGTACAGCCTCCTGTACCTTTTTTCTTTACATTCTTAGAATCAGTAAATAAGTAAAATATCGGAGACTTTAATGAAAAGCTGCTGTTCATGATTTTGTGTATAGTGAGCTGACTGTAGTATTTTACTATTGTCTGTTTTAAAAAAAGAAAAGACTGTAATTTATATTCTTTTCAACTTTGTTGTATTTAATTGGTACAGATTTTTTTTTTGCGTGTTTTAGAATATAAACTGTTTAATTCAGATTTGACAGCATCAATTGTTTGTCTTTCATAACTCTGCCATTAGTTTCAGGTCTCATTTGCCATATCTAGGTGTGTGCATGTCCCTGTGTTGTTAAAGAGTAACAGCTGCCATTTATTGAGGGTTACTGTGTGCCAGGCACTCTTCCGAACATTTGATATTTATTATCTCACTTAATCCTCACGGCAACAGAAGCTATTACTATTAAGTGTTTGAGAAATGGAAAACTGAAGCACAGAACACATAGAGATTGTCAGCGAAGCCAGGATTCAGCCCACGGTTCTGATCAGTCTCTTGGTATTCCGTGACATATAATGGGAGGGCGGACTTCGAGAAGAGTTGGCACCTTCTGAGAGTTAGAAGGGCTTGTGAGTGTGCGCAAGTCCAGACTGACCAATATCCAGGGGTGCATCTTGAGCAAATGGGACATGGGCTGTTTGTTGTGCGTGTTCATGACACTTAAACAAATCTGTAGAGCAGGTTAGGAATGCCCATCAACCCATGAAATGGTGGCTAAAGCTCAGGTTAATGTGGAAATATCTAAAACCAGTATTATTATAGAGTTTTATTCCCCCCCCAAAACTTCAGTTGTTCATGATAGCTTTCTCAAAGCCATCAATAATTAGATCTAGGCTATTCTGGACAAGAGAGTATCTTATATAGACTTCTGGGAGACAGTAGAAAGGGACCAAAAGAAAGAATTGAATTTTACAGAATGGAGGGGAGCTCTTTGATATTTAAATAAATGATTACAAAAATATAGTTCAAGACGAACAAATTGTCATTCCCCTTAGTAGGAGTTATGAATGGTATTTGGGTCATCAACATTGTCATTTGTCATTATAATTATGAGAACAAACTGGCTTTAGGACATATTTTATTGGGTAGTTAAATATAGGTATGTGTTTAAGTTAATTTCCAAACTATAATATTACCGGTGCCATCACATTTGTTTGTAGTTATTTGTATACACATTTTGTCATAACAAAAATAAAATCTTGGAACCGGGATGAATAACTGTTTATGAAAATATTCTTAGGGTTAGGTGAGGGCAAAAAACTATCCTCTTATAAATTATACTGCTCTAGGCAATAATTGCTTTTTAAATTGTAGTATTTACGTTTTAGAACTAAGTTTGAAAAAGACAACCATTTACATGAGTAAGCTTTAAAAAAGTAAAGCTTTCAGATCACGAAATATTCTACAATGTTAACAAGTCTATAAAGAAGATGTAATTGAATAAATTCTTGCTCTCCTTTTCTGGACCAAGAGCTAGAAAAAAAAAAGTATGCCATTGGTAACAATCATATAGAGGGCTCTTTGTATTCAGACTTGAACTTACTACAGTAACACTAGCACAAGTGTTTTTTTCCTGTAATTTTGAGCCTACCTTCCAAATTAAAAAACAAACAACAAAAAGCCAATCTGTAATACATAATGGGTTGACTGAGGTTTTTTTCCCTAGCCAGGGAGAAAGGCAGTTTGCATTCCACCAGACAGCTACAGCCTCTTGCTGGTGAGGCATGAGGCATGCAGAAGGCTGCAGGAGTGCTGGAAGGAGAGATCTGGACTTTAATATAAATTATGAAATGGAGCTGAGGGGAATGAAAGCAAAATCCCAAAGTCTAAATTTAACCTACTTGTCATTTGTCCCTAATTCCTGAAGGGGATGGGAGGAGATGGGTGGAGATGAGTTGTAGTTTTGAGTGTCATTTAGTGGTCACTGTTTCCTGAATACAGTGCCCTGATTTCAGCTGAAAGGCAAGCCCTCAGTTTCATCTTTCAGAAGTTCTGGAACACATACACACCTCTGTATTGTTGGGAAAACAAGTTATTTTTCCCCTCTGAGGCTCACTGGGTACTGTGAGACTGCGTGTAGTACTCACACTTAAAAAGACTGTAGCTCAAGAAAATTATTTTGGTGCCACAATCTCTAATCCGAGCCCAACTTGAAACAACCCCATCTTGGAGTTATTGCAGGTTTTCTCAGGGCCAGATTGTCACGGAGAAAGTAATTGCTGAGTCCTTATGGGACCCTATTCTTGAAACCACAAGAGGCTGATTAATAGAACAATGAATGATTTTTTTTAAAAAAAGGTAGGTTTTGAAACTGGAGTATCTGGAGGAATAAAAGGTCAACTTAAGCAGGGAAAAAAGGTCCAGTTGGTTTATAATAGTACAAACCAACTTGACCCTTTCACAGTACCTAAAATGCTGCGAACCATTCATATTTTAAAACTGGAAAATTTAATGTTATAACAGCCTTAAACAGATTTGGGGGCTTTCATCGCCTGAAAACCTGTCTAGATCAAACCATAGAAGTGTTCTCAGATTTCTTTGTAATTGTTTGTCTTTCCTTCGTCCAGCATGAGGCAAGATGTGTTTTCCTAAGGTTTTTAGTCCCAGAAAGATACATCTGAACCAAATTGTCTTTCTGAACCTCTGTGTGATTGACTAGTTAATACTGTTGAATCAGTACAAGCTTTATCTAGCGTGAGGTGAACCACCAATAAGCCAAAGTTAAAATGCTTAGCCACAGCAATTGCCAAGAAGAGAGCAACTCACCAACAGTGAGTATATAAGATCTCACCTTAGTACAGCATGTACCCAAGGCTGTCTTGATACTATCAGAGGATGCCAGTTTATCCGCATTTTTTTCTAATCTTTATATATAGTGGTACGTATTTGTGAGAAAGGTAGTGTACCCGTTATCTATTACTGCCTAACACATCTCTTAAATTTAGCAGCTTAAAATAACAAACTTTATCTCACATGGTTTCTGTGAATCAAGAACACTGGAGCTGTTTCGCTGGGTGGTTCTCTCTCTGGTCTTTTGAAGTGGCAGTCAAGATATAAGCCAGAGCTTCAGCTGTCTGAAGACCTGACCTGAGTTAGGATCCACTTCCAGGGCAGCTCACACACCTTGCCGGCAACTGGTGCCTCATCACAGCCAGACCTCTCCCCACGGCTTCATGAGTGTCTTGACAGCTTGGCAGGTGGCTTCCACACACTGAGTGAAGAGGGCAAACAAGCTGCGATGTCTTTTTTGTTGTTGTCTTAAATCCTACCTTCTCTGTGATCCTCCTCCTCTTTAAACAACATATATACATAAAAGCAATAAATTTCAAAGTACATTGCAACAATTAGTTGTAGAACAGATTTCAAGGTTTGATATGGGTTACAATGCCACAATTTTAGGTTATTTCTAGTTGCTCTAAGGTGTACTGGAGGCTAAAAGAACTATCAGTATAGTGATTGAGTACTCATACTTACTTGTTAAACCTGACCTTCTCTCTATAACTCCACCATCACCTTTGATCTTACTCCCACTCTTTAGGAGTATTTGGGCTATGCCCATTCTAACTTTTCCATGTTGGAAGGGGCTGTCAATAATATGGGATGGGGGATGGAACTAGTTGATGTTCTTGAAGGGCTGGGCCCTCTGCATTTTAGTACTTATCTGGTCCAGGGGCCCATCTTGAGGTTATAGATTTTGGAGAGTTACCCTAATGCATGGAACCTTTGTAGAATCTTATATAATGCCCTAGGTGTTCTTTAGGCTTAGCAGCCACAATATCTTTTATGGCCTAGCATCAAAAGTCATACTCCTTCACTTCTGCCACATTCAAGTTGTTAGAAGTGAATCAATAAATCCGGCCCCCACTCAAAGGGAGGAAAATTAGGCTCTTCCTTTTGAAAAGAGGAACGTCAAAGGATTTGTAGACATGTTTTTAAAAACACCATAGGTAGTTAGGACTTAGAAAGCTGAGGTCATAGGACAAAGCAAAGTGAACTCTACCCATGAGTGAATATAGAGCTCCAATTCTTGACTTAATAGATTTGTAAACAGCATGGTCAAAAGCTGCTTGATTAGTTAAGAATATTTGCGTTTGTTTGGTGTTTTTTGGTATTTAAAAAAAATTTTTTAATTAAAAAGTTTTTTTAAAAAAGCTGCTTTATTATAAAAGCATGGAAGAAACAGCACATTACATTTGCATTTACAGTTATATTTACTTAAATTTACAGTTGTTTCTGTTTGCTAATGCAAACTATAAAGCCACGAATGGACTGGCTTTTATATAGGGGATTTATTAACTTAGAAGTTAAAATTCTAAGGCCATGAAAATGCCCAAATTGAGGTACCAACAAGAGGATACCTTGACTCTGAAGAAAAGGCTGATGTCTGTGGTTTCTCTGCCACATGGGAAGGCACATGGAGATTTCTGCTGACCTCTCTCCGGCTTCTGGTATCAAATGGCTCTCTCAGCTTCCAGCATCTCCCAGGGTGCCCTCCTTTGGCATCTCCACACATCCGTTTCTGTTGGTTTCATCTGAGTTTTCCATATGATTTCTGCCTTTTTTTTTTCCCTCTTCATGCAGGGCTCCAGTAAAAGGTTTAAGACCCACCTTGAATGGGCAGGGTCAACCCGTCTCCATGGAAACAACCTAATCAAAAGGTCCCACCCAAAAATAGGTCTGCCCTCACAAGACTGGATCAGAAGAACATGGCTTTTCTGAGGTACATAACAGTTTCAAGTCAGCACAACAGTTGTATTTTCTCATTTAATTCTTTTCAGATATGCATCATTTGAGGCACAAACACATGGATACATTTGATTGCTTTGCTCCAAAATATGAAATTAGTCTTAGGAAAGTCAAGCATCTTAACTTAAGGGAAAAAATATTAATGATTAGCTTTAGGAATAAAATTGCCAACAAAATAAGTTTATGAATATAGGCTTAAAAAATTTTTTTTGCTGAATATATTTACAAAGGTAGGATTATTATTAAAATGTGATACACTTTCAAATGTTTGGAAATAGGGACAAAGGGGTTCAACATTCTTGAAGTGTGTAAAATGAAACTTTACATCCCAAACAGGATAGTTGGAAATATAAAATCAAGAGATTTAAAGGAGAACAGTTTAGAAAGGAAAACAGATTAACAAAAAATAAAATAAAAATAGGCTAACAAACTAAACATGGTATAGTTACATATAAAAGGATTTCTGAGTAGTTTCTTCCTATCTGTAATTAACTCTTTCAGGTAAATATTCAGTCAAAGCTCTATTAGGGCTCTTTCCTCTCTCAAAATCTGTCTGCTGGTTCCCCTGCTTCCTGAGATGGGTTTGCAGAGCACCTTTAGTTATTCTGTGGACCAGGAGAGATGCCTGTAATCGGTTGCCTCTGCTGCCTCCGGCTGACCCCAATTTCCAACAAGTAGGGAAAACTGTAGGTATGGTGGTTCTCCTTTTGTTAGTTTTCCACCTGCTATAACAAATACCACGTAATGGGTTGGCTTAACAACAGGAGTTTATTGGCTCACAGTTTCAGAGTCTAGAAGGCTTGCTTCCTCCTAGACCCTCTATCTTCTGGCTGGCCAGCAAATTTTGGAGTTCCTTAGCTTTTCTTCCTCATGGCAACATCTTCTCCTTTCTCTTCCAGCTTCCATTGACTTCCAGCTTCTGGCTGCTTTCTATGACTTTTCTTTCTGTATCCAATTTCCTTCACTTCTAAGGACTTCAGCCCTATCAGATTAAGGCCTACCTATATTCAATTTGGGCCTACCTTAACTAATACCATCTCCAAAGGTTCTATCTACAAATGGGTTCACATACGTAGGACCAGAGGCTGGGACCTGAATATGCCTTTTGTAGGGGACATAATTCAATCCTCAACACTCCTTTTTCCTATTTGGCTCAGATAGGACTGTATCTCTTTCCTGCTGTGATCTCCAGCCTTAAAGGAGATGAAAAGTACACTTTACTTCAAGTTGGTTGGGACATCCCTGATACAGATCATACTTAAGAAAAAAAACTTGAAGAAAAAATTTATTTGGTAAAAAATATGAGTTGAAACTTTTTTAATTAAATGGAGCACTTGGAGAATATTATTTAAAATCAACAATATGTAAAGCTGGTTCATACTCCCGTTATGAATAAAATAGGTCTCCCAGGGCATGTTCTTTATCTGGTACCCGCCACCTCCTTCATTTAACAAAGAATTTCTATGTTCTTTCTGCCTAATATGTGCCTGGGGCCTACAGAGCAGGCAGTTTAGAGAGGGCCAAACCAGAAAAACAGTAATTATACAATCAAATCACTTAATTATCACACTTGTAAGTGGCACAGAGGAGACGTATAGTGTACTATGATAGAGAACAGGGAAAGAACGCAACAGAGTCTGAGGGTTTATCAAAGGCTTCCCTAAGAAACCCGTGTTTGAGCTGAGACCAAAAGTGTAAGTAGGAGTTGGCCTGGTGCAAAGAAGAGGATTCGGCTCCCAATGGGGAGATATGGATTTGAATTGGCTCAGTAGAAGGAAGATTGGTTGTGACACATTGAGATATATTTTTAAATAACTGTTAGAATGGGGGGGATGAATACCAGCTTAAAGGATTGGGTATATGGCATTGTTCACTGATAAGAGGAAAAATATCTTTGTTTCAATTCACCTGTTCATCTCTTCCTCCTCATCTTCCTCCTCCTGCTTCTTTTTAATATGTCATAAAAATGAACAAGGTACAGTGTAAGTGTTTTTTAAAATTTGTCTTTACCAATAGCCAACTTTGTCATCATAGCCTCATAACTATTCCCCCTGCATCTGCTCTTTCACTTCTCCCAATCTTCATATGGCCTTTACACACACTTAATCCTCAGAGCAATCTGTAAAATAAAACATTATCTCTCTATTTTATGAATGAGGAAATGGAAGAAAAGAGATCTGAGAAAAAAGCTGGAGGTCAGATCATCTGTGAAAGCCCGCATCAGGCCTAACGCCTGTGTGACTCCCAAGTCAAGCCCTTTATTTTGAATCCTGCTAATTTCCTTGATCTGACTACAAACATCCTTTTCAGGCTCCCCCTAAGAATCCTCCCCTAGCGCCAGGCTCACTGTACTATCTTTAAAATCTACCTGCACCTTCCCTATCTAAGCTTCCAAGACTCGCTCTCTTCAGTCTGAATGTTCTTCTCCCTTCTAAGCCAAGCTCGTCCTCATTTTTCAAGGGCCAGCTCCAAGTCACCTGCTCAACAGAGCTTTCCCTGATCCCTGTCTTCCTGTCTTCCTACTTGCTTAGTATTCTGCTGTTCTCTCAAGAGATTTTAGTTTATTTTACATTATAAGTGTGTTTCCATGTTTAGCTTGTCCATTTAACTCTCAGTTCCTTTTCCATATTTGCTCATCGCTACCCTTTGCCGTAAATTTAGTACGGAGTTTTGCATATGAAATGCTCTTAGATATAGTTTGATGTTTTTAATAAAATTTTAAAAAAGCTGGTGTGGGTATTATTTATGTCTCCTACTACTGATTTGCTCTTTTTTTCCAAATGCAATTTTTTTTATTGAGAAATCTTCACACACATGCGTTCACTAATTTGCTGTTTAATTAAAGTTCATAGAAGGGAAAGCATCCGAGATATGTAACAGAAGAATGCATTTCCAGCCAACCAATCCAGGAAAGCATACAACCAGGATAAAGATGAGTACAAGCACTCTCGATTTAAGTGGTATTGTTCCAAATCAGTTGTAAATCCATTCACAGGAGCTAAAACAACCTTTCCTCTTTGCCATATAAATCAGTGACTTCAGGAGAGGTTGCCTGTCCCCAGGGGATATATAGAGTCATCCATCGGGATTTGGAAAGAAAAGATTAGAACTTCAGATTCTATGTTTTGACACAATGATTTGGTTCTATCCTGTGATTGTACCTGTTCTAGTCTGCCAAAGCTGCCAGAATACAACACACCAGAGACAGACTGGCTTTTAATAAAAGGGGAAAAACTCACAGTTCTTCAGGGGAAGGCAGCTAACTTTCATCTGAGGTTCTCTGTTACATGGGAAGGCACATGGTGATGTCTGCTGGCCTTCTCTCCCAGCTTCTGGGTTCCGACAGTTTTCCTGGAGCGATACCTTTCTGTATCTCCAAATGTCTGGGCTGTGCTGCATCGAGCTCTTGTCTGACCTCTGTCTTTTAATCCTCCAGCTAATTAAATTAAAATCACTCATTGCGGAAGGCACTCCCCTTAGCCAATTGCAGATGTAATCAGCCACAGATGTGTTTCTCATGGTAATAGTTCAAGTCCATAGCAACAGAACTAGCACCATCACCTGGCCAACTTGACACCTGGATCTAACTGCCACAGTACCATAATTGTAATTACAGTTTGGGGAGCAACCCAAATTGTGTTCCTTCTTGGTATTTCCAGGCAAGATTTTTTGTTTTTTTTTTTAATTTTTTTTAGTTGTATAACAGATATATAAAGCAAAGAAAGAAAAAAAAGCAATAATTTTCAAAGCACTCTTCAACAAGTAGTTACAGGACAGATCCCAGAGTTTGTCATGGGCTACCATACCATCATCTCAGATTTTTCCTTCTAGACACTCTAGAACATTGGAGGCAAGAAGGAATAAATTTATTTTATCATCACAATCAACTTTGTTTTCTTTTTTTGTGAAAAAATAACATATATACAGAAAAGCAATACATTTCAAAGTACATCGCGACAATTAGTTGTAGAACAGATTTCAGAGTTTGGTATGGGTAACAATTTCAACAATTTTGGGGGTTTTTACTTCTAGCTCCTCTAAGATATTAGAGACTGAAAGAAATATCAATATAATGATTGAGCAATCATACTCGTTTGTTAAACCCTACCTTCTCTGTTAAACTCCACAATCATCTTTTATCTTTAGGAGTATTTGGGCTATGGCCATTCTAACTTTTTCATGTTGGAAGGGGCTATCAATAATATGGGGCAGGGGAATGGAACTAGCTGATGTTCTGGAGAGGCTGGGCCCTCTAGGTTTCAGGACTTATCTGGTCCAGGAACCCATCTGGAGGTTGTAGGTTTCTGGAAAGTTATCCTAGTGTATGGAACCTTTGTAGAATCTTATATAATGCCCTAGGTGTTCTTTAGGATTGGCAGGAATGATTTTGATTGGGATTTGGCAAGTTATGATATGTAGCAATGTCTAGCTGAAGCTTGAGTAAGTGTGACCTCCAGAGTAGCCTTTCAACTCTATTTGAACTCTCTCAGCCATTGATACATTATTTGTTACACTGATTGTGCCAGGGCCACACTCATCCCTGGGAGTCATCTCCCACGCCGTCAGAGAGACTTTCACCCCTAACTATTCTTTTTTAAAAATGTGTTGACTATTTTCATATGATCACACTTTTAAATGAAATTTATAATCATTTTCCTTGGGCAGAGAGGAAATGCTTAGAAACATTTTAATGAGGTAGTCTCTGCTTAGAAACATTTTTTTTTAACAGAAACAAAGTGTGTAATTGTATGAATTTCCTCCTTGCCTTGTAATTAGTATATATATATATTTATACATAAAGCAAATATCTTTGTTTTTCTTTCTATTTTATCCCTTTTCTTGTATGACATAAGTTGTTTAGCTCATATTATAAAATTTAAGTTGTAGGACATCAAGTTTATAAGTGAATATACCTAAGGACTTGCAGCCTATTCGGGAGAGATTTAATGCATTTCCATTTGCACACAGGACAATTGAATATTGTGTGAGGAAAAAAATGCATCTGCTATTGTTTTCCATTTAGAGATTAAGTATGGTTTAAGGTGATGTTTATAGCTGCCAAGTTGACAAGGGGTGGACAGTGATGGTCAGGTTCATGTGTCAACTTAACCAGATAATAGTGCCCATTTGTCCAGTCAAGCAAGCATTGGCCTATCTGGTATGAGGACATTTCATGAACTTAAGTTATGAGCATGTTGGCTGCATTCATGGCTGATTACATTGTCAGTCAGCTAAGGGGAATGTTTTCTGCAATGAATGACAATCTACTTAACCCCAGTCTTTTTTTTTTAATTAAAAAATTAATTAAAATTAAAATTAAATTAAATTAATTTTTTTAATTAAAAAAAATTACAAGAAACAAACATTTCCAACACATACATTCAGCAATTCACAATATCATCATATAGTTGCATATTCATCATCATGATCATTTCTCAGAACATTAGCATCAATTCAGAAAAAGAAATAAAAAGACAACAGAAAAATATAACAAACAGAAAAAAAAAATTTTATAGGCCATACCCCTTACTGATCCCTTTCATTGATCACTAGCATTTCAAACTAAATCTATTTTAACATTTGTTCCCCCTATTATTTATTTTTATTCCATATGTTCCTCTCATCTGTTGATAAGGTAGATAAAAGGAGCATCAGACACAAGGTTTTCACAATCACACAGTCACACTGTGAAAGCTATATCGTTATACAATCATCATCAAGCAACATGGCTACTGGAACACAGCTCTACATTTTCAGGCAGTTCCCTCCAGCCTCTCCATTACATCTTGGATAACAAGGTGATATCTATTTAATGCATAAGAATAACCTCCAGGATAACCTCTCGACTCTGTTTGGAATCTCTCAGCCATTGACACTTAGTCTCATTTCACTCTTCCCCCTTTTGGTCCAGAAGGTTTTCTCAATCCCTTGATGCTGGGTCTTAGATCATTCTAGAGTTTTTCTCAATCCCTTGATGCTGAGTCTCAGCTCATTCTGGGATTTCTGTCCCACGCTGTGCTTAGAAACATTTTAATGAGGTAGTTGAGACAGAAAAATGAGGTTCACTAACCTAGGCTGGCGTGGGCCAGTTTTTAGACATTATAAACGGCTAAATGACTCAGTATAAGAAAGAGGACACCAGTTTTGGTCAGTAGTGATACTGATGAATAGCGGGGGGGCATTCTCTGCTCCATACGCTCAAATGACCAATTCCTGGGACAACCAGGTTTCAAAGAAAGAACCAGTTTGTTGCTAAGCATGAAGCAGGAGATCAGGTGGCCTATCAGCCTAAAAATCTGTCTCCCCAAACTGCAAAAACTCTGATAGTTGTATAGTATCAAAAGATGGGCAGAGTAGGTGAACTCATTGTCCTCCCCCCATGTGGGACATGACTCCTAGGGGTCTAAATCTCCCTGGCAACGTGGGACATGGCTCTTGTGGGTGAACTAGGAGTCAGCATCATGGGACTGAGAAAGCCTTCTTGACCAAAAGGAGAAGAGAGAAATGAAATAAAATAAAGTTTCAGTGTTTGAGAGATTTCAAACAGAGTAGAGAGGTTATCCTGGATGCTATTCTATGCATTATATAGATATCCCTTTTTAGTTTATGGTGTATTGGAGTGGCTGGAGGGAAGTACCTGAAACTTTTGAGCTGTGTTCCAGTAGCGTTGATTGTTGAAGAGGACTGTTATAACTATATAGCTTTTACAATGTGACCATGTGATTGTGAAAACCTTGTATCTAATGCTCCTTTTATCCAGGCAAGGACAGATGAGTTAAAAAAAAAAATGAAGATTAAATAATAGGGAAGGATAAAGGGTAAAAAATTTGGTAGATGAAATACTAGTGGTCTATGAGAGGGAGAGGTAAGGGGTATGGGATGTATGATTCTTTTCTTCCTTTACTTCCTTTTCTGGAGTAATGCAAATGTTCTAAAAATGATAGTGGTGATGAATGTACAGCTATGTGATGATACTGTGAGCCACTGATTGGATACTACGGATGGACTGTATGTATGTGAAGATTTCTCAGTTAAAATATTTTTTTTTTTTTTTTTGGGACTTCCTGGAAGATGGCGGCTTAGTAAGACGCGCGGATCTTAGTTTCTTCTCCAGGACACCTACTAGGGGAGTAGAAACGATACAGAAAGCGCCCAAAGCCACAACAGAGATAAAAAAGACAGCGTACCCCATCCTGGAACGGCTGGCTGGCTGAGAGAAGCAGCTCGGGTGAGATCGCCGAGGCGCGCGGGCCTTACCGGGCGGGGTGGCAAGCGGCCGGAGTTACTCCCTTCCCCCTTCCCGGGCCGGCTGGGAGAATTGGAGAGGTGGTCCCCTGAAACCAAGGTGACTGGCGCCCACACCACGCGCAGCCCCCGGACCAACTGAGAGAATTGGATCGGAAACCCCCAGGCCGCGGAGAACGGTGACGGGTGGGGGAGGCCCCTTCCAAACCCATGACTCCCGGGGAACGTGCACTCTCTCGGGCGGGCCGCTGCCGCTGGCGCCCTCCCGCCACGCTTGTTGCCCAGGGCCGACTAGGAAATTCGGACGGGCTCTTTCCCTGGCTGAGGCGACCAGCAACCCTCCCTGCGTTCGGACACCGGGCCGGCTCAAGCCATTTCGGCTAGCGAACCCCCAGGACGGCGAGAGTTTTCCAAAGTTTAAGGTCCCACAGCACCTTTTACTGGTGGGACCCGCAGACAAACGGGTGCCACGAGCGCCACCTACTGGGCAGGATAAGAAAAACAGAACCCAGAGATTTCACAGAAAAATATTACAACCTTGCTGGGTCCAACACCAAGAGAAATCTGAATAAATGCCCAGACGCCAGCAGCAGAAGATAACTGTCCACGCTCAAAAGATTGAGAATATGGCTCAGTCAAAGGAACAAACCAATAGCTCAAATGAGTCACAAGAGCTGAGACAACTAATGCTGAATATACGAACAGAAATGGAAAACCTCTTCAAAAATGAAATCGATAAATTGAGGGAGGACATGAAGAGGACATGGGCTGAACATAAAGAAGAAATAGAAAAACTGAAAAAACAAATCGCAGAACTTATGGAAGTGAAGGATAAAGTAGCAAACATAGAAAAAATAATGGATAGCTACAATGATAGATTTAAAGAGACAGAAGATAGAATTAGTGATTTGGAGGATGGAACATCTGAATTCCAAAAAGAAACAGAAACTATAGGGAAAAGAATGGAAAAATTTGAACAGGGTATCAGGGAACTCAAGGACAATATGAACCGCACAAATATACGTGTTGTGGGTGTCCCAGAAGGAGAAGAGAAGGGAAAAGGAGGAGAAAAACTAATGGAAGAAATTATCACTGAAAATTTCCCAACTCTTATGAAAGACCTAAAATTACAGATCCAAGAAGTGCAGCGCACCCCAAAGAGATTAGACCCAAATAGGCGTTCTCCAAGACACTTACTAGTTAGAATGTCAGAGGTCAAAGAGAAAGAGAAGATCTTGAAAGCAGCAAGAGAAAAACAATCCATTACATACAAGGGAAACCCAATAAGATTTTGTGTAGATTTCTCAGCAGAAACCATGGAAGCTAGAAGACAGTGGGATGATATATTTAAAATACTAAAAGAGAAAAACTGCCAACCAAGACTCCTATATCCAGCAAAATTATCCTTCAAAAATGAGGGAGAAATTAAAACATTCTCAGACAAAAAGTCACTGAAAGAATTTGTGACCAAGAGACCAGCTCTGCAAGAAATACTAAAGGGAGCACTAGAGTCAGATACAAAAAGACAGAAGAGAGAGATATGGAAAAGAGTGTAGAAAGAAGGAAAATCAGATATGATATATATAATACAAAAGGCAAAATGTTAGAGGAAAATATTATCCAAACAGTAATAACACTAAATGTCAATGGACTGAATTCCCCAATCAAAAGACATAGATTGGCAGAATGGATTAAAAAACAGGATCCTTCTATATGCTGTCTACAGGAAACACATCTTAGACCCAAAGATAAACATAGGTTGAAAGTGAAAGGTTGGGAAAAGATATTTCATGCAAATAACAACCAGAAAAGAGCAGGAGTGGCTATACTAATATCCAACAAATTAGACTTCAAATGTAAAACAGTTAAAAGAGACAAAGAAGGACACTGTATACTAATAAAAGGAACAGTTAAACAAGAAGACATAACAATCATAAATATTTACGCACCGAATCAGAATGCCCCAAAATACGTGAGGAATATACTGCAAACATTGAAAGGGGAAATAGACTCATATACCATAATAGTTGGAGACTTCAACTCACCACTCTCATCAAGGGACAGAACATCTAGACAGAGGATCAACAAAGAAATAGAGAATCTGAATATAACTATAAATGAACTAGACTTAATAGACATTTATAGGACATTACATCCCACAACAGCAGGATACACCTTTTTCTCAGGTGCTCATGGATCATTCTCAAAGATAGACCATATGCTGGGTCACAAAGCAAGTCTTAACAAATTTAAAAAGATTGAAATCTTACACAACACTTTCTCGGACCATAAAGGAATGATGTTGGAAATCAATAATAGGCAGAGTGCCAGAAAATTCACAAATACGTGGAGGCTCAACAACACACTCCTAAACAACGACTGGGTCAAAGAAGAAATTGCAAGGGAAATTAGCAAATATCTCGAGGCGAATGAAAATGAAAACACAACATATCAAAACTTATGGGACGCAGCAAAGGCAGTGCTAAGAGGGAAATTTATTGCTCTAAATGCCTATATCAGAAAAGAAGAAAAGGCAAAAATTCAGGAATTAACTATCCATTTGGAAGAACTGGAGAAAGAACAGCAAGCTAACCCCAAAGCAAGCAAAAGGAAAGAAATAACAAAGATTAGAGCACAAATAAATGAAATTGAAAACATGAAAACAATAGAGAATATCAATAAGGCCAGAAGTTGGTTCTATGAGAAAATCAATAAGATTGATGGGCCCTTAGCAAGATTGACAAAAAGAAGAAGAGAGAGGATGCAAATAAATAAGATCAGAAATGGAAGAGGAGACATAACTACTGACCTCACAGAAATAAAGGAGGTAATAACAGGATACTATGAACAACTTTACGCTAATAAATACAACAATTTAGAGGAAATGGACGGGTTCCTGGAAAGACATGAACAACCAACTTTGACTCAAGAAGACATAGATGACCTCAACAAACCAATCACAAGTAAAGAAATTGAATTAGTCATTCAAAAGCTTCCTAAAAAGAAAAGTCCAGGACCAGATGGCTTCACATGTGAATTCTACCAAACGTTCCAGAAAGAATTAGTACCAATTCTCTTCAAACTCTTCAAAAAAATCGAAGTGGAGGGAAAACTACCCAATTCATTCTATGAAGCCAACATCACCCTCATACCAAAACCAGGTAAAGATATTACAAAAAAAGAAAACTACAGACCAATCTCTCTAATGAATACAGATGCAAAAATCCTCAATAAAATTCTAGCAAATCGTATCCAACAGCACATTAAAAGAATTATACATCATGACCAAGTAGGATTCATCCCAGGTATGCAAGGATGGTTCAACATAAGAAAATCAATTAATGTAATACACCATATCAACAAATCAAAGCAGAAAAATCACATGATCATCTCAATTGATGCAGAGAAGGCATTCGACAAGATTCAACATCCTTTCCTGTTGAAAACACTTCAAAAGATAGGAATACAAGGGAACTTCCTTAAAATGATAGAGGGAATATATGAAAAACCCACAGCTAATATCATCCTCAATGGGGAAAAATTGAAAACTTTCCCCCTAAAATCAGGAACAAGACAAGGATGTCCACTATCACCACTATTATTCAACATTGTGTTGGAGGTTCTAGCCAGAGCAATTAGACAAGAAAAAGAAATACAAGGCATCAAAATTGGAAAGGAAGAAGTAAAACTATCACTGTTTGCAGACGATATGATACTATACGTCGAAAACCCGGAAAAATCCACAACAAAACTACTAGAGCTAATAAATGAGTACAGCAAAGTAGCAGGTTACAAGATCAACATTCAAAAATCTGTAGCATTTCTATACACTAGTAATGAACAAGCTGAGGGGGAAATCAAGAAACGAATCCCATTTACAATTGCAACTAAAAGAATAAAATACCTAGGAATAAATTTAACTAAAGAGACAAAAAACCTATATAAAGAAAACTACAAAAAACTGCTAAAAGAAATCACAGAAGACCTAAATAGATGGAAGGGCATACCGTGTTCATGGATTGGAAGACTAAATATAGTTAAGATGTCAATCCTACCTAAATTGATTTACAGATTCAATGCAATACCAATCAAAATCCCAACAACGTATTTTTCAGAAATAGAAAAACCAATAAGCAAATTTATCTGGAAGGGCAGGGTGCCCCGAATTGCTAAAAACATCTTGAGGAAAAAAAACGAAGCTGGAGGTCTCGCGCTGCCTGACTTTAAGGCATATTATGAAGCCACAGTGGTCAAAACAGCATGGTATTGGCATAAAGATAGATATATCGACCAATGGAATCGAATAGAGTGCTCAGATATAGACCCTCTCATCTATGGACATTTGATCTTTGATAAGGCAGTCAAGCCAACTCACCTGGGACAGAGCAGTCTCTTCAATAAATGGTGCCTAGAGAACTGGATATCCATATGCAAAAGAATGAAAGAAGACCCATGTCTCACACCCTATACAAAAGTTAACTCAAAATGGATCAAAGATCTAAACATTAGGTCTAAGACCATAAAACAGTTAGAGGAAAATGTTGGGAGATATCTTATGGATCTTACAACTGGAGGCGGTTTTATGGACCTTAAACCTAAAGCAAGAGCACTGAAGAAGGAAATAAATAAATGGGAACTCCTCAAAATTAAACACTTTTGTGCATCAAAGAACTTTATCAAGAAAGTAGAAAGACAGCCTTCACAATGGGAGACAATATTTGGAAATGATATATCAGATAAAGGTCTAGTATCCAGAATTTATAAAGAGATTGTTCATCTCAACAACAAAAAGACAGCCAACCCAATTACAAAATGGGAGAAAGACTTGAACAGACACCTCTCAGAAGAGGAAATACGGATGGCCAAGAGGCACATGAAGAGATGCTCAATGTCCCTGGCCATTAGAGAAATGCAAATCAAAACCACAATGAGATATCATCTCACACCCACCAGAATGGCCATTATCAACAAAACAGAAAATGACAAGTGCTGGAGAGGATGAGGAGAAAGAGGCACACTTATCCACTGTTGGTGGGAATGTCAAAGGGTGCAACCACTGTGGAAGGCAGTTTGGCGGTTCCTCAAAAAGCTGAATATAGAACTGCCATACGACCCAGCAATACCATTGCTAGGTATCTACTCAAAGGACTTAAGGGCAAAGACACAAACGGACATTTGCACACCAATGTTTATTGCAGCATTATTTACAATTGCAAAGAGATGGAAACAGCCAAAATCTCCATCAACAGAAGAGTGGCTAAACAAACTGTGGTATATACATACGATGGAATATTATGCAGCTTTAAGACAAGATAAACTTATGAACCATGTAATAACATGGATGGACCTAGAGAATATTATGCTGAGTGAATCCAGCCAAAAACTAAAGGACAAATACTGTATGGTCCCACTGATGTGAACGGACATTCGAGAATAAACTTGAAATATGTCATTGGTAACAGAGTTCAGCAGGAGTTAGAAACAGGGTAAGACAATGGGTAATTGAAGCTGAAGGGATACAGACTGTGCAACAGGACTAGATACAAAAACTCAAAAATGGACAGCACAATAATACCTAATTGTAAAGTAATCATGTTAAAACACTGAATGAAGCTGCATCTGAGCTATAGGTTTTTGTTTTGTTTTGTGTTGTTTTGTTTTGATTTTACTATTATTACTTTTATTTTTTTCTCTATATTAACATTCTATATCTTTTTCGGTTATGTTGCTAGTTCTTCTAAACCAATGCAAATGTACTAAGAAATGATGATCATGCATCTATGTGATGATGTTAAGAATTAATGATTGCATGTGTAGAATGGTATGATCTCTAAATGTTGGGTTAATTTCTTTTTTTCCGTTAATTAAAAAAAAAAAAAAAAAGAGAAGGGATAATTGGAGATGAAGGGATACAGACTGTGCAACGGGACTGGATATAAAAACTCAGAAATGGACAGCACAATACTACCCAATTGTAATGCAATTATGTTAAAACACTGAATGAAGCTGCATGTGAGGAATAGGTTTTTTGTTTTTGTTTTTTTTGTTTTTTTTCTTTCTATTATTGTTTTAATTCTTATTCTGTTGTCTTTTTATTTCTTTTTCTAAATCGATGCAAATGTACTAAGAAATGATGAATATGCAACTATGTGATGTTATTAAGAATTACTGATTGTACATGTAGATTGGAATGATTTCTAATTGTTTTGTTAATTCTTTTTTTAATTAATTAAAAAAAAAAAAGTGAAAAAAAAAATATTTTTTTAAAAAAAGATGGACAGGCAGTGGCTCAGCAGGCAGAGTTCTCACCTGCCATGCCATAGACCCAGGTTCGTTTCCCAGTGCCTGCCCATGCAAAAAAAAAAAAAGATGGGCAAACTTTAGGACAATGAGTATGATAACTTGAGATGACAAAGATAATCCAAGTATTGAGCACGCAGAGATTGATTACATGCTAGTTGTGCCTAGTCAGAGGGTGTAGTAATTGGGGAGGATTCTGGGCTGGCTCAAGTTCTTTCATTAATAAACATTAGGGGCTATTCTTGTGATCATAAGTCTCGAAAGTTGCAAAACAGGATAAGTGTGTGTAAGCAGGGCCAGTTGCAAGGTTTTTAAAATCACATTTTTAAAAGTTACATAGTTATACATCATTATCAAATATCAAGGCAGCTGGGTTACAGTTCAGTAATTTTACTTATTTTCGTTTGTCCATTTAACAATATGTGAGAGGTAAGAAAAACGTCTTTAGAATGATTCAGTAATCATAATTATTTGTTAATTCTTAACTCTCAGTTCCAACAGCAAACAACATAATACACAAGCCCTCAGGAAAAACAGGAATTTTGAGTTAATTATAAACTCAAAATTAAACAAGGAACCAAAAACCAAAGCTGTAAACACATTGGGCAGTGATATAGCCCCTTTCTACCCCAAGACCTAAGAATTGAGTTTTAATGCCCTTTTGAGTATTTGAAACAAGGCATAGAGCCATTAGAGACAGAGAATTGTATTTGAGACCTATGCATAAAAGTTTAAAAGGCTATCTTCTCAGATAAAGTGATGAGCTAAAAATAAAGATTCATTCACGGGCATAGGTGATAAGGAACTCTTAAGGTGTATGTGTGTTGGCATGTATGACTGGGAGGGAAGGAACAGGTTTTCAGTAAGAATTTGTAACCATGCACTTCAGCCAGGGCTTGAAGTTTCACTTCCATCATTGCCATGGTCAGGTTCATGTGTCAGCTTGGCCAGCTGGTGCCCGTTTGTATGGTTGGGCAAGCGCTGGCCTGTCTCTTGCTATGAGGACATTTCATAGAAGTAAATCATGATCACATTGGCTGCATCCACAGCTGATTCCATTTATAATCAGCCAAGGGGTGTGTCTTCTGCAATGAGTGATGCTTAATCTAATCATCAGAAGGCTTTTAAGGAGGATTCAGAAGAGACAGTCACTCTTCCTACTTCAGCTGGCGAGCCTCTCCTGTGGGGTTTGTCCAGACACTTCATCAGAGTTGTCAGCTTCACAGCCTGCCCTACGTATTTTGGATTCTACATTCCCGTGGTTACGTGAGACACTTTTATTAATTTTATATCTACAGATATTTCCTGCTGATTCTGTTTCTCTAGAGAACCCTAATTAATACAATCATGTTTCGGGAACTCCAATGCTAAGAAATTAGCAAAACTACTGGTCCTAATGGTGATAACCCTGAGACACCTGGCTGCAGCAAATCCAGCGTCTCTTGGGTGGGACAAGTCCTCTACCAGGCCATGTGGGCATCCGCATATAAAGCCCACAAAGATGAGCTCACAATCAAAATTATCTTTTTTACTTTTTTTATTGAGTGATATAATATATGTACAAAGCAAAGAAAGAAAAAAGCAATAGCCTTCAAAGTACTCATCAACAAGTAGTTACAGGACAAACCCCAGAGTTTGTCATGGGCTACCATTCCTTCATCTCAGATTTTTCCTTCTAACTGCTCAAGAATACACAATGCTGGAAGGAATGAAAAAATTTTTTTATCCTCGCAATCGATTTTTTTTTCTTTTTTGTGAGAAATAACATATATACAAAAAAAGCAATAAATTTCAAAGTACAGTAGCACAATTAGTTGTAGAACAGATTTCAGAATTTGATATGATTACTGAATCATTATATTGATATTTCTTTTAGTCTCCAGGATCTTAGAGCAGCTAGAAGTAAAAACCTAAAATTGTGGAATTGTAGCTCGCAATCAAAATTTTACGACGAGGTTCAGTGGTTCAGTGGCCGAGTTCTCACCTGCCTTGCCGGAGACCCAGGTTCAATTCTCAGTGCCTGCCCACGCAAAAAAAAAAAAAAAAATTATGACCACCAAAGCAAACCCCTGAAAAGATAGTTTAGCAGAGTGGAATGCTGAGAATTTGATATAGAACTCTTGTATAAGAACTATATTGTTCTTGTATAAGAACTATAAAACTATGTTTTTAATAATTAAAGGCAAAAAAAAAGAATACTTGAAATATAAAACAAGACTCAAATTCAATTCATTCAAATTACATACTCCGGGCCCACAACAGGGTGGGGGCAGAGGGCTGGGCCCACGACAAGCATCCCCTCCTCGGGTGCCATGGCTTGCGGACCACACAGGCGTGTACGACCTACCTGCCTAGCTTAGTGGTACTGAGGTGGCCACAGACAGTAGCAGCGGGGCGGGCAGCATGGGCAGCCCCAGGCACTGGACCAGCTGCAGTGGGACATCATCCACTGGCTGCCATCTCTGCTCAGCTGCGTGGATGAGGGGGTTTGCTCTGGCAGGGCCAGCTGCGGGAAGAGGGCCCTTCAGCCGGGGGTGGGCTCTGCGCCACAGGGATTCCAAGTCCTAAGGGCACAGGCCATGTTTCCATACATCCAATACCAAAAACAATTCCTGGAATAAGAGGAGATGCTCAATACTTGTTTACTGAATGAATGCCCAAGAATTTTCATGTCACACTCTCATCCTCAGTCGGAAAGTTGGATGGACACTGAGGCACAGACAGATTATAAAAAACTCCAGATTCCAAATAAGAAAGCCAAGGCCTAAAGCAGAAGTGTGATTTTTAAAAGGTTCCACAGTTGATAAAGTGCAGAGGCCAGGACGAGAATGCAACAAAAGAATTCAGTTTTTTTATTGCACCACAATTCCTTCACTGGCACTGTCCCAGAAAATGAACAGCCAGTCAACCAGAAGGATTCACAACACTCATTTAGAGACCCTCCAAAGCATGGAGGGCAGTGTCTCCAACTGTTGCACTGAGAGAACTGGTACCTTTGAAGAACACCTCTTTGGTGTGGCTCGTTGGGCTCACAGAGGCATTTCTGAGGTGGTGGGTCTTGACATGCCCATTAAAAAGACGTAGAGGGGTGCATGGGTAGTTCAGTGGTAGAATTCTCACCTGCTATGTGGGAGACCTGAGTTCAATTCCTGATCCATGCACGTCCTGCAAATAAACAAAAAGCCAAACAAACAAAAACTCAACAAATGGTGCTGCAATAATGGGATACTCATGTGGAAAAAGAATGAAATGTGACCCCTGCCATACAGCATACAAAAAAAAGGACAGAGTATTTTGGATGCTAAAGAGATGTAATGAATAACTTTGATACTACACACACACACACCGCAATGGAAGTGTTAACAGCAGAATGGATGCTGAGGGAGGGAGAAGGATAAGCATGGGAGAAATTTAAAGAAGTCACCCAAGACATTGCACAGAGAGATAAAGAGATGGAAATATGGCAGAGAGGTTAAGAGAGATGAAATGTAGAATGAGGTCAAATATATATATATCTACTAGGAGTGCCAAAGGAAAAGGAGCACACAAGAATACAGGAGTGGCAATGGGAAGAGATAAAAATGCTGAAAAGCTTCCAAATTGATGAAAGGCCTGAGTCCTCAGATTTGGGAAAAATGATAAGTTCCTATTCAGATAAATTTTAAAAATCAACAATTAGACATATGAAGCTGCAGAACAACAAAAAGAAATAAAACTATCTTAAAACCATTCAGAGAGGGTGGGCCACGGTGGCTCAGCAGGCAAAGTTCTCGCCTGCCATGCCAGAGACCCAGGTTCAATTCCCGGTGCCTGCCCATGCAAAGAAAAAAAAACCATTCAAAGAGAATAGATTGTAGCTAAAAATGAATTAGATTGACAGCAGCCTTCTCAAATGCACCAACAGAAGTCAGAAAACAATGAATAGCTTTAAAATTCTGAAAGAAAATAACTGTCAACATATACTTCAGTTTCCAGTTAGTAAATAATTCATGAATGAAGGAAAAATAACATTTTAGGCAAAGCCTGAAAGACTTAACTTCCTGTTTGGTTTCAAAAAGTTGCCTAAATGCAAAATACCAGAAATCATCTGACTTTTAACAATGGGGATAGCTTACAAATTTACAGTTCTAAGGCTATGAAAATGTTCCAATTAGGGCACCAACAGAACGATACCTTCTCTGAAGTCAGGCTGCTGGCATCTGGAACACCTTTGTCCTGTGGGAAGGCACATGCCCAGCATCTGCTGGTCCTTCACTCTCACATTTCCTTGCTTGCCACTTCTGATTCCAGTGGCTGCTTCTCTGAGCTTCTGTGGGTCCTTATTAGCTTCTATGGGGCTTTTTTTAATGGGCTCCTCTTAAATGCATCTCTTAGCTTCTGATGTGTTTTGTCCTCTATAAAGGACTTCAGCAAGAGGATCAAGACCTACTTCAGAGTGAGGTGGGTCACATCTCAATTGAAATAACCTAATCCAGTGGTTCCACCCACAGCAGGCCTAGACCCACAGGAATGGATTAAAAGAACCTGGCCGTTTTCTGGGCTACATGACCGTTCCACACCACCATACTACCTATAGATGAGCCCACTAAAAGAATATTTAAGGAAGTACTTCAAGAAGAAGGAAATTATAACAAGAAGGATAGAGGAAAAGGCAAGAAAGAAGAGTAAGCTAAGAAATTGGTCAACATGTGGGTAAATTTAAACAAGCATCAACAAAATACCCTAGTGAAGGAGTATAAAAATGAAGTGGAACTAAAATATGGTCAACAGTAAGAGAAGGCGTGACTGGAGCAGAAAGTATTCAAAAGTGCTTATATTCCTCCAGAAGAGGATGAAGATACTGATCAGTTTCAGACTATTTATGTTAAAATTTAAAGGTAACCACTAAAAAAAACAAAAGAAAAGAAAGAAAATATGTTATAGCTTCCAAACTAGTGGGTGGGGGGTGGGAGTGGGGGGGTCCTAACCCACATTCACTTTGAAGGTGTTCACTTGTTTCTGTATTTACTCACTGTTCCAAGTTTGAAGCCTCACTGGTTTAATTTTGCTGAAGAATAAACCTCTGAGTACTTAGTGAGGGGCAGAAGAGAGAATCCCCTGCTGTCCTGGATGGAAGAGAACTGGGGATCAACAAGTGTGTACTTAGACTCTTCTTTTTTAATTGTGAAAAATAACGTATATACAAAAAACCAGTAAATTTCAAAGCACACTGCAACAACTAGTTATAGAACAGATTTCAGAATTCACAATGGGTTACAGTTCCACAATTTTAGATTTTCCCTTCTAGCTACTCCAAGACACTGGAGATTAAAAGAAATCAATATAATGATTTGGCAGTCATACTCATTTGTTAAATCTTATCTTCTCTGTTATAACTCCACCTTCACCTTTGATCTTTCTCCCAATCTTTAGGGATATTTGGACTATGCCCATTCTAACTTTTTCAAGTTGGAAAGCGCTGTTGATAATATGGGATGGGGGATGGAACTAGTTGATGTTCTGGAAGGGCTGTCCGCTGTGGGTTTTAGGACTTATCTGGCCTAGGAACCTATCTGGAGGTTTAAGTTTCCTGAAATTAATCATAATGCATGGAACCTTTGTAGAATCTCAGATAGAGCCCTAGATTTTCTTTAGGTTGACAGGAATGGTTTTGGTCAGGGTTTGACAAACCATGATAAGTAGCAATATCTAGCTGAAGCTTGCATAAGAGTAGTCTCCAGAGTAGCCGCTCAACTCTATTTGAACTCTCTCAGCCATTGATACCTTATCTGTTACGATTCTTTTCTTCCTTTTGGTCAGGAAGGCACGGTCAGTCTCACAGTGCCAGGGAGACTTTCACTCTTGGATATCATGTCCCATGTAGAGGGTAGGGTAATGATTTTACTTGCAGAGTTGGGCTTAGAGAGAGGCCACGTCTGAGCAACAAAACAGGTCCTCTGGATGACTCTTAGGCATAAGTATGGGTAAGCTTAGCTTTTCTGCTACTATAAAAGTAAGCTTCACAAAAGCAAACCTTAAGATCAAGGGCTTGTCTCCCTCTCTCAATGTGGGACATGACTCCCAGGGGTGTGGACCTTTCTGGCAATGTGGGACAGAAATCCTAGAATGAGCTGGGACTCAGCATCAAGGGATTGAGAAAAACTTCTTGACCAAAAGGGGAAGAGCAAAATGAGACAAAATAAAGTGTCAATGACAGAGATTCCAAACAGAGTCAAGAGGTTGGCTGAGAGAGAGAAGCCACATCCGAGCAACAAAAGAGGTTCTCTTGGGGGTGACCCTTAGGCCTAATTTTTTTTTTTATCATCACATAGTTGTATATTCATCATCATGAATATTTCTTAGAACATCTGCATCAATTCAGAAAAAGCAATAAAAAGAAAACAGAAAACAATTCATATATGCCATACCCCTTATCCCTCCCTTTCATCAATCACCAGCATTTCAATCTACTAAATTTATTTTAACATTTGTTCCCCCTATTATTTTATTTTTAATCCATATGTTTTACTTATTCGTTGATAAGGTAGACAAAAGGAGCATCAGACACAAGGCTCTCATAACCGCACAGTCACACTGTGACAGCCATATCATCAGACAATTATCTTCAAGAAACATGGCCACTGGAGCACAGCTCCACATTTTCAGGCAGTTCCCTCCAACCTCTCCATTACACCTTAACTAAACAGGTGATATCTATTTAATATCTCCAGGATAACCTTTTGACTCTGTTTGGAGTTCCAGCTCATTCTAGTATCTTAGGCCTAATTTTTTTTTTCTTGCTGGTTCAATCAATTTATTCTACAGAAAAGGAATTTGAAATAATGTAAGTTTTACAGAAGATGTAAAACTACTTAATATCCTGTACACTAACAAAATCGTAACCATTGGAATTATAGTATCATTTAGCGGAAAAAGTACTGTCACACCTTATCAGTTTTCTACAAAGGTAAACTCTAACTTTATAGACTTATAAAAGGTCTGGGCCTCTGATCAATTGTTTGTGTTAAGTCAGGGAACATTACACCCTTTTCCAGTCACATGGACTTAACTAGAAAATGCTCTGACATGAAGAAAATATCACCCAATTACCTTTTTTTATTTATTTCCAAGTTTGGAGTCATTTTTCTGAACAAGAAAGAGAATTTTAAAGTTGTTTATAAATAGTCTATGGACTAATGAATCAAACATTCTTACTGATAGATCTGTAAGTTGTGAAATGTATGAATATTTACATGTATTTTTAAATACTCATTTTCTTTGCTTGGAACAATTTGTGTTGTTTTTTTTTTGCTGGGAATTGAACCCAGGTCTCCGACATGCCAGGTAAGAACTCTGCCTGCTGAGCCACCGTGGTTAGGCCTAATTTTAAGTAGGCTTAGGCTCTCCTTTGTGGGGTTAAGTTTCATATGAACAAACCCCAAGATTGGGGGCTCAGAGGCAGTATAATTTAATGGCTTTGGAGAGAGAGAGAAGTGGGCTCAAAACCTGACTCTTAAAGAACTTGTGGCAGCATGGAGATGGATTCCTGCAATTTCACTAGCTGGGGACTTTGTGGTTCACCATGGAGCCACAGGTCACAGCTGCAGTTCTCAACACCTTCCTGCAGAACAAGTACAGAACTTGCCTTTGATGTTCAACTCTTAGCATGCCAGGACCTACCTATCATTTCGGACTCCTGTCAATCCGAGAAAGCGGCCTAATGATACACAATCCTCCCCAGAAAAGAAGGCAAAGGAAGATAGAAAGAAAGGAAGAACAAGGAAAGCTTCCTCATTTTGTTGCATTGTTTTTTACCATTGCAAAGTGATGAAACACTCACCTTAGTCATACTTCATTCCTGCTGTGACTTGAAGTTTCCAACATTTCATGCTAATAAAAATCCTCTGAACATTTCCTTTTGATATGTTAGTAAAGTTACATCTGTTATTCAAATCCCAGTTCCTTTTCATTGAGACACAGATTGCATTTTAGTAAATGTTATGTAATTTTATCTCCTTAGATTTCATTTGATTAGAGTATAAAAACACAAATTCATAATCAATCTGTGATTATTTATTGAAAATTAGTATTTGTCCAGAACTGTATTACATGTTCTCTTCATCATATACCATTAGAAATATAGATATATCGATAAGGATATAGAAATTCCTTAATTAAATATAGTGGTATCAAACCCAGTGCATAGAACAATGTAAATTTTAACAATTTAATTTAAAATATCACAACTCAAAAAATGATATACAAGTATTATTTTTGCATGAAATAAAATCTCTGAAATTATGAATAAACATTATACAATTTGTTGAAAATAAAACAGTTAAGATGTTACTTAATATGTATTCATAATACTTAGTAATGTTGAATACCTATTTTTTACATAAGATATTTATTCACAGCCATCTTACATTTTTTCAAGTAAAATAAAGATACATATTTTATAGAAAAATA
This sequence comes from Tamandua tetradactyla, assembly GCF_023851605.1. Lineage (NCBI taxonomy): Eukaryota > Metazoa > Chordata > Mammalia > Pilosa > Myrmecophagidae > Tamandua > Tamandua tetradactyla. The sequence goes on along the minus strand of NC_135351.1, from coordinate 20,820,781 downwards.
TCATTCAATATATTTTGAAGATTATCAGTAGTACATTTGCCTCATACCTGCCTAAAAGCGAGTTTATAAGATGAAGGGGTTATTTATGAAACTGTGCAAAGCACTGAGTAACAAACCTGGTCAGGCACTCAGGGGCTACAGTCTTTATCTCAGACTACATATGAATTCAAAAGTAGCTCCCTCACTTCCACCATGTATACAAGTTGTCTCAAACATAAAATTTTTGCATGACTTGGATAATTTGAAAATATCATGAATATCATGAAAATTGCAGACATACGAAAAAGATATAAAATACAATATATTAAACCATCATGGACCTACTTACCCTACAAAAAAGAAAACATATTTGAAGATGCTTAAGTACCCTCTCAATTGCCATTCCTTTCCCTTTCCCCTGAGGAAACATTAACCTATAGTGTGGTGGCTGGAGGGGTATAATTTCTTTTTGGCGTGTGCAGGCACCGGGAAACATAATTTTGTATGTGTTTAAATTGTATATAACTGTATTGCAATATGCATTTTATGGCTGAGTGTCTGCATTTATGTGCATAGTAAAAAAAAAGTAGGCCTTTTTAAAATTATATTACATTGTCTTTAAACTTTACATAAATGCATCGTGTGTGTAAAAAAAGAAAACAAACACCTGGCTCTGACATTTGACAGCTGGGTGAATGTGGGCAAATTATTCAACTTCTCTAAGCCTCAATTTCCTTATCTGTAAACAGAATGGTCGTGAAAAGTAAATGAGTTTCCGCATGTAGAGTGTCCAGTATTGAGCCTCGTAGGTTAAAAATTTCCACGTGCCTTACTTCCCTTTTGTCGTCTGCACAGCTGTCATCCTGCTGCTGACAATCCTTTGTTCTCACGAGAGCAAAGTAACAGAAGCACGTTAACAGGGGAAAATACGGTTTCAAAAACTTACTCAATGAAAACAGAGTAAAAAACACCCCCCTCCTGCCAAGTTGTTTAAATCACAGTCAAGAGAAGGAGATTCTGTGACGTGAGTGACAAAGAAGTAACCGAATATATAGCCTAAGCTCTTTGGGACTCAGTTCCTATAATGAAACACAATAATTTTAAAAATCTGTAAATGAATTAAGAAAATGGATAAAGAAAATATGACCTGACCAAAAGTCCACCATGAAGAGCAAGATCTTTTATCTAAAATGGAAATGCTTAAATTAGCACAAGTATGGGGGATTGGGGGGGGGGGGGTGAGGCGCTTTTCACGTAGGAAGCTTTTGTTGGCAAGACTTGTGGGTGAAATCTCCCAAAGTTTCAGATTCGTCCAGGCTATGAATCCAGACAGGACCCCAGAGCTTACCAAGAGCGGCAAGCAGCCAAAGGCACGGTTCCTGTGCGGCCCTGCTCACAACTCCCACTCAGGAAAAACAGCTGTCACCAGCCCCAAGCATTCTCCCACCGTCTAGGAAGCACAACTCTCCATCTCTGGAGATATTTAATCTCCAAATAGAGTGGGCACTTGTAAGGGGAAGTTGAGGAAATAACTCACCATCAGTAGTGATACTGGCCTCAGAGGATTTTATAATTCCTTTTAATCTGTGATTTCTTAGGTCCCCAAATCCATCTCTGTAGCATTAACCTTTTCAGAAAAAAAACAAAACAAAAAAAATCATGCGCAGGAAAATTCAATTCTGTTATTTACAGCATCTAGCAGAGTGGCTCTGCAGACAGTTGGCATCTGTAATAATGTTTTCTGATTAATTAGCTTTGAAGGGATACAGTCTACTTAATTCATGTTAGAGAAAAAAGATCTCTTAATAATTTAAACATGGCGTGAGATATAGTCCCTGTAAATTAATTTTTCTGAAATGTCTTTACTGGAAACTGCTTAGGCTGTAGGTCACTTCTCAGCCACCTGTTTGGCCTCCCTCCCCCATTTTTCATGTCTTTGCTTTGTGGTTTTAATAAATGGTGTAGTGTTCTGATGTCATAATCACAACACATGACTTTCTGTTGAGTCAAGTAAATACAGGTAGCTGCCTTTTATAAATATCACCCACATCCCCAAGGGTGAGTTCTCTTCCAATCATTACCTATAAATGATTTTAAGTTAGCGTATTTATTACACTCCCTAAGACTTAAGTCTCTAAGAGTTCCAATTCAGTTCAGCACTTTAACCTCATTTTGGAATAAAATAGTCCGACGTTGTTGCCAACCTAACATGTCCTACCTAACTGTATTCACTTTTAAACAATGTTTGCCCCCAATAAACTGAGGGTGTTTAACAATGAATTAAACAAATCAAAGCAAGCAAATGTTCTCCCATATTTTGTAATTTATCTACCTTGGGAAATTGCATTAATTTCTTAGTCTCTTTCCTTCTGCAGTATTCCCAAGCCTTGGAAAACTGGGATGCTTATACATGCTGATGGTATTTAAGTCTCTGGGAAATATGTTTGCATTTGACACAGATATTTGATAAAGATATTCTGCTGGGATAGTCTAGTTTGGTGGGTTAGCCTCAGATTTTCTTCCTTTATCATGGGCAGGAGACCAAAGAACGAGAAAAATGAGATAAGAGATAAAAGATAAGGGATAACAGTAGATAAGGGACATGAACATTTTCTTGACCTCCATGCTGTCTTCCCTTTGAAAAATGGCAACTGCACCCAAATTTGGTTCTTGGCCTTGAACTACATGTCACCACATCAGTGGCAAGAAAAAAACGGAAAGAGGATATGGGAAAGAAAAGGATACCTAAGGAGTCATTCCCAAAAGCAGGTCAGAGACCAATGCAATTAAGTATGTAGGAAAAATGCTGGAAGGTTTTTAAAACACAGGTTCCTAAGTTCATTCCTAGAGGGTGGTGTGGCGTCTCAGTGGCAGAATTCTTGCCTGCCATGCCGGAGGCCCGGGTTTGATTCCTGGAACCTGCCTATACCAAAAAAAAAAAAGTCCCCAAATTCATCCCTAGGAAATCTGATTTTGTTAGTGTGGGGTTGGGCCTGAGAATCTGTTTCTTAAATGTTCCCCATCTGACTCTGAAGCAAGTTGGTGAACTACAGTGGAAAGGCCAAGGAATGTTTAAAATTGGTTAGGTAACTTCCTCTTGACTCTCTTGTATCCTCTTTCCTCTCTTTCGAGGAGCTAAATCCTTTTGCATTCTTCGCCTCATGGGAGGAATAAGCCCCTGTGACAAAAAAATAACCTTCCAGTGTCTTCTGAGGGCCTAAGATCCTTATGGGAATAAACACACAGAAAAAATGTTTTAAGACCAAGAGGGTGTGGAGGAGGGTGGGGCTTGCCTCCAGCCATTCCTAGAAAAAGATCTAGGCAGAGGGAAGAATTTAGAGAGCAGGTGGGAAACCTAGAGGACCAGGTGCCCTTGTGACCCCCAGAGGGGCACCGTACCCCTCCCCTGGGAGTAAAGACCTGGGGAGAAGGCAAAACCTAAGGTCCTTTGTCAGGTTCAATGGCAGACAGCATCCGTGCCTCACTCCCTAAGACAGAACCCCAGCAAAGCAATAAGGACCTATGTAGGGAATGGTTACACTGGGAATCAAGGTAAACAGCTGTAAAGGGCTTCACAAAAATGTAGCAAGGCACAAAAGCTGCAGGATGACGCTTGCACCGGAGTCTAACAGGGAAGGAATTGAAGGCACGTGGGTGGAAGGTGCCAGATGGACAGGAGTGAGGAATGCCTCCACTTCTGGGACAGAGGACTCCAGGAAACACATGGCCCTAGGAAGCCCTAGGAACAGCTCTGGGAAAAGAGGTGGGGAGTGAGATGTCAAGTGGGTTCATGTTTCTGCCACCTCTAACCAAAAAAAAAAAGGTTCTTGAAATAGAAATTTTGCAGAGTTAATGAAACTTAAATGTATATTTCTTGCATACCTGAGCTATGGACATAAGATTCCAGCCTGCTGCATTCAAAGTTAACGTGTAATGATGGCATCCCATGATAAACCATAAAATAGCTTGGAGTAGTGGTGGGGGTGGGGTGGGGGGGACTGATGTGCTGGCAATTCAGTTTCTTACAATTTCAAACAGCCAGGACGTATCAATTCCAACCTAAAGATCAAGTACACAGCTATATATATCTCAGATCTAAGGCATTTTAAAATAGAATAAAGAAGTAGAGTTGCCATATTTAGCAAAAAATTTTTTGTCCCAGGCTATATTTATAACATTTTGAGGATATCCTTATTCAAAAAAAAAATTGTTTTTCTGACATTCAGATTTAATCGGGGGTCCTGAATTTTATCTGGCAACCTTACGGAAGAGGTCATTCCCTTTTACAGGGGTTTGGAGGCCTCTAAGAGATCTCCCAATGCCTCTTCATCTGGTTACCAGAGTTCCGACTCGAACAGAAATCCTGCCAAGGCTCTCGCTGAGAAGCAGCTGTACATACTTGGGTGAGAAGCTGCAAGTATGTCTGGGGGCTCAGCAGCTTCCGCAAACATCTCAGGCTCCACCCCCAAAGCCTGCCCGTGGGCTGTGAGAAGGTTGGGAATGCACCCTGGTTTAATGGAAGGAGTAGAGGGACCTGTTTTTAAAGCTCATCTCTGCCATTTACGACTTGATGACCCTGTTGTGACTAGTTTAACCTTGCTCTTTTAATCCCAAAGGAACTGTGGTAAGGATTAAAGATAATGCACGGAAGACATCCAGCCCGGTGCACTACATAAAATGGGGACTCAGTAAATAATGCTATCGCTTCATTCATTTAGTGACAAAGTAAGATGGCAGGGAGCTTTCAACCATATTCCTTGGTCCCTTCCTTGCCTCTGGAAGATCTTACTTAGATAATGGAGTTATTTGGGGATGCAGTTTATCCTTTTGCAACCTTAGGTCTATGTATCTCTATCCAGAGCATACATACGAGGTCTCTCCTTTAACTTGCTCTTTCATACTAAATAATTCATTTACCTGTAAAGAAAGGAATGGCACCCTCTGCTGAGGAATCACTAAATTGTACTCATTCCCTAGTAGAGATTCTAATCACAATCCATGGAGCTGGGGAGTGGTGACAATACTGGTTTATTGGGACCTTTTATTGTCTCCCTGATAATTTTTTGAAATGGAGATCATAACCTTAAAGGCATTTATGCAAAATACATTCAAATTACAGTACAACTCCATTTCTACTTGTCCCTAAATGTTAGGGCATGAGACATCATCATTTTTCATTTTTCTATCTGCAGAACACCGGGCCTGGAATATGGTAAATATTTGTTGAATGCTATTCCGAGGGTCTGCTTTGAAAGTACATATCCTTTCTTCCTTTAGTTCGCAGAAATTTTGAATAATCCCGCAGAGAAAGCACTATCTTGAGCCTAATGCATAAAAGTGATTTTTCCAATTACCTTAGATACTGAAATCAGTCTATGGTTTGAGCTAAGATCAATTGTGTTTAAAAGGAAAGGGGGCATTCAAAGGTTTTCAACAATAAAAATTTCAAATAAATATTTTAAAACAAAATATTTTAACAGTTTTCATTTAAAGAGTTTTTCAGGCAGAAAATATTTGCATAACAAAGTTAGTGAGGGAAATAATGAATTGCAAAACCTTCTGTGAATATGCATTCATCCATTCAGTAAACATTCATCCAGTTTGTGCCTGTTGCTATGAATATAGAATGTTAGGGAAACAGGCAGTGGCAATAACAAAGGTCTTTTATTTCCCATGTATTATTTATTAGTTCTTCATTATTTATGAGGCTGGAAAGTGATACTCTGCACTTCAATATCACCCTTCACACAAGGTACCACTCACCTTTTCTTCATTTATTTTACAGCTTTTGAATTTGGGTCAGCAAGGAGGCAATCTGGATGCAGAAGAGTGGACTTATGGAGAGTGAATACACCAAAGGTGAGGTGAGGTCAGCCATGGAATTACCCGGCAAAGTTTCTGACTGTTTTCAGAAATGCCTAGGCATGACTGTTTTGTCAGAATTTTAATTGTGCCCCCCCCTACTCATCTCAGCCCTCCTCTCTACCCTCACTCTTTAAATGTTCCCCTTTTTCTATCCTGCTGGCATATATAGGAAGTGATCAGTGAAACAATCTGGCTTGTCTTGTTTAGATCTGATGTTGAACCAGCCACTGTACCTTACTTTTCCTTAGCTTGAAATTAGGACAGAGTGATTCTAAGAACTGTTGCATTTTTTTTCTCCATCCCCAGGTTTTAAGACTTGTAAAAGGACCCTGATCTAAAGTTAGTGATGGAGAAAAGAGAGGAAAAAAAATCAGCTCACTTTTGTCGGTAAACCAAAACCAAACCTTGAGAGGAGGAAGACGGAGGACTCAGAGGAAGCAGAGCTGCGAAGGGATGAGTTACCAAAGATGCATTTCCACGTAGCCACTGCCTTTCCTTCCCAATCGCCGCCTCTCAGTACTCCTTTATAGGATTTGTCTCTTCTCCGTCCAGCAGCAGGTAACTGCCATTCTGCAAATAATTACTCAATATGAGGGAGTTAAGGTATTTGCTCCTGTTAGCAACGATGAAGCCAAAATCAATCATTGGTCCTAAGACTTGAGCTGAAAACGACAGGCCTCAAAGCAGGTGCTTCTTGTAGGAAGTGTGGATCAGCCACTGCTGATTGACACACTGGGGGTCAGGGTTTCCTGACCAAGCAAGTGAAAAAGAGGTTTAATTATTACTCATTTAAAGCAGTTAAAGGATGCCTTGGGCTAAATTGTGACTCAGGGACGCTGTTTGTTGCTTGGTTCAGGTTTCTGCTTTGATGTTTTAATGCTGTGCGTCATATACATGGTGGAACCTAACCTCTCGCGTGTGTCGAGGTCATTTCCCCTAGCTGTGGGTGGTGTGGTTAAGTAGGTTTTACTGAGTGTCTACAGAGTTGCCTTTTGTTTGTTTGGCAATGCTGGTTATATAAAACTAAGTGAAGAAAGGTACAACTCACTCAAATTTGCTTTGGAGAAGAAGTTTTTTGAAGAACCATATTTTTGGTCTTTCACGATATCCTACGTAAGTCCTTATTATGGACTCAAACAAGGTGAGCTACACTGAATCCATGAAACCATCTTGTTAACTAACCAAACCATTTGGTTAATTGCTTTGTTAAAATCAACTCTGCCTCCTATGATAATAGAGAATAAGGCTGTACTAAAATCCAGATTTTCATTTCAGGAAAAAGTCTAGTTCCCTTTGAAAAAAGAGGCTAATGAAAATTTTTTAAAAAGGATGTTTAATTTTTTTTCCCTCACTTTATCTGTGATAGTGGTAGACTGTGCCAAATGGAAAATGAGAGCCAAGAATCTACATGCTCTGTAAGCTTCTGGTTCATCAGCTCTTACAACTGTGATTGCTGCAGAAAAGAAACAGGGATTTCTAAGCCTGCTCATTACTGAAACTCTGGTTACTTCATCCTCCTGCCTTCATGCATAAGTGAACTGACATGTTTATATTTGGCCTAGGGGAGGGGAGAGGTCTTTGAGCATTTTATATCAGGTTTTGTTCATTGAATTTCACAACTTTCTAGGTCTTACATTTGTCAGAGTCAAAAAGAACGCTTGGTGTGCTATGGAAAGATTGCTCTTGATAACCAACTTCGGGCTGTCTTTAGACTGAAGGATCCATTATTATTATCAAATTTAACTTTTCCAGAAGTGATTTTTGGAGAAAGCACTGTATCTTCATATGGTTTTGTCTTCATAATACTGATTGGACCGTCAAAGCTCTTAGCAGCGGGTTTCCATTTGCTGCTAATTTGTCAGGTAGAAAGCTGCTCTCACTTCTGCCTCTAGAGTTAAGGAAAGTGAAGTCTATAGACTTTATTCCAAGTTGCCTGACCTCTTATCTAGCATTATAGATATTAGAAGCTTATTTAGTCCCAAGAATATTCCCTCCTATAATGCTTGTTTGCTTTTCTACCTTAAAGCTGATTATGTGAGAACTTCAGAAAGAAAAACTGTAGTAATCCTACAGAAGTGGACTGCTGTTTCTTTCCAGATTCTCACTCTGCTGATAGCTTCTTGGATTATGAATTTGTTTACTCTACATCCAAGTTTCTGTTTGTTTGTTTCTCATGAGCTAATTCTAAAAGAAAATCTATACAAGAAGGATATTTAAAAATTAGCAAAATGTTCTTCAAGAACATTTTGAACTCTTCTTTATACTAGAGTATATTTCATAAAATCATCAGTGTTTAGTTACAGAGTCTTAACATTGCAGTTGTGCTTCATAAGCTCTGGTGACCTGGTTAATTTTTTAAATAGCACTTCTCAGATAAAATGTGTACCCACGTCACCTGGGGATTGTATTAAACTGTAGATTCTAATTGAGTCGGCCTGTGATAGGCCAAAGATGCTTTAGTCTAACAAGCTCCCAGGGGATGCCAATGCTGCTGGCCAGTGGGTAGCAAGGGGTTGAAAGATACAATTTATTTAAACCCGATAGTATGTGCTTTCCTTGTGGGTAGGGGTTGGTAGGACAGAGTGATGTGTACATTGGTATTGTTTACGTGTTAATTGGTTAGGGTCTGATGAATTCGAGTATTCTTTGCAAGTGATCTTAAAGAACCAAAAAGCTTGGCATTGAACATCAGCACACTAAGTTTTGTAAACATTATAGTTTTACACAGCTTGCAACCTTATTGATGAGTCCAGTTTTCTGATGATGAATTATATGTTTTGAAAAACCACAATTAACTTAAACTAAGCCCATGGATTTGTTGTATGGGATGGATCAATAGTATATTTTTAGAAAATCCCAATCAGCTGAAGTTTTTTAGATGAAGTATTATTGTAATACAATAATAGAGTAAACCTTAAGAGAATTCAGTAAAATGGTAACGTATAATGTAGTCCGTCAGCAGAGATAATTTTACTGTTTTGAACCCTGACTAAATGCTCAAATAGAAACTGAAGTTCTCAGTAAATATTTGTTTTTTAATGATGGTTCATCGACTAATTTATTTATTTTTTTTCATTGACTAATTTAAATGTTAGGATGGAATTAGCCTTTTTGCATTTGGGCATAATTTCACACAATAACAATGAATTTCCACTCATGATTAATGACTTTAAAATATGTCCAAAGTTAGAAAAAAAAAAAGAAAAGAAAAAACAAACAAAAAAAAGAAAAGTAAGTCTGAAGTATAATGGGATGTATATAAACACATACATTGCAAAGCCTAGGGTACACTGTTATATGTAGTCAGGACAAGGAAAAACCTGTGGCATATTTGAATCAAATAATGTATGTGTTTAATCAAAATTTGATTATATTAAGTTAATTCATTTTGTCTTAAATATTAATTTACTCTCAAAAGAAACAGTACACAGTAAGTTAGTGAAAGTATAATGATTTACATCTTTGAATATTTGTTTAAAGATGTAAATCATCTGTTGTGATCCTTCTTCCTCTGAAATACAATCAATCCAAAAAACATTAACTTTCTAGAATTACAACTCTGTTTGGTCTGCTCTATTCTCATTGAATTTCTAGTTGAGCCTGAAGTGTAAAGTAGAATGGAGAGTTAATGTTTAATTAGTACAGAATTTCTGTTTGGGGTAATGGATGGTGGTGATTGTACATTGTGAATATAATTAATACCACTGAATTGTATATCTGAATGTGGTTAAAGGGGAAATTTTAGGTTGTATATATGTTCCCAGAATAAAAGTTAAAAAAGAAATAGAAAATTTCTAAAACCTACTAGCTTCAAGTTAATTTGCTACCTGATGAAATACTTGGTGGAAGGGAGAGCTATCTAAAGATAATTTCAAAATTATAATTGCTTCAATAGACATCATAGCAGATATCTCATTTTGTGTTAGTCAGGTAAGATAGGTTGTTTCAGTTTGCTGAAGCTGCTGGAATGCAATATACCAGATATGTGTTGGCTTTTCCAAAGGGGATTTATTAGGTTACAAATTTACAGTTCTAAGGCCATAAAAATGTCCAAATTAAGACATCTGTAGAAAGATACCTTGACTCTGAAGAAAGGCCAATGGCATCCAGAGTTCCTCTGTCACATGGCACATGGCCATGTCTCCTGGCCCTTCTCTCCTCGGTTGATTTCAGAGTAGCTCTCTCAGCTCCTGTGTGTCCTTTGTGCTTGATTTTTCTTTATTTTCTAAATTTGTCTGGCTTCATCTCATAAAGGGTCCCAGGAAAGGATTAAGACCCACCTCGAATTGGGTGGGTCACATCTCCATGGAAACAACCAAATCAAAAGGTTCTACCCCCAGTAGGTCTGCACCCACAAGGTTGGATTTAAAAAGCTTGGCTCTTTTTTGGAGTACATAACAGATATGAACCAGCACATAGGTAAATAAAACTTCCCAATTTCTTATAATTGTTGTCTTTAAATATTCCTCTGACCAGAACCATCTCACCTTTTGAAGGATATATGAAGTTATTTTTCAATCCAGGTTGGGTTTAGACTAAATCATATTTCATTTCTAATTGGTAGGTAGTCCTTATATATTAGAAAAGGGTCAGCAGCCTCTCTATCTGCTAACTTATTATTGGCAGATGACAGCTCTAGATTTGGGGAAAAAATAAATAAGTTTCTTGGGGTATAGGAATTAATAGTAGTAAATGGGCTTTTCATAAATAGAGTTGGCTCCCGAGAGACCATCTGTTTGGGGTAAAAAAAAAAGTAGGTCCAGGTTTAAGAAAAGTGAAGTTGATCTAATCTTGGTTTTCAACTTGGTTACTGAAAAGGGGTCCTTCAGTTTTCTGTTTTCTGCCACTGGGTCCAAATACTGTTAGTTTTCTCCTTATCTATCTCAATATTCTTTTGTTTCTATGTTATATGTTGAATTCTACTGACTTTGTTAACATGGTTTCTTTCCGAGATTTGGAGGCCTGACTTACCACATCTCTTATACCCCAAATCCCTGCTGGTGTACTCTTCAGTCCCACCCTACACCATACCCTCATGACCCTATGCCAAAATGGAAGGATTCCCTGCATCCTCAGGTGATCCCAAGTCAGCTATTTGAATCTGGTCTTCTCAATGGCTATCACACTACAGTTGGGCAAATGTCCATCCTCACTATGTGATAAGGAAGGACCAGGATCTAAACATTTTATTCAATGTGGAGGGCAATGGAGAGATGTTTCTAAAGAATGGAGTTCTCAACTGAACTAGAAAAAGCAGATTTTCAAAGAGAAAATGTTGCATGTGGTAGGCAGGTGTCTTAGTTTGCTAGGCTGCTCAAAGTAAAAACCATGAAATGGGTCGAGTTAAACAATGGGAATTTATTCACTCACAGTTTTGAGTTTGGGAAAATGTCCAGATGGAGGCATCATCAAGGTGATGCCTTCTTCCTGAGGACCGGCTGCTGTTGATCTTTGGCTCCTCTGCTACATGGCAAGGCACACGGTAGCCTCTGCTGGTCCCTCCCTTCTCTTCTGCTTTCAGCTCCTTCTTCCATGGCCTTCTCTCTTTCTGTCTAAATTTCATTATTTTATAAAGGATTCTAGTAATAGGATTAAGACTTACCCTGAATGAGGGGGGTTATGTGTGTCACAACTTAACTGAAGTAATCTCATCAAAAGGTTCACACCCACAAGAATGGATTAGATTTAAGAACATGGTTTTCTGGGGAAATACAGGCTTAAACCATCATAGAGGGTTCCGAAATTGGCTACAAGAAAAGCACAGTGATGGCAAAGGCAAGAGTGAGGTCTTTGGGATAAGGAAGAGAGAAATCATTTCAAATATCAGCTCTGCCACTCATTAGCTCTGTGATTTTTTTCAATTATTTTTTTAATCTCCTTAGTGCCTCAGTTTCCTCATCTGTAAAATGAGTATAATAATTCCTCTCAGGATTGGTAGGATTACCTAAGAATCTCATATAACATTATCATAGGGATTCACACATGATGCTCATCTTGCTGTATCATGAATACCAAATAAGTAAATTCTAGAAATATGAATTTGTAACACAGCTTAGAAAAGGAATACATTCAGGTCAGGAAAGATTAGGTAAACTAGTCAAGCTGTATTCATCACTGCATGTTTATTACAATTAAAAATGGAAGCAATTGGTATTGGTAATAATTGGGTATTGATTGGGTTAAAAAGTTATAGTATATAGAATGTGACTGCTATTTGTTTTCCGTGCTGAGGACAGAGCTGTGGGCAAAAAATCCTTATCTCTTGAAGCTTAAAATCTAGGGGGCAGGGAGGTGGTGCAACAGTGGTTCAGCAGGCAGAGTTCTCGCCTGCCATGCCAGAGACCCAGGTTCGATTCCTAATGCCTGCCCATGCCAAAAAACAACAACAAAATCTAGGGGCAGGGAGGGGGAATGAGTTTCTATTAAAGTATAGTCAATGAAACAACCCAAAATTTAGAACCACTTCTCAGAGTCATCCCAATGTTGTTTAGGCCTAAGGACTCATTGGAATAGAGGTTATTAATGGAAGGAAAAGGATAACCAAAAAAGCAACAGCAGTTCATGGTAAAAAATTTATAAATGTAGCTTACGATTTTGTAACATGAAGTAAAATTATCTCATTTGGTTTAGGAATTCAGTCATCTGTACGAAGTGCTTAATCATAACTATGAAGTAATAAGTATTCCCTTCTTCAAAAACTTGTTAATTTCTGATATGTCTGGGAGGATTTCAAGGACCCCCTCTTATTGCTCCCTGGCAGTTGGTGTTTTTTTTCTTTCAATTTATATATAGTATCTCTTACAGAAATGTAAAAATTTTGTTTGTATGTTTGAATGCAAGCAGAATCTTTAATTTTCCTTAAAGTTTTAAAATCAGAAGAATTTATTATGAACTATGCTACTCCTAGTAGTTTCTAACTGAAGTGCAATCTGTGTTCCAAAAATGTATGAGTTGGTGATTCGTAACTCCAGACTACATTGCAGCACAGAAACAATGTTATTTTAGAATTCCAAACCATGCACAAGAAGTTACTTCATCCCTTAATGAGGCTGATACTATTTCAGGGTAAAATTCTGCAGTGGGAAGTTTTGAATGCAGCTTAGTCCAAAGATAAAACAAATACGCAACAGGGTAAGCAATGGAGAGCAAGGCTGAAGGGGTATGTGGATTTCTCCACAGCTCAAATCCCATCAACCTTCTGAAGTTTCATCCAAGTTTGGCCCAGCTATTTTGCATGTCCCTTCCTTTGAACACTTGAACGTGAAATCTGTTCCACACTTCAAATGATAGCCTCCAAAGAAAGGGGAAAGGGATGAATTTGGACCCTTAGCCAGACCACTGTCCTGTGCTGGAAATTTTGAGTCTGGTAGGGTGAAAAGGGAAAATGGAATGTGGATACATTCATTCTCCTATATATGTATCCCAATTAGAGATTCGAGTTCAGAGTCTCTCTGTGAGTTAGCTTATAAAGAATTACTATACCCTGCTTGTGAAATACCTAGTGAAGGCTTACTATAGAACAAGATTTCAAGTTAGGGGAGGAAAAGCGCCTGAGAGAAAACTATTGACCTTAAGAAAGATGAGGTGCTTCAGGCAGAAGAGCAAACATACCAAGGGGGTGTAGAGGGGAGTTGTAGAAGGGGGCAAGGAGATAGGAGAAGGGGGCAGAGGAGGAAATAAGTTATTTTTTTTTCATATTTGGCAACTTTTTATAGTCTTAGTAATTATGGTCAGAGGTGCCACTGAAAGCCATTTGCTCTGTAAAGTCTATGTCTGTTACAGCATAGTTCCTTTAGGTGCTGAAAGGTAGTACAAGTTCAAAGGTACTGTAAGTTTGGCTTCACAATTTCACTTATGTGATTTATATAATGATAGGAATTGTTGAGGTTGATGGTGGAGATTGTATAAAAATCATGGAGATAATTGTATCTAACAACGTGGCTGATATTAGAATGCTTTCTATGTATTATAAGTAAGGTATTTTACATACATAAATTCTTTATGTATAATCATTTTATTTGTAGATGAGGAAATCGAAGCTTTGAGAGAGAATCAGTAATTTCCCAGAGGTTACACAGCTAGTTTGTAGTGCAAAACTTATAACTGTAATAGATTTGAAACTAAGTCTTTTTGATACCAAAGTTACTTATGTGCTTTGAAATCAATGGTCTCAAAATGAAACATTAAACCTGCATATTTCTTCACAATAGATTTTTTATCTCTAATCATTTGACTGCTTGTCTCAACTTTTATAGAAATGTTTGATTTTAGTCCTGGTGTTGACTGCTCAGCTGTGTCCTTGAACGTGCCACCCAAAATCTATGAACCTGTCTTTTCTGTTGAATAAGGCTGGACCACCTGAGCATCAAGCCATTTCTAACCGTCAACTCCTAGAATCTCGCTACTGTCGTGTGAATTCGGTCTTTGGGCCTAGCTCACTTATTCACTCTTCTAAATAAAATGCCTTTTTATCGGGAACAAATTTTTTTTTTTTTTTTTGCTCAGAATATACCATTTACCTGTTATGTGAGCCCTCCGAGTAATTAATAGCTAATATTTATTGCAGTTCTTCTATGCCAGAAATATAAATTTAATATTTATATATATTAATATAAATATAAATGTCGCAAAAATTTCTCACAACAGTTCTTACGGTGCATTCTAAAGTTCCCATTTTATAAAGGAAGAAGCCAAGGCTGAGAAGGCTCTGATTTAACCAAGGTCAAACAGCTGCTGGACAGTGGCGTATCCAGAATTCCAGCTCTTCAGTGTTTGACAACAAAGCTCTTACCTGTTTAATGGGACATTAATGAAGCTATATATATTTTCAAATTCTGCTTTAGGCCTAAGGTTCATGGACATTGCTTTTTCAACCACAGGCTGTTATTACTTCTTGTAAGATATTAAATTTCTGTCTTTGCTTTTACTGCCTGCTGACTTTCTGCCCGTTTAATCAACTGATGAGGCTCGAGAAATAGAGTGGGAAGGTTGCTGTTTTTATATACATATCCCTCCGGAGTCTAAATTTATAACCTAACCAACTGTAGGAAAAGGCACAGACCCCTCGCTCGGTGCCTGTGCTGCGCTGCATTGATCTCCTTCCCCGCCTTCCGTGCCGACAAGCCGCATTCTTCCGCTGAACTACGTTTCCCAGCGTGCGCCGCGGCCGAGAGCGCGGGCTCTACCAGCGCTTCCTTCCTCCCCGCCTATCGCACAGTCGCAGCGTGATGATGTACAGGCGTCGGGCGCTGACGAATGACGACGTTCTGGCTTGCGACCGCCGCGGCTGCCTTAGCAGCGGCAATCGGCGCAAGAGCGGCGGCGACTGCAGGGACGACGGCGGTGGCGGGGCGGGCGCTGTGCGCAGAGGGGAGGGGTAGGCGGGCGGCGCCGGCGGCCTCAGCTGCGGCAGCGACGGCTAGGGCGGCGGAAGAAGAATTCGTACCGGCCGGCGGGCGAGTTAGGCCTCAACAGCGTGCGGAGCAGCTCGCGCCGTCCTCTACGGGAGATCTCCATAGAGACCGTGACACACACAGAGGCGGGGGTCCGCGGGAGGCTGCCGGACTGGATCTACCTTCTCGGTCTCTGCCGCCGCCACCCCCTCCCCCTCTGCCAGCGCGCACCTTCGCTCCGCTTCTCCTCGAAACCTTGAGGTCCCTGGTGTGCCTATACCTCACCGTGTGGGCAGCGCGGGCGGACATTTGGTCCGGGGCCGGGCGGGGGGGGGCTCTAAGGCCGCCGCCTCTGCCTCTCCCGCCCCCCTTACCCGCCCCGGAGCGGGAAGCGGCGGAGCCTCCGCCATGGCCTCCGGAGCCGGAGGAGTAGGAGGGGGCGGCGGCGGCGGCAAGATCCGGACGCGGCGTTGCCACCAGGGGCCAACCAAGCCTTACTCGCAGGGGCGACAGCAGCACCAGGTAGGCGACCCCGAAACCGCGGTGGCCCAGGCGGGTCGGGGACTCGGCGGGAGTAAACAGGGCGTTGCGGGGCCGCGGTACCCCACACTCGCCGCACGTGGAGCGGACGGGAGGGCCAGAGGAGGCCCCCAGTGAGGCGGCGGGAGCGCAGGCCACTAGGGTGGTGACGGGAAGTGGGTTGAGACAGGCCCGGCCGTGCGGCGCACACGTGTGGCTCGGGCCGCCTCTCCCCTACCCTCTGGGCCAGGGGCTTCCCCCGGCTTGCGCAGGGCGGGAAAGGAAATTTTAGCTCCGCGATGCGCGCGTTTCCTTTTCTTTTTGGCGGGGATTAGGAGTTTGATGGTATTACTCACGGCCTCTTGAGGGAGAAAGGAAAAAAATGTGGCCGGAGGCCTTTACGCGTGCTGTTTTCTTGTCTCCCGCGTTACAGTGTGTCGCGGGAGGGCTCTGCCTCGAGCAGTCTGTCTGCCGGGCACCTGAGGAGGGGGTGCTGGGGGCGCTGTTAACCTGGAAAACAGATTGGCTTCAGCTCAACCCGTTCGTTAATTCACAGTCTTACCCGCCCGTATCTCCTAGCTCTGAGAGCTTGGCTTTTTCTTAACCGTTTTATAGTTACGGTGACACTAGGGCATTTTGAAAGTCCCTCTCCACCCATACGTCTTTTCTCCGCTGCGTGACCCTCCCTCCCCTTTTCTATACCGCCCCCCCCCCCCCGCCTTTTTTATTTTAGAGGCTAGAGTTGGCCATTCGCCACAGTTGACCACGACGCCAATACTGATCTCATGCACAAAATATTTTAATATTATGGGGTGTATTCTAGAAGTTTAGGTACTTTTGACACTCCAGGAATGTTGGTGGTCTTATAATTTAACCACCATGTGTACTTGTGGGTGTTCGAAAGTATGAAAAGGAGTTTAGCTTAATTGTAAATGTCATTTGATTCTAAGAAAGTTCCGTTTTTAAAAGGAGTTTAGTTTAATTATAAATAAGACATTTGATTCTAAGAAAGTTCCGTTTTTAAGTGCTATTTGTTCATGGTGGGGTGGTGGAGCAGGAAAATGTTAAAAATCTATTTAAATAAAGTCACTCATAAAACTAATGACACTAAAGTGGGAAGTGTTTTAAACTTGTTTAAAAAAATAGAATAGGAAGAGTAAAGATATTGTTACATGCTGTTAAGGGTAGACTTCCAAGGTTGTTTTATTCTGGCTGATAATGAATATTGAACAGTTTAACGTATTCTTTCGTTGTGGGGCTAAATTGTATCATTAAAAACCAACGGATATCATTAACAGTAATATTTTAATATTTTTCCATCAGTTGTAACAGAAGTACCACACCAATGCCATTTTAATTATAGGGGACTATAGGGGCTGTGGGAGTTTGCTTTTGGGAGCATGACAATGTTCTAAAATTGATTGTGGTGATGATGAAAGCACAACTCTTATGATGCTGAGAGCCACTCAGTGTATAGGTTGGATAGATTGTATGGTGTTTAAATAAAGCTGCTTTAAAAAACCCTAGATTTTTACAAGTAAGGATTTGAGTTAAATTTTTGAGCAGTGAAAATTGTGGTTTATACATTAAGTCGATTTCTACTAATTGTTAAAAGGCTTGACTGTTAGTTCCCTCCAGATTTTCCCTAAATATTTACAGAAAGTGCCTGTTTTTTTCAGAATTCTTTGTGAAGAACAAGAGTGGTTGGAGACATATTTAAGATTAGCACTCAGGTCACAAGCCTGACCATTTAACCTAAGCCTTTTTTGTAAGAATGGAAGTTGATACACTTGAGTTCTGTTTCTCTTGAAGAGTAAATATCTTCAGGTACTTTTTAGATCCCCTTAAGAGAAAATTACTACATGTATATATTCTTTATATATATATATATATATATATATATATATATAAAAATATAAATATAAAGAATTGTTTTGAATACAGATAGTGGGTGGTCTGGACAAAGTTTGAAAGGCTGGACGTTGCAAAAATTTTATTGCAGGTTTTTTTTTTCCGTTTTAACTTTTTTAAAATTGTATAATGTAACATATGTACAAAATAAAAAAAAAACAATAGTTTTCAAAGCACTGTTCAACACATAGTTACAGGACAGATTCCAGAGTTTGTCGTGGACTACAATACCACCATCTCAGATTTTTCCTTCTAGTTGCTCCAGAACACAGGAAGCTAGAAGGAATAAATATTTTTTTTGTCATCACAATTGACTTTTTTTTTTCTTTGTGAAAAATAATACATATACAAAAAAGCAATAAATTTCAAAGCACAGCACCATTAGTTGTAGAACAGATTTCAGAGTTTGGTGTGGATTATAATTTCACAATTTTAGGTTTTTACTTCTAGTTCCTGTAAGATATTGGAGACTAAAAGAAATATCAATTTAATGATTCAGCAATCATATTCGATTGTTAAGCCCTACCTTCTCTGTATAACTCCACCATCACTTTTGATCTTTCTGTCCCCACTCTTTAGGGGTATTTGGGCTATGGCCATTGTAACTTTTTCATGTTGGAAGGGGCTGGCAATAATATGGGTTAAGGAGAATCACAGTTTAGTTTTTGAGAACATGATACCTTACCATAATGTACCTGTGGATCTAGATCAGCTTAGAGCTGATAGGATTTCAGGTTGTAATAGTTTTAAGCTTCAGATCTTGATAACTTGTCCCTATCTAAAATGCTCTTGGCTTCTTGTCTTAGTTTAATTATAAAATTATAATTTTTGGCTTCTAAAAATTATAGAAGCCAAAAAAGGGGAAGAATTATAAAAAAAAAAAAGTAAGGAGAAGCCTTGAATAGTGTATGTTGATCATCTTCACTAGTTTCTCTCACTTCAGCCCCTTTTAACTTACCTACATTTAGGATAACTTTTAACTTATCTACATTTATCTATATTTTAGCTTTTGAATTGGGATTAAAACTTTTTGTGTGTGTGTGCAACATTGTTGGTGTTATTTAATGTTTGCAGAAACTACCAAAGAAAAATATTTAGATACAGATAAAAGAATACTCTCCTCTTTAATTTATCTAACAAAAAGGACTTTTCTTTAGTCCTTAGTGAAACTTGTGGACTACCTGCTTGCTGTCTTCTGTCTTGCTGTCCTAGGCAGTCAGCTGGATATTTTGCAGCAGCTGCTGAGTCATCATGAATAGCAAGGAGCTTCATGACATGGCACGTTTTATACTAAAGTTATTGGATTAAATGTCCAAGCTTTGTGGTCAAAAATGAAGTTTTGGATTTTGTAGTAGAGAGCTGGAACAAAAATGAGAGCTCCAGCAGTGTTAGTTAATGGATGTATGCCATTGCCTGTCTTTCCAGTGAGCTAGCCACGGTCAAGCAGTTACCTGCAACTTTTGCATGTATTCAGTTGACTTGTAATTTCCTGTTTGAGCTCTTCTGGGAAATACCTGAAGTTTAGCATTTTCTCCCCTTTCACTTCTAATCTTTAAAGACATCGTATTACTTGAAGTTGCGGAAACAAAAATCAGTTGTCTTGGTCAACTAACTGAAGGGTAGTAATGCTTAAAAATTATAGAAGCCAAAAAAGGGGAAGAATTATAAAAAAAAAAAAGTGAAGGGAAGCCTTGAATACTGTATGTTGATGATCTTCACTAGTTTCTCTCACTTCAGCCCCTTTTAACTTATCTACGTTTAGGAAATTGGTGTTCTTTTTCTAGTTGGGAGTGAACAGGTTACTAAAGGGTGTGATTAGTTCTTGCCACCTGTTCAGTCTCTTTTCCCATTTCCTTTTTGTGCAGACTTGTCAGGCCCAGAAAGTCAGCTCTATGGAGAGGTCAAGCTGCTTTTCTTAATAGCCACCACACAAAACTGAGCCAGTGGACAAATCTGAATCTTGCCTTTTAAAGAATCTACTTATCAAAAATTTAGAATTGCCATAGCCCAAACAACCCTAAAGAGAGGTATGGAAAAATCAAAGGTGATGGTGGAATTAAACATAGAAGATAGGACTTAACAAATGAATATGAATGCTGAATCATAAAATTGGTATCTCTTTTAGTCTCCACTATTTTAGAGCAGCTAGAAGTAAAAATCTAAAATTGTGAAATCTGAAATATGTTCTACAACTAATTGTAGTGCTGTGCTTTGAAATTTATAGCTTTTTTGTATATATGTTATTGTTCACAAAAAAAGAAGGAAAAAAAGTCAATTTTGATGATAAAGTATTTAAGCCCTCTAGCTTCCTATATTCTGGAGCAGCTAGCAGGAAAAATATGAAATATATAACATACTTGGCCCATGACAAATCTGGAATCTGTCCTGTAAACACTTGTTGAGGAGTGCTTTGAAAACTATTGCTTATTTATTTCTGTGCCTTGTATATATATATTATACTATACAATAAAAATAAAGTTAAAAAAAAGAATCTACTGCCACCTCCTGGTGAGAGGAAATTACTTGTTTCTGCCTTTTGTAGTGGGGCTGGGGGGAGTGGGGGGGGTGCTTCAGAAGTTTGGCTTCTGGTTTGGAGCTAAGGGAATCCAATTGTTTTATCCTCCTAGATACAGTTTGTGTCCTACAAGTCAATTCCTGCATTTAGCTATTTACAGAAAGGGAAAACAACAATTTAGATCAGGGATCCGCAGATTTTTTTCTTTAAAGGGCTAGACAGTAAATATTTTAGGCTCTTAATTTTATTTTTACTACCCTTTAAAAAATATATAAAAAACAGTCTTAACCTTAGGCCTGAATGAAAACAGATGGAAGGGTGAATTTGACCCACGTGGTTTGCTGAACCCAGGTTTATATGATAATGAACCCAGGTTTATATGATAATTTTTATATATTGTTTTGGTAGCTTCTGTTTGATACTTTATCCCGAATAAGTAAGTTGTGCCTAGTATCTGATGGCTAAAAGTGCTCTTATTTTGAAAAGTAGGATTTAGAGGTTGAATATTAAATCATTCCAGAAATCACTAAGTAGTTTTGACTTTTATTTTGTTTTTTTTCCTTTACCCTAGGCACCTAAATAATATCAGTGGAGATGGAAATCGTTGATAGAAAAATAGTATAGTCTAATAGTGTACTATAATGAAGTCATACTCTCTGGGCTTGAATCCTTGTTCTGTGATTTGGACATGCTACTTAAGTTCTCTGCTTAATTTATTCTTCTTAGAGTGGAGATTGTTGTGAGGGTTAAATGAAATAATACAAATAAAGCACTTAGAACAGGGCTTAGCATATATAGTAAGGACTTATTCCAAATTGTTACGATTAAACAGAAGTGTTTGATTTAAACATGTTTAAATTGTCTCTGGAGTTTTGCTGCTTCTTAGTAAAGATTTTTTCCCTTATGTGCTCCAGTTCAATCCTTTATAAGCATTATCTTGAGGCCAAGTATTTAATTTTACTGTGCAGAGTAGGTTTTTGTTTATGATGAGAAATGCTTTGTTACAAATTTTTGTAAGATGAATGATATAAAAAGCCCAGGTATTTAATTACTCAGAAGACCCCTGATGAGGCAGTTACCTACTAGTTTGAAGTAAAATTAAAGCTTTTGATCTAATGTCGCTAATTTAAACCATTTGTATTAGGTACAGAATATATTATCATTGGAAAGATGGATATGACCCTGTATTTTCAAAACTATTTTAATTCTAGGTACTTAGTTTTGATCATGGTTGTAACATATTTTTAAATGATTCATTATTGGGATGGCAGGCTTACATTTTTTTTGAAGTCTTGGCATCAGATACATAATTTGATACAATTGTTCTCCTTTACTGTGTTTACTGTTAGAAACGGGACAGTGCAATGCCTTTCCTGTCTATGGGTATTCCATTTTTCTTTCTTTTTTTTTTTTTACTTTTATTGTGAAATAAGACATATATACAAAAAAGTAATAAATTTCCAAGTACATTTTAGCAAGTAGTTGTAGAACAGATTTTAAAGTTTAGTATGTTTACATTTACATTTACATGTAAATGTAAATTACATTTACAATTGTGGTTTACAGTTCCACAATTTTTCGTGTTTTCTTCTAGGTGCTCCAAGACATGGAGACTAACAGAAATATCAATATAATGATTCAGCATTCATACCCATTTGTTAAATCCTATCTTCTCTGTTACACTCCCCCTTTTTTTGTACAAAATAACATGTATACAAAAAAGCAATAAATTTCAAAGTATATTGCAACACTTAGTTGTAGAACAGATTTCAGAGTTTGGTATGGGTTACAATGCCATAGTTTAGGTTTTTACTTCTAGCTGCTCTAAAGTACTGGAGACTAAAGGAAATGTCAGTATAACGATTCAGCACTCATACTCATATGTTAAACCCTCCCTTCTCTGTATAAGTCCGCCATCACCTTTGGTATTTCTCCCACTCTTTAAGGGTATTTGGGCTATAGCCATTCTAACTTTTCATGTTGGAAGGGGCTGTCGATAATACGGGATCGGGGAATCGAACTAGTTGATGTTCTGGAAAGGCTGGTCCCTCAGCATTTCAGAACTTATTGGTCCAGGGACCCATCTGGAGGCTGTAAGTTTCTGGAAAGTTACACTAGTACATGGAACTTTTGTAGAATCTTATATAATACTCTAGGTATTTTTTAGGGTTGGCAGGAATGGTTTTAGTAGGGGTTTGTCAAGTTATGATAGGTAGCAGTGTCTAACTGAAGTTTGTGTAAGAGTGACCTCCACAGTAGCCTCTCGTCTCTGTTTGAGTTCTCTCACCACTGATACCTTATATGTTACACTTCTTTTTCCTTTTGGTTAGGATGACATTGTTGATCCTACAGTGATAGGGCCAGGCTTATCCCTGAGAGTCTTCTCCCACAGTACCAGGAAGACTTTCATCCATGGATGTCATGTTCGACATAATGGGAAGGGCCATGATTTCACTTACAGAGTTGGGCTTAGAACCACATCTGAGCAACAAAAGAGATCCTCTAGAGGTGATTTAAGCTATGCTACATACATAAGCTTCACAAGAGTAAACCTGAAGATTAAATGCTTGGCCTGTTGATTTGGGTGACCCTAATGTTTGACATAGCATCTGGGGTTTCCCTGGTGATAAGGTTAGTATTTAGATATTTTTTCTCCTATACTTCAAAGGACTTTATCAGTACTTTTTGATTATCTGCTTAATATATTCTGGGATGTATCCAGGCATTACATTAAGCTATACAGGATTAAAAGCTCTCATTCTTAGCCTGGGCTCCCTGTGTTTGGATTCTAACATGTTGAAAAGGGGTAGGATATAGGAATGGAACTGGTTGATGTTCGAGAAGAGACTGACAACCCTGGTTTTCAGGACTATCCAGCCTAGGAACCATCTGAAAGTTTTAGGTTTCTGAAAAGTAAACTTTGTACATGCAACTTTTGTAGGATCTGAGATAGAGCCCTGGGTGTGTGCTGTTTAGGGTTAACAGGAATGATGTTGGTTGAGGTTTGGCAAACTGTGGCAAACCCACCATTTTTCCTGATGTTCCATTTTTCTTGATTTCGCTTATCTTTCTCAGTGTGTGACTTAAGAAGTAAACTCTAGATCCTGGTTTTAAAACAGAATATATTATAAAAGGGTGACATCTTATAGGTTACTTTTAGTGAATTAAGCTGCTTTGGAGTTTTATTGGATCTCCTTGTTGCTACTTTAGAAGGTCTTTTTTTCCCATGTTCTCTTTTTTTTTTAAACATTTTTTTATTAATTAAAAAAATTAACAAACAAAATATTAAGATATCATTCCATTCTACATATACAATCAGTAATTCTTGATATCATCACAT
Organism: Tamandua tetradactyla; assembly: GCF_023851605.1. Lineage (NCBI taxonomy): Eukaryota > Metazoa > Chordata > Mammalia > Pilosa > Myrmecophagidae > Tamandua > Tamandua tetradactyla. Next base: position 20,797,260 of record NC_135351.1, on the reverse strand, counting down.
AGTTGCATATTCATCATTTCTTAGAACATTGGCATCAATTTAGAAAAAGAAAAAGACAACAGAAAAAGAAATAAAACAATAATAGAGAAAAAAAAGATTATACATACCATACCCCTTACCCCTTGCTTTCATTTACCACTAGCATTTCAAACAATTTATTTTAACATTTGTTCCCCCCTATTATTTATTTTTATTCCATATGTTCTACTCTTCTGTTGATATAGTAGCTAAAAGGAGCATCAGACACAAGGTTTTCACATTCACAGAGTCTCATTGTGAAAGCTATATCATTGTTCAATCATCATCAAGAAACATGGCTACTGGAACACAGCTCTACATTTACAGGCAGTTCCCTGCAGCCTCCCTGCTACATCTGGAACAACAAGGTGATATCTCCTTAATGCATAAGAATAATCTCCAGGATAACCTCTCAACTCTGTTTGGAATCTCTCAGCCATTGACATTTAGTCTCATTTCACTCTTCCCCCTTTGGTCAAGAATGTTCTCTCAATCCCTTGATGTTAATTCTCAGCTCATTCTAGGGTTTTTCTCAGTCCCTTGATGCTGAGTCTCAGCTCATTCCAGGATCTCTGTCCCACGTTGTCAGGAAGGTCCACACCCCTGGGAGTCGTGTCCCACGTAGACAAGGGGAGGGTGGTGAGTTTGCCTGTTGTGTTGGCTGGAGAGAGAGGCCACATCTGAGCAACAAAAAAGGCTCTTTTGGGGGTGACTCTTAGGCCTAATTTTAAGTAGGCTTGACCTATCCTTTGTGGGATTAAGTTTCATATGAACAAACCCCAAAACCGGGGGTTCAGCCTATAACTTTGGTTGTCCACATTGCTTGTGAGAATTTCAAGAATTCAACTTGGGAAAGTTGAATTTCTCCCCACTCTCACCATTCCCCGAAGGGGGCTTGCAAATACTTTTCCAGTCACTGATCAAATCATTCTGGGATTCATCGGGGGGTCACTTTGGACAAACCAACAAAATCTCATGTCCTACCTGAGATTCCAAGTACTTCTGACATTCAATCAAACTATCTACATCAGTTATATTAGGAAATGCTCTAGTCAAAATATAAATTTTGTAACAAATAAACATTTTTTGCTTTAGTCTCACACATAAGGTGACATTTTAAAGTATTATCATCTATTTTCAGCACCCTGCAATAATGACATTCCTTTGTTCTTCCTCATGCAAAAACATTGTTAAAATTGTACATTGTACATTTCACTATTATTATATACTCTACCCATGTTCTCTTGAAGTTGAGAAATGAAAAATATTATGGAATTGGACTAGATGGATAGGGAAATCTTGGATGCTGAATGACTTTATCTAATAAAATAGAGCAAATAATATCTTAGATTTGGAGGTCAAATTCAGATTATTGAAATTAGATTAGCCGTAACTACTTTAGAATTTGAATACTTGATTACTTTCTTCCCTCATGGAAATAAAATAAGTGAAAAGAAAATAAGCAAACAATAAATAAAAGCAGAAAGGTAGCAAAATTAAAGAAGGGCTCAGAAAAACATACCAAAAGAAATGGTATTAATGGGTACGGGTGGTTCAGTGGTAGAATGCTCGCCTTCTATACAGGAGACCTGGGCTCAATTTCTGAACCATGCACCCAAAAAACAAACGGCACTAAAAATCTACCCCGTGTAGTTCTTAAGCACAGACTACACTAGATGAGAAGTAGCAAAATTAATTTCAAGGATTAAGGGAGTGAATATTAAAACTTGGACTGATTCAACCAATTGGCTTTTCTCTCTCCAAGTACTAAGGGATAATTAATTCAGTTGGCAAAACATGTCAAAAATGCCAACGATAGTGAGCCATTGATTGTACATTATGCATGGACTGTATCTGTGTGAAGATCTATCAATAAAAATTTTTTTTTAAAAAAAGAAAAAAAATGCCAATGAGATTGAGAATGGTTAAATACCTAATTATGGGAGCAGAAATGATTTAATCCAGTGCTACAAACATATCAAGCATGAGTCCAGTGTGTAAGGCACTGTGAATATATTAGCTAATCTGAGTCCAAGGATGAAAGAAATAAGGCTGGAGGAGGGATGGGGAGAGGCCCTCTTTTACACTACCTCAATTCATTTTTAAGTAAAGGCATTCTTTTATTATAATCCTTTTAGTGATTTATAATCTCAGAATGACCAGAGCCATCTTTCTAACAAAGACAATTCCTTATCATTAATATGTATCCTTCTCCTTCTTCATATAGTAACACTGCCTTCCTATTAGCAGTTTTCATGAATTTATTTCAGTTCTATTCTACCTTTTTTCCCCCCACATCATCCTAAATTAAAAAGTAGTATTCATATTATAAAATCCCCATCCTCAAATAATTTCTTTGAATTGCTCTTCAGTTTTAAGATTCCAGAATACACTGCTGTTTGATTTCTGTCTGCCCTTCTGGCTGCCTTTATTTCATTGAGGCCTATCACAGACTAGTCCCTTAATTTTCTCCCAAAGTTCTGTGTATTCCCCTCTAACCCACTCATCTCCCATGTCACTAGATTCTCCTTTCCTTTTTTTTTTTTTTTTACTGTGAAATATAACATACATACCAAATAGCAATAAATGTAAAAGTACATTTTAAGAAGTAGTTCTAAAACAGATTTCAAAATTTGGTATGGGTTACAGTTTCACAACTTTAGGTGTTTCCTTCGCTTGCTCCAAGACACTGGAGACTAAAAAGAAATATCAATATAATGATTCAGTAATCATACTCATTTTTTAAATCCTAACTTCTTTATTATGACTATTTCTCCTCTGATCCTTCTTCCAATCTTTAGGGATATTTGGGTTATGTCCATTCTAACTTTTTTTTATGCTGAAAAGGGGTAGGATATAGGAATGGAACTGGTTGATGTTCAAAAAGAGACTGACAACCCTGAGTTTCAGGACTGTCCAGCCTAGGAACTATCTGAAAGTTTTAGGTTTCTGAAAAGTAAACTTTGCACATGCAACTTTTGTAGGATCTGAGATAAAGCCCTGGGTGCTGTTTAGGATTAACAGGAATGATGTTGGTTGGGGTTTAGCAAACTGTGGCAATTAGCAATATTTAGCTGAAGCTTGCTTAATAGTAATCTCCAGAATAGCCTCTCAACTCTATTTAATCTCTCTTAGCCACTGATACCTTATTATATTTCTTTTCCTCCTTTTGGTCAGGAAGGCACTGTCGATCTTCAAACTTTTTTTGAAAGTTTTTTTTCATATATTTTGCCTCATCAGTTTTCTGCCTAGCTTCCTCCAACTCTAAGTGGGGAAAAAACGAAGACTATGTACCACAAGACCCTACCTAAGACAATGAATATCTAATTATAAAAACATATAAAACACTAGATAGTCAAAACCTAGATATTATTCCAATTTTTTCAGTTTTTAAAAACATATCCATACTAACATCATTTATTTTAGTAATACATCTCTATTATAACTTTAACACTATAATCAGGAAATTTCTATTCCCTTGCAGTTTAGAAAAACATTTTGTTTGGTTATTTACTATAATATTGTACCAATTTTTTGAAATTAGTATAGCAAAATGAAAATTCTAAACACTCGTTTTTTTTTAAACTTTATGAAATTAGGACCAGAAAGTTTAATTATCCAGCCTTTTCATTTACCATATTAACAAAAGCATTCCCCTATGCCTTTAGCCTTTTTTTAAAATTTTTAATGTCATTTAAATTTTCATTGTATAATATAATATATATACAAAGCAGAAAGAAAAAACCAGTAGTTTTCAAAACACTCTTCAACAAGTAATTACGGAACAGATCCCAGAGTTTGTCATGGGCCACCATACCATCATCTCACATTTTTCCTGCTCCAGAACATTGGAAGCTAGAAGGAATAAATATTTTTTTATCATCACAATTGACTTTTTTTGTGAAAAATTATGTATGTACAAAAAAGCATTAAATTTCAAAGGATATCGCCAACAATTAGTTATAGAACAGATCTCAGAGTTTGGTATGGGTAACAATTTCCATAATTTTTTTGATTTTTACTTCTAGCTCCTCTAAGATACTTGTACTAAAAGAAATATCAGTATAATGATTGAGCAGTCATACTTGTTTGTTAAACCCTACCTTCATTGGGTAACTCCACCATCATCTTTTATGTTTCTCCCATTCCTAAGGGGTATTTGGGGTCTGTCCACTCTAACTTTTTCATGTTGCAAGAAGCTGCTTGTAATATGATGTAGGAAGATGGATCTAGCTGATGTTTTAGAGAGACTTGCCCCTCTAGGTTTCAGGATTTATTTAGTCTAGGGACCCATCTGGAGGTTGTAGATTTCTGGAAAGTTACCCTAGTGCTTGGAACCTTTGTAGAATCTTGTATATTGCCCTAGGTGTTCTTTAGGATTGGCTGGAATGGGCCTGGTTGGGGTTTTGCAGGTTATGATAGGTAGCGGTGTCTAACTGAAGTTTGTGTAAGCTCAACTTCCAGAGTAGCCTCTCGACTGTGAACTCTCTCTGTCACTGATACTTTATTAAACTTGGTTTCCACCTTTTTGACAGGATGGAATTGTTGATCCCACAGTGCCAGGGCCGGGTCATCCCTGGGAGTCATCTCCCACACTGCCAGAGAGACTTTCACCGCTGAATGTCATATGTCATGTGGCGGGTGGGGGGGGGGGTGGCAGTGATTTCACTTGCAGAGTGGGGCCACATCTGACCAACAGAAGAGGTCTTCCAGAAGTAACTCTTAGGCATACCTTTAGTAGGCTAAGCTTCTCCACTATATACATAAGCTTCATAAGAGTAAACCTCAAGATCAAGGGCATAGCCTATTAATTTAGGTGTCCCTAAAGTTTGACATAGTATCAGGGGATTCCCTGATAGTAATGTTTAATAGTGCCATATTTTTCTCCCATCCCTCAAGGGACTTTGCCAATACTTTTTGATTATATGCTTAATGTAACCTAGAATGTGCCCAGACGTTACATTAAGCTATACAGAGTTAAAGGCCGTTTTCTTATGCTAGACTCCTTGTGTTTCAGTTGTTTAAATGAGCTATCCAGACAGGTTGAGTTAGTTTATGTGCAACAGAAAATTTAGTTTCCGGAGAAAATAAAACTTTCTTCCTTTGGTCTCAAAGAGTAAATGAGGTTCTAAAATATAGACAATGTCTTCCTTACCTCTGTGTTCTGAATTACCTTAATCCCAACCTGATCAGCTTTGTTCTTACCTCTAAATAACAGGTTATACATATATAAAAGAGCCTCTCAGAATCCAGAAATAATAATTACCGCTTCGGACTAAATGTAACTGCCATAAGAGCTTACCATCTAGGTTGCTGTTTTCTTATAAGCGTTTTCTAAAGAAGACTATACCGTTGTTGTTCTTTTGTTTCTGGCTTATTTTGCCTCACCAAATTTCCCACAGGTTCACTCACAATGTTGCATGCCTCAGAACTTCGTTCCTTTTGCAGCACAGTATTCAATCGTGTATGCAGCATCATTCACCAATTTGCTTCTCAGTCAGTGCATCCATCAGCCACCTGCATTCATTAGCCATCATGTATCATGTCCAAAGTCCACAGTCCATCAACACTCTCAATTTTAGATAATTTCATTGTTCCCAAGGGAAAGATAACCAATAAGCACACCCTTACCAAATAGAGAATCTAAACCTCCCCTTAACTCTTGTTCCTCTCCCCATTATTTACCTCTGGTGTTGGCTGTGATAATGCTGATGTTTTCCTGTTAAACATAGCTCATAGCATGCAATAGGGTGCATGCTATGCACCCTATTAGATTAGATTCAGGTTTTCCCCATAACCTGAATCTAAACACTTTGTATAAGAATCATACCTTTGAAGCAGTTCATGCAAGAACTTGTTTATATTTGTGTTGTTAATCAGTAGACACATAGGTCTATACAACCCCATTCATCATGTTCACCTTCAGTATGGTAATATTCCTTATAGACTTACTAGTGAACTGCCTTCACTTCTATCTATTCCCTTACATTTGAGTTCAACCTCGTTAGCTAACCGTTGACCCATCTCTAGCTTCTGTGTATCTCTAAATCCTCTATATTCTGTTTTATAAGCCTAGAATTTTACCTTTACCATGATCTTAAAAGTGAAGTCATACAGTATCTGTCTTATTTCACTCAGCACTATGTCCTCAAGGCTCATTCCATCTTGTCAATGTGGTTCATTTTGTGTTACTGCTGCATAAAATTCCATCATATGTATATGCCACATTTTGTTAATCCACTCATTTGTTGATGGACACTTGGATTGTTTCCATCTTTTGGTGATTGTAAATAATGCTGTAAATCACTGTGCAAATGTCTGTTTATATCACTGCTTTCAGCTCTTCTGGATATATACCAAGTAGTGCTATTGCTGGGTCATAGAGCCACTCGGTAATTAGTTTCCTAAGGAACTGCCAACTGAGACCCCCCCCTTTTAAAAATAATTTTTGTATTTTTAAACAACAACATCCAAACACAAACATTCTTACCATGTGACCATTCCATTCTTGGTATATAAACAATAATTCACAATATCGTCACATAGTTGTATATTCATCACCACGATCACCTCTTAGAACATTTACATCTTATCCAGAAAAAGAAATAAAAAGAAAAAAGAAAAAATTCGTACATACCATCCCCCGCCCCTCCCCCTCCCTGATCACCAGCATTTCAGTCTACTAAATTTCTTTTAACATTTGTTCCCCCTATTATTTATTTATTTTTAATCCGTATGTTTTATTCGTCTGTTGATAAGGTAGGTAAAAGGAGCATCAGACACAAGCTTTTCACGGTCAACAGTCACTTTGCAAAAACTATATCATTATACAGTCATCTTCAAGAAACATGGCTACTGGAACACAGCTCTACATTTTCAGGCATTTCCTACCAGCCTCTCCAATACACCTTTTTTTTTTAATTAAAAAAACTTTTGTTACAGAAGTTGTGCCATTAGAGAATAATCATGCATAAAATACAGGATTCTCATACACCTCCCCACCACTGATTTTTACATTGGTGAGGACAATTTGCTATAATTGATGATAGCACTTTTTTTGTAATTTTCCCTTTTTTTAACTAATTACATTTGTTAAAATTGATGAAAGATTATTAAAGTAGTACTATTAACTATTGTTCATATATAGGGGTATTTTTTCCCCATAATCCCAACCTATCACTATTATTTTTACTTTTTCATGCATGTCTTTATTTTGTTACTCATCTACCCATACACTGGGTAAAGGGGGTGTCAGTCCCAATGTTTTTATAATCATGTGACCACAGGATGAGAGCTATACAGTTATACAATATATCAAAGATCGGGGTACTGGATTACAATTTAACAATTTCAGGTATTTCCTTCTGGCTAATCTAATACACTAGAATGTGTATTAGTGTATTCTAATACACTAAAATGTGTATTTTTAACACTGGAAATAAAATAGGTAGGCTTTTTAGTTTTCCTCTGGGTTGATGTTCAAAGTTTATATAATAAAGTAGACATTTATAAAAACTACTATAATGTTATGATGTATTTGATAGTAAGGGGATAATATTTATAAAAATGGGGTGGTCACTTACTTTGGTAAAACTTTATTCCATGTTACAGGTATACTCAGGGTTATGTTTACTGAGGACTTATTTGGGATAGCATTCCAGTAAATTTTAGATTGTTATTGATGCAGTGATTCTCAAACTTTAATTTGCATAAGTCACCTCCAGAGCTTGTTAAAACAAATGAATTTGCATTCCGGACAAGCTTCTAGCTGTTAGGAATGCAGTGGTACTGGTTTGAGGACTACATTTGCAGAACCACTGTTTTAGTTCTGTTTTTAACTTTTATATATATATATATAAATGACATATATATACAAAGCAAAGAAAGGGAAAAGCAATAGTTTTCAAAGCACTCTTCAATAGGTAGTTACAGGACAGATCCCAGAGTTTGTCCTGGGCTACCATACGATTCTCTCAGATTTTTCTTTCTAACTGTTCCAGGATATAGGAGGCTAGAAGGCATAAATATTTTTTTATCACCACAGTTTGCATGTTTTTTTCTTTTTTGTGAAAAATAACGTATATACAAAAAAGCAATAGATTTCAAAGCACAGCACCACAATTAGTTGTAGAACATATTTTAGAGTTTGACATGGGTTACAGTTTCACAATTTTAGGTTTTTACTTCTACCTGCTGTACAATACTGGAAACTAAAAGAAATATCAGTATAATGATTGAGGAATCATATTCATTTGTTAAATCCTATCTTCTCTGCATAACTCCAACATCACCTTTGATCTTTCCCTCTCTAGGGATGTTTGGGCTATGGTAATTCTAACTTTTTCATGTCAGAAGGATCTATTAGTAATATAGAGTAGGAAGATGAAACTATCTGATATTCTGGAAAGGCTGGGCACTTTAAGTTTCAGGATGTATCTTGTCCAGGGACCCATCTGGAGGTTGTAGGTTTCTGGAAAGTTGTACTAGTGTCTGGAACCATAGTGGAATCTTATATATTGCTCTAGGTGTTATTTAGGATTGGCTGAAATGGTCCTGGTTGGGGTTTGGCAGGTTATGATAGGTAGCAATGTCTGAAGCTTGTGTAAGCGCAACCTCCAGAGTAGGCTCTCGACTTTTTTTTTTTTTTTTAAATTTATTTTGTATTATCAAACCAAAACCGCACAAACATGAACATTCTTAACATGCAAACATTCCATGTATGGTGTACAAACAATGGCACACAATATCACAAAGTAGTATATTCATCACCATGATCATTTTTTAGAACATTTGCATCACTCTAGAAAAAGAAATAAAAAGAAAAAACTCACACATATCATACCTCTTACCCCTTCCCTCTCTCTCATTGACCGCTAGTATTTCCATCTACTCAATAGATTTTAACCTTTTTTCCCACAATTTTTTCCTATTCCCCTTACCACACCACACCCTTTCGTTGTTCACTAATATTTCAGTCTACTCAGTTTATTTTAACATTTGTTCCCCCTATTATGTATTTTTTAATCCATATTTCTTACTCATCTGTCAAATATCATAGATAAAAGCATCAGACAAAGTTTTCACAATCACATAGTCACATTGCAAAAGTTATATCATTAGAGATTCATCTATTTTTTTGCCCATTTTAAAAAAATTTTTATTAACACTAATCAGCACACAATATGAACATTCTTTTTTTCATCACATAGTTGTATATTCATCATCCTGATCATTTCTTAGAACATTTGCATCAATTCAGGAAAAGAAATAAAAAGAAAACAGGAAAAAATTCATACCATAACCCTTACCCCTCCCTTTCATTAATCACTAGCATTTCATTCTATTAAATTTATTTTAACATTTGTTCCCCCTGATATTTGTTTATTTTTAATCCATATGTTTACTCATCTGTCCATACTGTAGATAAAAGCATCAGATGCAAGATTTTCACAATCATACAGTACATTGTAAAATCTGTATTATATATAATCATTTTCAAGAAACATGGCTACTGGAACACAGCTCTACATTTTCAGACACTTCCCTCCAACCTCTTCAATATACTTTAACTAAAAAGGTGATATCTAAATAATAGGTAAGAATAACCTCCAGGATAACCTCTCGACTCTGTTCGAAATCTCTCGGCCATTGACACTTTATTTTGTCTCATTTCACTCTTTCTCCTTTTGATGGAGAAGGTTTTCTCAATCCCTTGATGCTGAGTCCCAGCTCATCCTAGGATTTCTGTCTCACGTTGCCAGGAAGGTGCACACCCTTGGGAGTCATGTCCCACGTAGAGAGGGGGAGGGCGGTGAGTTTCCTTGTCGTGTTGGCTGAGAGAGAGAGGCCACATCTGAGCAACAGAAGAGGTTCTCTTGGAGGTGACTCCTAGGCCTAATTTTAAGTAGGCTTAGCCTATCCTTTGTGGGGTTAAGTTTCATATGAACACACCCCCAGATTGAGGGCTCTGCCTATTGCTTTGGTTGTTTGCACTGCTTGTGAGAATATCAAAAATTCTCCAGTTGGGGAAGTTGAGTTTTTCCTCTTTCTCACCATTCCCCAAAGGGAGCTTTGCAAATACTTTTTTATTCACTGTTCACATCGCTCTGGGACTTATTGGGGCATCACTCTGGACAAACCTACAAAACCTCATGTCCTACTCAAGGTTCCAAATATTATGGTGTTCAAGTAAGCTGTCCACATAAGTTATATTAGGAAATGCACTAGTCAGAATATAAATTTTGTACAAAATGAACATTTTTGCTTTAGTATCACATGTAAGTTAAAATTTTTAAATATTAATTACCATGTATTTTCCAATACCCTGCAGTATTGGCATTCCTTTGTTCTTTCTCATGCAAAAACATTTTTTAATTTGTACATTTAGTCACTATCATTATACACTCTAGACATTCCTAGATTATGCTATCTCAGTCTTTATCGTCTATCTTTCCTTCTGATTTAATTTGTGCCCCCAGGCCTCCTCCCTCTATCATTCTCACATTCCGGTTCATTCAGTGTTCTAACATTATTGTATTACAGTTAGATAGTATTGTAATATCTGTTTCTGAATTTTTACAATCAGTCCTGTTGCACAATCTGTATCCTTTCAGCTCCAAATGCCCAATTTCTTAACGTATTTCTATCTCCTGATGCTCTCTGTTACCAACTGAAATTCTCCAAGTTCATTCACTATTGTTAGTTCATATCAGTGAGACCATACAGTATTTGTCCTTTTGTTTCTGGCTGGTCTCATTCAGCATAATGTCCTTAAGGTCCATCCATGTTATTACATACTTCAGAACTTTATTCTGTCTTAGAGCTGCATAATATTCCATTGTATGTATATACCACAGCTTGTTTAGCCACTCTTCTGTTGATGGACATTTTAGCTGTTTCCATCTCTTGGCAATTGTAAATAATGTTGCTATAAACATTGGTGTGCAGATGTCCATTTGTGTCCTTACCCTCATGTCTTCTGAGTAGACACCTAGCAATGATATTGCCAGATCGTATGGCAATTCTATACTTAGCTTCCTGAGGAACTGTCAAACTGCCTTCCACAGCAGTTGTAACATTTTACATTCCCACCAACAGTGGATAAATGTGCCTCTTTCTCTACATCCTCTCCAGGACTTGCCATTTTCTGTTTTATTGATAATGGCCATTCTGGTGGGTGTGAGGTGATATCTCATTGTGGTTTTGATTTGCGTTTCCCTAATAGCCAGGGAAGTTGGACATCTTTTCATGTGCCTTTTGGCCATTTATATTTCCTCTTCTGAGAAGTGTCTGTTGATGTCTTTTGCCCGTTTTGTAATTGAATTGTTTGTCTTTTTGTTGTTGAGTTGAACAATCTCTTATATAATTCTGGATACTAGACCCTTATCTGATATATCGTTTCCAAATGTTGTCTCCTATTGTGTAGGCTATCTTTTTACTTCACAAAGTTCTTTGATGCACAAAGGTGTTTAATTTTGAGGAGTTTCCATTTATTTCTTTCTTCAGTGCTCATGCTTTGGGTGTAAGGTCTAGGAAACCGCATCCTATTATAAGATTTATAAGATATTTCCCTACATTTTCTCCTGAAAGTTTTATGGTCTTAGATCTAATGTTTAGGTCTTTGATATGTTTTGAGTTAATTGTTTTGTATAGGGTGTGAGATGTGATTCCTCTTTCATTCTTTTGCATGTGCATATCCAGTTCTCTGGGCACCATTTATTGAAGAGACTGTTCTGTCACAGGTGAGTTGGGTTGACTGCCTTATCAAAGATCAATTATCCATTGATAAGAGGGTCTATATCTGAACACTTTATTTGATTCTGTTCGTCAGTATATCTGTCTATATGCCAGTACCATGCTATTTTGACCACCATAGCTTTGTAATATGCCTTAAAGTCAGGTAGTGTGAGACCTCCGTCTTCATTTTTCTTTCTCAGGATACTTTTAGCTCTTCGGGGCACCCTGCCCTTCCAGATAAATTTGGTTATTGTTTTTCCTGTTTCTGAAAAGTAAGTGTTTGGGATTTTAATTGATATTGCATTGAATCTATAAATCATCTTAACTATATTTAGAATTAACATCTTAACTATATTTAGTCTTCCAGTCCATAACATGGTATGCCCTTCCATTTATTTAGGTCTTCTGTGATTTCTTTTAGCAATTTCTTGTAGTTTTCTTTATGTAGGTCTTTTGTATCCTCAGTTAAATTTATTCCTAAATATTTTGTTCTTTTGGTTGCAAATGTAGGTGGAATTTTTTTCTTGATTTGCCCCCCAGATTGCTCATTATTGGTGTATAGAAACACTGCAGATTTTTGAGTATTGATCTTGTAACCTGCCACTTTGCTGTACTCATTTATTAGCTCTTGTAGTTTTCCTATCAATTTTTTGGTTTTTTGACATACAATATCATATCATCTGAAAGGGTGAGAGCTTTACTTTTTCCTTTCCAATTTTGATGCCTTGTGTTTCTTTTTCTTGTCTAATTGCTCTGGCTAGGACTTCTAGCACAATGCTGAATAACAGTGGTGATAGTGAACATCCTTGTGTTCCTGATCTTAGGGGAATGTTTTCAGTTTTTCCACGTTGAGGATGATGTTTTCTGTGGGTTTTTCTTATATTCCTTTTATCATATTGAGGAAGTTCTCTTCTATTCCTGCCCTTTGGAGTGTTTTCAACAAGATAGGATGTTGAATTTTGTCACATGCCTTTTCTGCATCAATCGAGACGATCATGCAGTTTTTCTGCTTTGATTTCTTGATACAGTGTATTATATTAATTGATTTTCTTATGTTGAACCATCCTTGCATACCTGAGAGGAATCCTGGTCATGTTGTGTAATTCTCTTAATGTGCTGCTGAGTTCAATTTGCAAGAATTTTGTTGAGGATTTTTCTATCTGTATTCATTAGAGAAATTTGTAAGTTTTCTTGTAATATCTTGTCTGCTTTGGTACAAGGGCGATATTGGCTTCATAGAATGAGTTAGGTAGCCTTCCCTCCTCTTCAGTTTTTTTTTTTTTTGAAGCGTTTGAGCAGAATTGGTACTAATTCTTTCTTGAATGTTTGGTAGAATTCACATGTTGCGGTTTGGCCCAACCGCTAAACTATTGGGGACCCTCTACTCCTCAGCTTCTCACTGCTTGCTAGACGACACTGCCGCACGCAGAAAAGGGGCTCGATCCGGGGGTCTGGGTCCAAGGGGCGCACGCAGGAGACCTCGCTGCGGGTCTAAAGGACTGGAGGCCGAGTCAATTAAGGCACGAAGCGAGGTAGCTTTATTGTTGGTAGACGCTTATGCCAGGGCCGCCAGAAGCTAAAGACCACGAGGCTTGATGAGCCCTGGATTATATACAGTTTGAGGAGAGGCGGAGTTAGGGTGTGGCCTCCAGGGGAGGGTAGCCAATCACACAGGGAGGACGGATGAGTGACTGTGACCATAGAGATGCTGTTCCTGAGTGTACCCATAGCAGAGGATGTTGGGTAGGTGGAGGACTAAGGAGAAGGCCAATAGGGTTAGAGAGACAAGGCTACATCATCACTAGTTGCTGGTGAGGCTTGTAATTCAGAGGCTTAGAAGAACCGGACGTGCCAAAATGGCGAGGGAGGGAGAGAAAGAGACTAAGCCACCAGGCCAAGAATAAAATTATGCCACAACATGTGAAGCCATCTGGTCCTTGTTTTTTCTTTTTGCGAGTTTCTTAATGACTAATTCAATTTCTTTATTGTGATTGGTTGTTGAGGTTGTCTATTTCTTCTTGAGTCAGTGTTGATTGTTTATCCCTTTCTAGGAAGTTGTCCATTTCATCTACATTGTTGAGTTTATTAACATAAAGTTGTTCATAGTATCCTCTCATTACCTCCTTTATTTTTGTGGGATCAGTGGTTATGTCTCCTCTTCCATTTCTGATTTTATTTATTTGCATCCTCTCTGTTCTTTTTGTCAACCTTGTTAAGGGTCCATCGATCTTAATGATTTTCTCAGAAAACCACCTCCAGGTTTTGTGGATTTTCTCGATTGTTTTCATTGAGAATGAAGATTACAGTTCTGCTGTAATCTTCGTTATTTCTTTCTCTTTGCTTGCTTTGAGGTTAGTTTGCTGTTCTTTCTCTAATTCCTCAAAGTGGACAGCTAATTCATCGATTTTTGCTCATTTTTGATATAGGCATTTAGGGCAATAAATTACCCTCTTAGCACGCCTTTGCTGCATCCCATAAATTTTGGTATGTTGTGTTTTCATTTTCATTTGCCTCGAGATATTTACTGATTTCTCTTGTAATTTGAGAGTGTTGTTTAAGAGTGTGTTGTTGAACCTCCATGTATTTGTGAATTTTCTGGCCCTCTGCCTATTATTGATTTCCAGCTTCATTCCTTGATATGATCTGAGAAAGTGTTTTGTATGATTTCAATCTTTTTAAAAAATTGAGGCTTGCTTTGTGACCCAGCATATACTCTATTCTTGAGAATGATCCATGTGCACTTGAGAAAAAGTATTATTTTTTTCTCAAAATATCGTTTATCCTGGTGTTGTGGGGTGTATTATTCTATAAATGTCTGTTAAGTCTATTTCGTTTATTGTATTACTCAAATTATCCGTTTCTTTATTGATCCTCTGTCTGGATGGTCTGTCCATTGATGAGAGTGGGGAATTGAAGTCTCCATATATTATGGTAGATGTGTCTATTTCTCTTTTCAGTACTTTCCTCATGTATTTTGGAGGACTTTGGCTCAGTGCATAAATATTTATGATTGTTATGTCTTCTTGTTGAATTGTTCCTTTTATTAATACATAGTGTCCTTCTTTATCTCTTTTAACTGTTTTACATTTGAAGTATAATTTGTTGGCTATTAGTTTAACTACTCCTGCTCTTTTCTGATTGTTGTTTGCAGGAAATATCTTTTCCCAACCTTTCACTTTGAACCTGTGTTTATCCTTGGGTCTAAGATGCGTCTTCTGTAGACAGCATATAGATGGGTCCTGTTTTTTAATCCTGTCTGCCAGTCTCTGTCTTTTGATTGGGGAGTTTAATCCATCAACATTTGGTGTTATTACTGTAATGGTAGTACTTTCTTCTTCCATTTTTGCCTTTTGGATTTCATACGTCATATCTAATTCTTCCTCTTTTTACCTTTACTGATAGTCTTCATTTTTGCACTCTTCTCTATACCTCTCTCTCCTGTCTTTTCCTATCTGTCCCTAGTGCTCCCTTTAGTATTCCTTGCATAGCCGGTCTCTTGGTCACATTTTCCCTCAGTGATTTTTTTGAGTGAAAATGTTTTAACTTCACCCTCATTTTTGAAGGAGAGTTTTGCTGGATATAGAATTCTTGGTTGACAGTTTTTCTCTTTTAGTGTCTTAAATATTTCATACCACTGTCTTCTCACCTCCATGGTTTCTGCTGAGAAATCTACACATAGTCTTACTGGGCTTCCCTTGTATGTGATGGATTGCTTTTCTCTTGCTGCTTTCAAGATTCTCTTTCTCTTTGACATCTGACATTCTGATTAGTAGATGTCTTGGAGTTCGTCTATTTGGATCTATTCTATTTGGGGTACACTGCACTTCTTGGATCTGTAATTTTAAGTCTTTCATAAGAGTTGGGAAATTTTCAGTGATAATTTCCTCCATTAGTTTTTCTCCTTCTATTCCATTCTCTTCTCCTTCTGGGACACCCGTAACACGTATATTCGTTTGCTTCGTGTTGTCATTCAATTCCCTGAGTCCCTCCTCATGTTTTTCCATTCTTTTCCCAACATTTTCTTTTGTTTGTCAGATTTCAGATGTCCCTTCCTCCAGTTCACTAGTCCTATATTCTACCTCTTGAAATCTTGAAACATTGTAGTTATTCTAGACCTCTAGCTTAGGTTTTGTTTAACAGATCAGAATTTTTCAGTTCTTGTTTTCTTGTGTCTTGCCCTGCCTGTATGGTGCCTGCCCCCCCCCCCACCCCCAGGAGAGTCTGCTTGGGTATTATAGACCCCAGTCAGATTTTTCCCAGGCCAAACTGGCCTTCTTTCAGGAGGAAAGAGTCACCTGAGTCAGTTTTCCCTGTGGGTGAGACCCAGCAGGTTGAAAGACTTTGCTATGAAGCCTCTGAACTCTGTGTTTTCATATCCTGCCTGGTGTGTGGCGCTTGTCTGCTTGCGGGTCCCACCAGTATGACGTGGTGTGGTACCTTTAACTTAGCACACTCTTCCTGCTGGGGACATGTTTGAGACAGAGGAGAGGGTGTAGCAGGCTGGCTTTAATCACTTTAGTTTTCCAGACTCTGGGGTCTGAATTCTTTGAGGGAGGGATTCCACCTGATCTCGGCCCCACCCCTCTCCTGGGCATACTCTCAAACAGGCTTAATTCTGCCCATACCTGGAGCAGGTGAAGCCTGAGAAGCCCTGCAACTGTATCCGAAGAGCAGTCAAGCCCAAAACACAGCCACAAAAAAGAAAAAAAAAATTTCTTTGCAGAGCAGGACCACCATTCCTTGGGTTGCCAATCAAGACCTTACGTGGGTACATTGCTCTTAGTATCTCCAGGTCCTGTGTGCCCCCTCCTTTCCTTCAGGGCCCAGAGCCTTTCAAGTTTATGCTGTCCAATCCAAAAAACTTGTTTTTTTATTTTTATTTTTTTCCGTCAGTCCTGCCCCCACTGTGCCAGGGCAAAACCCAGCAACTTCAGGTTTTACTCAAGGTTCAGCTGAGCCGGGGGCCTATTTTTAATAGTCGGAATTTCTTAATTCCACAAATTGGAGCTTAGTTGCGCTCAGCCCCTGCTGCTAGTAAAGTCTCTTTCCTGTCCCTTCTGGGAAGTAGCCCGTGGGGGAGAGATGCCAGCTGCTGCATCTTGGGGAACTTGTGGTTCTGGATGGGCTCACAGTCAGCCCAGCTTGTCCAGGTGTATGCTGTGTGTCTGGTCACTGATATGGCCCCAACAGTTCTGTTCTGTTCCTGGTTATGTACTAGCTGCTCTGGAGGACAAACTAAATCCCACACCTCACTAAGCTGCCATCTTGGCTCCCCTGCTACAGGGGACTCTCTGTACCTTAACCTGCTTTCAAATTTATTTAAACTGTATTATATCTTGGAAGCATTTTCAAGTCTTTTGAAATAAGGAGAAGAGGGTAAATAATCACTTTTATATGTATATTATAATAATAATTCTTGTGTATAGGCGTATAATCTTTTTTTCCAAAGAAACTAAGACTGTTTAACATTAGCACCAGAGAGGGAAACAGTGAATTTGTGGTTTTCCCTAGTAAGTACACTGTTTGCTAGAAAGATTACATTTGAAGATCTGTTGAAAATTTCTCTTTGGAGAATATATGGAAAAGTAATTAGATACTTCCTAATTGTTTCCCACCCCTTTTCATGCAGTAGGGAAAATATTGTTCCACAAGTGCCTATATCAGAAATGTCTTCCACCTTTTCTGTTTAAAGGATTTTTCTAGGCCTCTTTGGCTTAGGTTTTTTCCCAAGGTAAATTTGTCTTTTCCACTTTTGATTTTAACTATTTTATAGCTGCCTGGTTATCTTTTTTCCCTTCTGTGACTAAAAATCAAACTAATAATATAATGAAGTGGTTAATGAAGGAAATGGTTGCCTAAAATTAGTTATTTCATTCTCAGTTTGTTTCTGCTAGCTTCTTTTCCTTGATAGTAATGAGATGATCATTATATATTTCTGCATTTACTGAAAATTTTTAAGTGTTTCCACATCATTGCTTTTGATCTTTTTAATAATTCTTTTCAGGTAAGTACTACTGTATGACATTCAAGCAGAAAGGTACTCAGGCTTCACCGTAGGGACTCCCAATCCCAAAGCCCTGTTTTCTCTGTTGTAGATTTATGATAATAGTTGTGTTTGTTACCTAGGGTAACTCAGTTAAACTTCATTGTTTATTTTCATTTATAGAAATGGAGCTATTAATATTAACTTCATGAAATTATTTTGAGGTTCACATTGAATAATGTGTAAAAACTGTTTTGAACAGTACCGGACATGTAGCAAAATTTCAGTAAATGTTAATAATTGTAATAGTTACTATACCAACTTAATTTTCTTTTCTCTATTTAAAATTATCACAATAAAATTAATTTCTCAGGTTTTCAAGCACTATTTGATATAGTGAATTTTCACCATCATTAAAGATGTTACATTATTTCTTGAGTTATGTTAAATTAATCATCTTATTTTTTTTGTCTTAAAAAATCTCTTATTTCTGTTTGTCTAAGTTTTGTTCTTCTGTCTTAAAGAATGTGAAATAAAGTAATTGGGAAAGCTCTTGAAGGTATTATTTATGATATTGCTTCTTTTAATATGCTGGGATCAAAGTGGTTACCTCTTATGTGAGATTTATTTATTACTTAATCTAAAGATATGTTGCTTATTTGATGGTCTGTTGGGGATTTTAAAAGTCAGAATAACATGACCCTTTAGAAGAATATTGATTCATTAATGTATACTTATGGAGAAAAGAAACAAGTAGGAATTGGATAATATCTATACAATTTGTAAAGTATTGCTGTATGTCAGCATTAACTCAAAGATGTGAATTAAATGTAAATTAAAAATATTGCATCATCTTTAAATGAATTTTAGGGAACTTTGTTAGAAAGCATGTTTTGCTTGGCATGACTTTCTTCTGTAAGTAGGTATTTATTTAAAGAGAGAAATTTCTAAAACTGCCTTATGTGTTTTTTTGCTTCCAGCAGGGCATTCTTAGCAGGGTTACAGAATCTGTTAAGAGTATTGTGCCAGGATGGCTACAGAGATATTTCAACAAGAATGAAGATGTATGCACCTGTTCAGCAGACACAAGGGAGTTACCACATTGGCAGGAAAATAGAGAAGATGACCATCTCATATATGCCAATGAGGAGAGCTCTAATATTAACGATGGGAGGATCACTCCTGAGCCAACAGTCGATAATACAGAAGGTAAATAGAATGTGGATGTTTTATTTTGAATGGTAGGCTTTCATTCTTAAATTTTTAAAATATTTTTTTATTCTGGAATATAGCATATACAAAGAAGAGAAAGAAAAAGCAATAATTTTCAAAGTACACGTCAACAAGAGGTTAGATTTTAGAATTTGTAATGGGTTACTATTCTGTTACTTCAGATTTTCCTAGTAGCTGCTCCAAAACGCTGGAGGCTAAAAGAAATATCAGTATAGTGATTCAGCAGTCATACTCATTTGTTAAATCCTGTTTTCTTTGTTATAACTCCTCCTTCTCCTTTGAGCCTTCTCTCA
Organism: Tamandua tetradactyla; assembly: GCF_023851605.1. Lineage (NCBI taxonomy): Eukaryota > Metazoa > Chordata > Mammalia > Pilosa > Myrmecophagidae > Tamandua > Tamandua tetradactyla. The sequence continues at coordinate 20,777,997 of NC_135351.1, read as the reverse complement.
GTCTAAAGGGATCTTTAGGCATTCCCCGTTCTGACTTTTCCATGTTGAGAAGGGGTATTGACACTAAGGGTTAGGGGGATGTAATTAGTTGATAATCTTGGAGAGGCTGGTCCCTCTGGGTTTCAGGATTTATCTGGCCTAGGAACGCTCTGAAAATTATAGGTTCCAGAAAAGCAAACTTAGTTCATAAAACATTTTGTAGAGTCTCTGTTTGAGCCCTAGGTGTTCTTTTTTTTTTTTAATTGACCAAACATAACAACATACAAACATGAACATTCTTAACATACAAACGTTCCATACATGGTGTACAATCAAATGGCTCACAGTATCATCACATAGTAGTATATTCATCACCGTGATCATTTTTTAGGACATTTGCATCACTCCAGAAAAAGAAAACAGAAAAAACTCATATATACCATATCCCTTACTCATCCCTCTCATTGACCACTAATATTTTCATCTACCTAATATATACATATATATTTTTAACATTTGTTCCCCCATTATTTATTCATTTTTAATCCACATGTTTTACTGATCTGTCCATACTGTAGATAAAAGGAGTATCAGACACGAGGTTTTCATAATCACATAGTCAAATTGTGAAAGCTATATCGTTGTATATTCATCTTCAAGAAACATGGCTACTGGAACATAGCTCTACAGTTTCAGACACTTCCCTGTAGCCTTTCTAATACATTTTAAACTATAAAGGGAATATCTGTATAATGTGTAAGAATAACCTCCAGGATAACCTCTCGACTCTGTTTGAAATCTCAGCCACTGAAAACTTTGTTTTGTGTTATTTCTCTCTTTCCCTTTTTGGTTGAGAAAGTTATCTCAATCCCTTGATGCTGAGTCCCAGCTCATCCTAGGATTTCTGTCCCGTGTTGCTAGGGAGGCTTACACCCCTGGGAGTCATGTCCCACATAGAGAGGGGGAGGGCTGTGAGTTTGCTTGGCTGTGTTGGCTGAGAGATAGGTCACATCTGAGCAACAAAAGAGGTTCTTTTGGGGGTGACTCTTAGGACTAATTTTAAGTAGGCTAAGCCTATCCTTTGCAGGGATAAGTTTCATATGAACAAATCCCAAGATTGAGGGCTCTGACTATTGCTTTGGTTGTCCCCACTGCTTGTGAGAATATCAGGAATTCTCCAAATTGGAAAGTTAAATTTCTTGCTGTTCCCCCAAGGGAACTTTGCAAATATTTCTTTATTCACTGTTTAAATCACTCTGGAATTTATCAGGGCATCACACTGGACAAACCTACATTTCATGCCCTATTCAAGGTTCTGTGTATTTATGGTATTCAATTAACTGGTCCATATAAGTTATATTAGGAAATACACTAGTCAAAATAAAAATTTTGTACCAAATAAACATTTTTTGCTTTAGTCTCACACAGAAGTTAAAGTTTTAAAATATGAATGACCATCTGTTTTCAACACCCTGCAATATTGATATTCCTTTGTTCTTCCTCATGCAAAGACAGTTTTTATTTTGTACATTTAATCACTATCATTGTACACTCCAGGCACTCCCAGATTATACCGTCTCAGTCTTTATTGTCTATCTTTCCTTCTGGTTTCAACATATTAATTTTATATCCCACCACCTTGTTGAATTTATTAGCTCAAGTAACTTTCTTTTAGATTTCTCAGGATTTTCCAAGTATAATATCATGTCATCTGCAAATAATGACAGTTGTTCTTCCTTTCCAATATGGATGCTTTTTGTTTCTTTTTCCTGTTTGAATGCTCTGGCTTGAACTTCTAGTAAAATGTTGAATAATAGTGGTGACACAGGACATCCTTGTCTCCTTCCCGATCTTAGTGGGAAAGCTTTCAGTGTCTTTCCATTGAGTGTGATGCTGGCTGTCAGCTCTTGATTATAGGCCCTTTATCATATAGAGGAAGTTCGCTTTGATTCCTGTCTTTTGAAGAGTTTTTATCAGAAAAGGATGTTGAATTTTGTCAAATGCTTTTTCAGCATTGTTCTAGTTTGCTAGCTGCTAGAATGCAACACACCAGAGACAGGTTGGCTTTCAATAAAAAGGGATTTATTTAGTTAACATATAGTTCTTCAGAGGAAAGGCAGCTAACTTTCAACTGAGGTTCTTTCTTACACGGGAAGGCACAGGTGATCTCTGCTGGCCTTCTCTCCAGGCCTCTGGATTCCAACATCTTTCCCTGGGGTGGTTTCTTTCTGCATCTCCAAAGGCCTGGGCTGAGCTGTGAGTGCTGAGATGAAGTATGCTGAGCTTGCTTGGGCTGTGCTACGTTGAACTCTCTCGTTTAAGCACCAGCCAATTAAATTAAACATCATTCATTGCAGCAGGCACACCTCCTAGCCAAATGCAGATGTAATCAGCAACAGATGAGGTTCACATGCCATTGGCTTATGTCCATAGCAGTAGAACTGGGCACCTTCACCTAAGCAAGTTGACATCTGAATCTAACTACCACAAGCATCAATCTAGTGATCATGTGATTTTTCCCTTTTGATATGTTGTTGTGCTGTATTACATTAATTGATTTTCTAGTGTTGAACCATCTTTGCATTCCTGGTGTGAATCCCGCTTGAAATCTGTTCTAGTTTGCTAGTTGCCAGAATGTAATATGCCAGAAGTGGAATGGCTTTTATAAAGGGGAATTTAATAAGTTACAAGTTTATAGTTCGAAGGCCATGAAAATGTCCCAGTTAAAGCAAGTCTGTCTATAGAAATGTCTGATCTAAGACATCCAAGGAAAGATCCCTTGATTCAAGAAGGCCGTTGAAGTTCAGGGTTTCTCTCTGAAGTGGAAAGGCACATTGCAAACATGCCATCTGCTAGGATCCTCTCTAGGCCTCTTGCTTCATGAAGCTCCTTGGGAGTTTTCCTTCTTTAGCTGGAAAGGTTGCTGGCTTTCATCCTAACCCCTAACCTTTCATCCTTGTGTTGTGGTTCTTTCATCCTTGTGTTGTGGTTCTTTCATCCTTGTGTTGTGGTTCTGCAGCTGTCTTTTCATTCTCAAAAGGAACTCTCTCCGAAATGTCTCCTCTTTTATAGGATTCCAGTAAACTAATCAAGACCCATTTAGACTGAGTGGAGACACGTCTCCATTTAATCAAGTTTAATATCCACAATTAATTGAGTCATATCTCTGTTGAGAGCCTAATCAGGTTTCCAACCTATAGTGCTGAATAGGGATTAGAAGAAACAGTTGCTCTCAAAAAATTGATTAGGATTAAAACATGGCTTTTCTAGGGTATATAAATCCTTTCAAACCAGCGTAGTCATGGTGTGTAATTCTTTTAATGTGTTGTGGGATTCAGTTTGCTAGTATTTTGTTGAGAATTTTTGCATCTGTGTTCATTAGGGAGAGTGGCCTGTAGTTTTCCTTTCTTATAGCATCTTTACCTAGTTTTAGTATTAAAATAGTGTTAGCTTCATAAAATGAGTTATGTAGTATTCGTATTTCCTCAATTTTTGAGAAAAATTTGAGTAGAATTTTGGAATGTTTGATAAAATTCCCCTGTGAAGCAATCTGGCCCTGGGCTTTTCTTTGTAGGAAGATTTTTCTGGAATGTTTGATAGAATTCACATGTGAAGCCGTCTGGTCCTGGACTTTTCTTTTTAGGAAGCTTTTGAATGACTAATTCAATTTCTTTACTTGTGATTGGTTTGTTGAGGTCATCTATGTCTTCTTGAGTCAAAGTTGGTTGTTCATGTCTTTCCAGGAACCTGTCCATTTCATCTGAATTGTTGTATTTATTAGCGTAAAGTTGTTCATAGTATCCTGTTATTACCTCCTTTATTTCTGTGAGGTCAGTAGTTATGTCTCCTCTTCCATTTCTGATCTTATTTATTTACATCCTCTCTCTTCTTCTTTTTGTCAATCTTGCTAAGGGCCCATCAATCTTATTGATTTTCTCATAGAACCAACTTCTGGTCTTATTGATTTTCTCTATTGTTTTCATGTTTTCAATTTCATTTATTTCTGCTCTAATCTTTGTTATTTCTTTCCTTTTGCTTGCTTTGGGATTAGTTTGCTGTTCTTTCTCCAGTTCTTCCAAGTGGACAGTTAATTCCTGCATTTTTGCCTTTTCTTCTTTTCTGATATAGGCATTTAGGGCAATAAATTTCCCTCTTAGCACTGCCTTTGCTGCGTCCCATAAGTTTTGATATGTTGTGTTTTCATTTTCATTCGCCTCGAGGTATTTGCTAATTTCTCTTGCAATTTCTTCTTTGACCCACTCGTTGTTTAAGAGTGTGTTGTTGAGCCTCCATGTATTTGTGAATTTTCTGGCACTCCGCCTAATATTGATTTCCAACTTCATTCCTTTATGATCCAAGAAAGTGTTGTGTATGATTTCAATCTTTTTAAATTTGTTAAGACTTGCTTTGTGACCCAGCATATGGTCTATCTTTGAGAATGATCCATGAGCACTTGAGAAAAAGGTGTATCCTGCTGTTGTGGGGTGTAATGTCCTATAAATGTCTGTTAAGTCTAGCTCATTTATAGTAATATTCAGATTCTCTATTTCTTTATTGATCCTCTGTCTAGATGTTCTGTCCATTGATGAGAGTGGTGAATTGAAGTCTCCAACTGTTATGGTATATGAGTCTATTTCCCTTTTCAGTGTTTGCAGTGTATTCCTCATGTATTTTGGGGCATTCTGGTTCGGTGTGTAAATATTTATGATTGTTATGTCTTCTTGTTTAATTGTTCCTTTTATTAGTAGATAGTGTCCTTCTTTGTCTCTTTTAACTGTTTTACATTTGAAGTCTAATTTGTTGGATATTAGTATAGCCACTCCTGCTCTTTTCTGGTTGTTATTTGCATGAAATATCTTTTCCCAACCTTTCACTTTCAACCTATGTTTATCTTTGGGTCTAAGATGTGTTTCCTGTAGACAGCATATAGAAGGATCCTGTTTTTTAATCCATTCTGCCAGTCTGTGTCTTTTGATTGGGGAATTCAGTCCATTAACATTTAGTGTTATTACTGTTTGGATAATATTTTTCTCTACCATTTTGCCTTTTGTATTATATATATCATATCTGATTTTCCTTCTTTCTACACTCTTCTCCATACCTCTCTCTTCTGTCTTTTTGTATCTGACTCTAGTGCTCCCTTTAGTATTTCTTGCAGAGCTGGTCTCTTGGTCACAAATTCTTTCAGTGACTTTTTGTCTATAAATGTTTTAATTTCTCCCTCATTTTTGAAGGACAATTTTGCTGGATATAGGAGTCTTGGTTGGCCGTTTTTCTCTTTTAGTAATTTAAATATATCATCCCACTGTCTTCCTGCTTCCATGGTTTCTGCTGAGAAATCTACACATAGTCTTATTGGGTTTCCCTTGTATGTGATGGATTGTTTTTCTCTTGCTGCTTTCAAGATCCTTTCTTTCTCTTTGACCTCTGACATTCTAACTAGTAAGTGTCTTGGAGAACGCCTATTTGGGTCTAATCTCTTTGGGGTGCGCTGCACTTCTTGGATCTGTAATTTTAGGTCTTTCATAAGAGTTGGGAAATTTTCAGTGATAATTTCTTCCATTAGTTTTTCTCCTCCTTTTCCCTTCTCTTCTCCTTCTGGGACACCCACAACACGTATATTTGTGCGGTTCATATTGTCCTTGAGTTCCCTGATACCCTGTTCAAATTTTTCCATTCTTTTCCCAATAGTTTCTGTTTGTTTTTGGAATTCAGATGTTCCATCCTCCAAATCACTAATTCTATCTTCTGTCTCTTTAAATCTATCATTGTAGGTATCCATTGTTTTTTCCATCTTTTCGACTTTATCCTTCACTTCCATAAGCTCTGTGATTTGTTTTTTCAGTTTTCCTATTTCTTCTTTTTGTTCAGCCCATGTCTTCTTCATGTCCTCCCTCAATTTATCGATTTGGTTTTTGAAGAGGTTTTCCATTTCTGTTCGTATATTTAGCATTAGTTGTGTCAGCTCCTGTATCTCATTTGAACTATTGGTTTGTTCCTTTGACTGGGCCATATTCTCAATCTTCTGAGCATGGACCGTTATCTTCTGCTGGCGTCTGGGCATTTAGTCAGATTTCCCTGGGTGTCGGACCCAACAAGGTTGTAAGATTTTTCTGTGAAATCTCTGGGTTCTGTTTTTCTTATCCTGCCCAGTAGGTGGCGCTCGTGGCACACGTTTGTCTCACGTGTTTGGAAGGGATCCTCCCCGGTCACCGTTCTCCGCGGCCTGGGGGATTTCCGATCCAATTCTCTCCGTTGGTTCGGGGGGCCGCGCGTGGTGGGGGCGTCAGCCGCCGCGGCTTGAGGGGACCCTGTGGCTCCTTTATTAATTCCCCTATTGGTGTTTAGTTGGACCCAGTCCCTGCCACTGTCGGAAATTCCCTCCTCTCCCTGGAGGGGTGTCGGTCGCAGGTCGCAGCAGCCTGGGGAATTCGCCACCGGACCAGGAAGCCGCCCGCGGGGAAGGGGCGTTGGTCGCCGGCCGCCGTGGCTTGGGGAATTCGCCACCGGACCAGGAATCCGCCCATGGGGGAGGGGCACTGGTCTCTGGCCACCGCGGCTTGGGTAGCCCTCTGATCCGAGACTCGTAGCTGGTCCAGGAAGCCGCCCGCAAAAGAGGGGCGCCGGCCGCCGCGGCTTGGGTAGCCCTCTGATCCGAGACTCAGTAGCCGGTCCAGGAAGCCGCCCGCAAAAGAGGGGTGCCGGCCACCGCGGCTTGGAAAACGTGCCTCTCCGAGACTCTCAGCTGGCCCGGGAAGGAGGGAGGGAGGAGCTCCGGCCGCCACAGCTGCCGCTGCTCGGGGAATGGCGCGCCGCTCGGGGATCTCACCGCAGCAGAGTCTCGCAGTCAGACTAGCCAGTCCAGACTGGGGTATGCTGTGTGCCCATTCCCTCCCGTGGCCCCGGGAGCTGTTCTGCACTGTTTCTGTTCACCTAGTAGTTGCTCTGGAGGAGGAACTAAGACGCACGTACCTTACTAAGCCGCCATCTGTAGGAAGATTTTTGATGACTTGTTAAATCTTTTTACTTGTGATCATTTTGTTGAGATCTTCTGTTTCTTCCTGAGTCAGTGTAGCTTGCTTGTGTATTTCCAGGAATTTGTCTATTTCATCTATACTGTCTAGTTTGTTGGCATATAGTTGTTCATAGTATCGTCTTATAATTTCTTTTATTTCTTCAGGGTGGGTGTTAACGCACCCCTTCTCGTTTCTAATTTTGTTTATTTGTGTCCGCTCTTTTTCTTTGTTAGTCTTGTTAGTGGCCTATTGGTTTGATTTTCTCAAGGAACCAGCTTTTGGTTTTATTGATTCTTTCTATTCTTTTTTTTTTTTTTTTTTACATGGGCACCAGGAATCGAACCCGGGTCCTCTGGCATGGCAGGCGAGCATTCTTGTCTGCTGAGCCACTCTATTCTTTTTTTCTCTCATTCATTTAACTGTGCTTTAATCTTTGTTATTTCTCTTCTTCTATTTGCTTTGGGGTTGGTTTGCTGTTCTTTTCCAAGTTCCTCCAGGTAAGCAGATAAGTCCCCAATTTTTGCTCTTTCTTGTTTTTTAATGTAGACATTTAGGGCAGTAAATTTCCCTATCAGCACAGCCTTTGCTGCATCCCATAAGTTCTGATATGTTATATTCTCGTTTTCCTTCATCGCCAGATAGGTACTGATTTCACTAGCAATTTTTTCTTTGACCTGTTGGTTATTTAAGAGTGTGTTACTTAATCTCCATGTATTTGTGAAAGTTCTTGTTTTTGCTAGTTATTGATATCCAGCTTCATTTCATTTTGATCAGAGAAAGTGCTTTGAATAATTTCAGAGTTTTTCAACTTATAAAGGCCTTTTTTATGCCCTGGCGTATGATCTATCCTGAAGAATGTTCCTGAGCACTAGAGAAGAATGAGTATTCAGGTGTTTTGGAATGTAATGACCTATCTGTATGTTAGGTCTGATTCATTTATCAAGATGTTTAACATCTCTGTTCCTTGTTGATCCTCTTTCTGGCTGTTCTGTCTATAGAGGAGAGTGGTGTATTGAAGCCTCCTACCATTATTGTTGAAATATCTCTCGTTCCCTTCAGTTTCGCCATTGTTTGTCTCGTGTACTTTGGAATTTTGTGATTGGGAGCATAAACATTTATGATTGCTTTTTCTTCTTTGTGAATTGTCTCCTTTATTAACATAGAGTGTTCTTCTTTATCTGTTTTGATGTTTTTATATTTAAAGTCTGTTTTGTCCGAAATTAGTGTAGCTACTCCTGCTTTCTTTTGGTTACAACTTGTGTGGAACATATTCCATCCTATCACTTTTAATCTGTTGGTATCCTTGTATCTAAAATGAGTTTCTTGTAAGCAGCATATAGCTGAATTTTATTTCTTTTTTTATTAATTAAAAAAAATTAGCAACAGACAAAACAATCAGATATCATTCCATTCTACATATATGAATTTTATTTCTTAATCCATTCTGCCACTCTGTATCTTTTAATTGGTAAGTTTAGTCTGCCAGCATTCAAAGTTATTACTGAAAAGGCTTTTCTTGAATCTACCATCTTATTGTTTAGATTTTATTTGTCAGATCTAAATATTCTTCTCCCTCTTTCTCTTTTTATCCTTTAGCTTACCTTAGTGGTACTCTTCAATCTGTGCCCTCCTTCAGACCTCCGTCTCCTGTCTTTTTTTTTCACAAATGGCAGAAACTCCCTTTAGTATTTCTTATAGATCTGGTCTTTTGTTGACATATTCTTTAACCCTTTGTCTGTGAAAATTTTAATCTCTTCCTCAGTTTTGGAGGATGGTTTGGCTGGGTACAGAATTCTTGGCTGGGAATTCTTTCTCTTTTGGGATGTTATATCTATCATACCACTGCCTTCTTGCCTTCATAGTGCCAGCTGAGTAGTATAAACTCAGCCTTATGTGGTTTTCTTTATATGTAGTAGATTGTTTTTTTCTTGCCACTTTCAGGATTTTCTTCTTCAATATTTGACAGACTGACTAGTATGTGTCTTGGGGAAGGCCTATTTGAATTTATTCTATTTGAAGTTTGTTGGGCTTCTTTGATTTGCATATATATGTCCTTTATGAGGGTTGGGATGTTTTCCCCCATTATATTCTCAACTAACCTTCCTAGCCCTTTTCTCTTCTCCTTCTGAGACACCAGTGATTCTTAAATTTGTGTGGTTTGTTTTGTCCACCATTTCCCTGAGATTCAATTCATTTTTTTCCATCTTTCTTTCCATTTGCTGTTTGAGTATTCAAAATCAGTTGTCCTGTCCTCTAGTCCACTTATTCTTTCTTCTGTATCTTCCACCTACTGTTGTGTCTCTCTAGTATGTTTTTTTGTTTGTTTGTTTTGGTCTATAGCATCTTTAATCTCTGTGATATCTGCTGTTTTTTAATTTATTCTTGAGATTCCTCTTTATGCTCTTCTACTGTCTTCTTGAGCTTCTTTATGTCATTAGCCACCCAATTTATTTTATTTTTTTTTAATTTATGTTATTTGTTAAATGTACCAACTATCCCATTCATTTTATTTAACAGAGTTACAAAAACGTCTTTCATTAGTTGTTCCAATGTCTGTGTCTCCTCTGATGTTTTAATTTGATCATTAGGCTGGACTATATCTGTCTGCATTGTGATAGGCTTAGTGATCTGTTGTCTTCAAGGCATGTAAGTATCTTGATAGGTTTATTTTGAAGTTGATTTCTTTCAGTAGTCTAAAGCTTTGTATTTGTGGGGTGGGTGTGGAGCAGGATGCGGGATGGGGCACAACAGTGCTGTGATGTGTTGCCGTGCAGATATAGGCACAGGTTGGGGATGCTGTGTTGGTGCCTATGAGAATAGGGGGCAGGTTGTAGGGTTGTGGAAGTGCCGTGCATGAGCCAGGGTTATGGGGTACAGCTCAGGCAGACCTTGGAGCACAAGAGGAGAGTGCTCCAAGCATGGAAGACACAGAGGTAGAGCGCATTGGGAGGCGGGTGTGGAGGTTGTGTGCATCTGCAAGGGTTTCTGTGCAGGTAGGATATGGTTGGGCGTGTAGAGCATGAAGGTTGTGGGTATCAGGGTTTAGGGTAGGTGGCACAGAGATTGGAGCCCTGTTGGGGGACAGGGTGTGGGTGAGTCCTTGCACAAGGGTTGGGGTCCAGAGGGTTCTGGATGTGAATGTGAGAGAGTTTAGGGGTGGGCAGAGATCAACGGGGTTGCAGGATGTTGGGGGTGGGGTGGGTGGTATCACGTGGACAGTTCCCTGGTGTAGGTGTGCAAGTGTGGATTGTGTTGGAATAAGTTGGCATGCATGTGTAGGACGTGAGCTATGTAGCATAGATTCGCCCGTGAGCATCTGCCAGATATGGGAGTGAGGCCCTTGTACTAGGGTGGGATCATGTGGGGCAAGTGTGCACATTTATGGTGCAGGGGGTTGGGGTGCAGTGGTCAAGAAATCAGTGCACGAATGCATGGGCCCCCTGCTGGGAGGATGTGGTTGTGCAGGTGGGGGCGGTGTCTGGGGGTGTGCGTTGATCTAGGGGGCAGGGCCCTCATATGCAGCTCAGGTGCAGTGGGCTAGTGTTGCAGCTGTGTAGGCTGGGGGTGGGTGTGGCCTGCCTGTGCAAGTCAGTTCTTGCCCAGAGCTGGGGGGTGTGACTGGGGGCTGTGTGGGTGCATAGATCTGGAAGGGTCGTTAACTGTTGTACACATGCACAGAGTTCAGGTGAGGTGGGGTGGGTTTGTGTGACTGTGTGTGCTGGGGGTGGATGTATTCTGGGTAGGAAGGTAAGTACCCACAGCCTTTATGCACTGGTGAACACCTATGGAGGGTAGAGAAGGGGAGGTGGGCCTCAGGAGGGACGGGGTGTGACTGTGCTTGTGGAGGAAAGGTGGGTTGGGCTGGGGCAGGTATGCAAATGCCTGAGGTTGGGTGTGGGGCACCTACATACTGGGGCGGGGGTTGAGTGGCAGGGTTCAGGAGTGTGGGCTGTGGTGTGTGGTGTATGTTGTGGATCATGGAGCTGAAACGCGGCCTGGCTTACTTCCTAGTCCCCATCTCCCGGTCTGTGTACTCGTAAGAGCTCCAGGCCTCTGTGTGGAACTGGGTGCACCAGGCTGTCCACACCAGCCAGGATGGTTTCTGGTTCTCTGCATTTCAGTTCCTCAGCCTTTGCAGCCAGAGCCTCCCTCTGGGGTGTAAAAGACCCTCCCAGGTCTCAGTTGCCTTCCCATCTGTTCTCTAGCTGTTCCCTGGAACAGGGGTGAACTTGAACTGTCCTCTATTTCATTTCTTTTTATGGCTGATCAGTATTCCATTATATGGATATTATTTCACATTTTATTTATCCATCGATTAATTCAGTTGATAGACATTTGTGCTATTTACATCTTTTGGCTATTTCAAGTAATGCTGCTAAGAACATTGTACATACCTGTTCTAGTCCTTGTTATCGGTTCTTCTGGGTATGTACCAAAGTAGTGGGATTGTTGGGTCACAAGGCAATCTATACTTAGCTTTCTGAGGAACTACCAAACCATTTCACTATGGCTGAACCCATTTTACATTCCTACTATCAGTGGATTGGTGTTCCAATTTCTCCACATCCTGTGGAACATTTGTAGCATATTTGTTTAATAGTGGACATTCTTACAGGTGTGAAATTATATCTCATTGTGGTTTTGATTTATATTTCCTTAATGTAACTAGTGAAGATGACCATCTTTTCATGTGCTTTTTGGTCATTTTTTATTTCCTCTTTGGAAAAATGTCTGTGAATGTTCTTTGATAGGCAGCTTCAAGAACTTAATAGCATTTTTTCCCTCATTCTTAATTTAGATCTGAATCTGTTTCCTGTCCTAAACCTTTAAAAGTCCCAGACAGTTCTTTTCTGTCAATCTGCTGTGCCTCCCTCTAAGTAACACTTGCAATCACAATAGTGTGCCACTTAAAGGACCACCGATAACAGATAAGATGAATATAGATCTTACTAGATACAACGCAGAATGTCACAGCTTATGTTTACTCTGTGAAACATTACATGTAAATTTTACAGTGTGTTCTCAAAACAGTCTACAAATACATACTTGTGTAGTGTCAAACTGTGGAAAGCTTAAAGTAATTTAGATAGGAATATCTTGAATGTTTATTAAATGTTAATTTTGCAAATGCATCTTTTATGTTAATAGTCAAGTGAAGCCGGCATAGAGAGTATTGTACATCTCAAAGCAGCACAGTACAGTAAGGGCAATTAGAGAATTTGTGGCCCATTCCAAGTCTGGTTTGCAGATGTCTGCCTATGCATCTCTTTTTGTTGACTGTCTTAATGATGTGACTCATTGGATGTCTAGATTTCTGCTGTTAGCTTAGTAGAATAATCAGTGAGGAAAGCCTCATATATATCATATTAAATTTTCGGTGACCATAAGAGTTCAGACCTCTGCGGAGCCCACGGTGGCACGTTTAGTATGCGATTAGAAGAATTAGCCGTAGATTGAAGTAGCAGATTCGTTTGGGCTGATCAGTAACATGGTGATTATAGCTGTACTACTAGAAACTGGGCATGTATGGTTATGTGAGTTCATAGAGGACATGGTGTTGTTTTAGTCTTATTATCCAAGATTGTTCCCTTTCTTGGTGTGTTGTGATAAGGAGGTTTTGGTGGGTGAGGAAGCTCTGTAAGTACAAAAACAGTATATCAAACGGATTTCTTCTCTGTAGCTTCTGTATATATTTGATTTAGCTGATGTGTGCCAATAAAAGGAAAATTGTCTTGTCACTGTTATTATCTAGAATAAGGGATGATAGAATGGGAGAAGTAAAAATCACTTTTATGTTATAAAATATGACAAAATTAGAAAACTTCATTGTCCTAAGAAAGTTTCAGCACATGTATATTTAATTCTGATTTCAGAGGAATCGAGGTATTTATGTTTAAGTGCTTATCTAACCAGTGGGCATCTAAGCTCTAGCCATTATCTCTCTTAAGCATACTTGATGAGTATTTGTATATATATATTTTAAAATTTTTTAGTTTTTTTAAAATACCAAAAAACACCAAACAAACGCAAACATTCTTAACTTTTGATCATTGTGTTCTACATATATAATCAGTAATTCACAGTATCATCAAATAGTTGCGTATTCATCATTATGATCATTTCTTGGAACATTTGCATCTATTCGGAAAAAGAAATAAAAAGAAAACAAAAAATTCATACATACCATACCCCTTACCCCTCCCTTTCATTCATCACCTCCATTTCAATCTAAATTTATTTTAACATTTATTCCCCCTATTATTTATTTTTATTCCATATGTTTTATTCATCTCTTGATAAGGTAGATAAAAGGGGCATCAGACGCAAGGTTTTCACAATCATACAGTCACATTGTGAAAGCCATATCATTATATAATCATCTTCAAGAAACATGGCTACTGAAACACAGCTCTACATTTTCAGGCAGTTCCCTCCAGCCTCTCCATTACATCTTGACTATTAAATAGGCGATACCTATTTAATGCGTAAGAATAACCTCCAGAATAACCTTCTTGACTCTGTTTGGAATCTCTCAGCCATTGACACTTTATTTTGTCTCATTTCATTCTCCCCCCTTTTGGTCGAGAAGGTTTTCTCAATCCCTTGATGCTGAGACTCAGCTCGTTCTAGGGGTTTTCTCAGTCCCTTGATGCTGAGTCTCAACTCATTCTAGGATTTCTGTCCTACGTTGCCAGGAAAGTCCACACCCCTGGGAGTCATGTCCCACCATAGACAGGGGGAGGGTGGTGAGTCTGCTTGTTGTGTTGGCTGGAGAGCGAGGCCACATCTGAGCAACAAAAGAGGCTCTCTTGGGGGAAATGACTCTTAGGCCTAATTTTAAGTAGGCTTGCCCTATCCTTTGTGGAGTTAAGTTTCATATCAACAAACCCCCAAAATTGGGGGCTCAGCCTGTAGCCTTGGCCGTCCACACTGCTTGTGAGAATATCAAGAATTCAACTTGGGGAAGTTGAATTTCCCCCTTTTCTCACCATTCCCAGAAGGAGACTTTGTAAATACTTTTTTATTCACTGTTCAAATCATTCTGGGGTTTGATATTTTTTTTAAAAGTTCAATTTCTACTGGCTTTCTTAGATAGGATTTTTCATTAATAGTGATTTTTTTTTAGCTTAAGTTTTTCCACATTTAATACATTGGACTTTTTTTTTTCCCAAATGTGAAGTCCACTTGTGTCTTCACATGCTCAAAGTTCCTGAAAGACCAGTTAAATTTATTTTGACTGGAATCACACTGAACTTAAATTTAAAACCAAGCCAATATTATTCCTAACACTGTTTTCCTACCCACCTTTCCAGTCTCCTCTATATCCCTCAACAGAACTAAAATTTTTTTCCTACATCGTACCACATACTTCTTATATATATTTCTTTTCGTTCTGTTGTTTGACAGTGTAAATGGGACTTTTACATTAAGACTTTGCTGAAGCCAGTCTCAAGGATGAATGCTTTGTTGCTGAATAAGCAGTGAGCTCTGGTTGAAGGACATCACACATTTCTGCATTTATAAGGTTGCTATCCAGAGTGAGATTTCCCTTGCAGAGTGCAGTGTGAACTCTAATTGAAGGCTTTTCACACTTTATCACACCTGTAGGGTTTTTCTCCAGTATGAATTCTCAAGTGCTGAGTAAGATTTGCTCTCTGAAGGAGTCTTTTCAACATTCACTACATTTATAAGGTTTTTCTCCTCTGGGTGGTCTCTTATGCCAAATGAGTAGTGTACTTTAAGCAAAGGTTTTCCCACATCTGTGACATTGATAGGGTTTCTCTCCGGTGTGAATCTGCTGATGTCTAGTAAGTTGTGAAATAGTGATTTTTTAAAAAAAGGTTACTTCGTTACCATTCTTGGTGCACATTACTTGCTGTATGATAATACTTTGAAATGGAATAATCCAGAATTGTTTGTATTGCTTAAGCTGTTAATTTTTTTTTTAGAGTAATGAAAGTGTTAATTTTTTTAAGACAAACTGTTAGAAAGATAGCACATAGAAGAAAATTAGAGTAGTACAATCCAGTAGTAAATTAAAGAATATTAGAGTCTGTTTTGTTGGGGGGGGGTGTTATTCTGTGAATGCAAGGAATCATTCATCATTGGGGAATTATTAACATAATTTACAGTGTTAGTAGACAATTATCTTGTAATTTTCCTTTTAAATAGATAATAAGTAGGCGTTTAATAAAACTTAAAATCCATTCATTGTATTTTTGTTTGGATTTTTTCCCCCTTAATATGCTAGTTTTTCATTCCATAGACTAGAATTGTGTTTAAAGTTGAAACACTAGAAGCATTCCTATTAGAGTCAGGAACAGGATAGAAGATCATATATCACCACTTCCATAAAATAAAATAAAAATGTAGTTAGATTAGTGGATGTAGTATATATGTAAATAGTGGGAATGGGGATGCAAAGTATTGGTGCTTACAGATGATACCTGGAAAAGCCAAGAAAGTCAACAAAAATCATGTTAAGACTAAGGTAATTCTAGAAATTGATCACTGTGTTAGCATTTTCAACTATCCAGTTAGAGAATATGAAGGATGGATCCCATTTACATTGTCAAACAACAGAATGAAAAGAAATATATTTAAGAAGTGTGTGGCAATATGTAGGGGAAAAAATTTTAGTTCTGTTGAGGGATATAGAGGAGACTGGAAAGGTGGGTAGGAAGACAGTGTTAGGAATAATATTGGCTTGGTTTTAAATTTAAGTTCGGTGTGATTCCAGTCAAAATAAATTTGACTGGTCTTTTAAGAACTTTGAGTATATTTAAAATAGTTACCTGAAAGTCTTTGTCTGCGAATATCTTGGCCATCTTGAATTCATTTATTGTTAACTACTTTTTTTTTTTTTTCCGACTTTGGGATGTATTTTTCCTTTACATTGTTTATCTGGTAATTTTTACTAAATTTTTGCATTTTGAATGCATGTAAAGACATCAGATGACTTTATTATCTTCCTCTGAAGAATGTTAATTCTTATTTTACCAGGCAGTTCAGTTTCTGAACCGTTTTCCTGATCTTCTGAACTTCCTTAATTTTATGCTTTGTTAGTGCAGTTTGTGGAAAGTCAGAGATATTTCCTTAACCCCTCTAATGTGCCATAACTTAGCCTCCAAACTCTGTTCTCTTATGGTTTTTTGTAGTGGTCTAGTAAGTTTTTTTCTAGGCCATGGTCCTTACTAGCAAGAAGAAACTTTTCTAATATCTCTGCTGCATATCACAGGTTTAAGGAGGTATTAATAAGTTCTCTTAATTTTGATAGGTTTGGAACTTCATTGTCCTTAGCACTACTTTTTTCCCTAAGCATTGTTCACCCTCTAGTAATTTTTTTTTGCAGTGGTTTTTGTTTTATCTTTTTATTTGTATGGATAAATCTTAACATACAAGCGTTCCGTACATGGCTTACAATCAATGGCTCGCAGTATCGTCACATAGTTGTACATTCATCACCTTGATCATTTTTCAAAACATTTACTTCAGTCCAGAAAGAGTAATAAAAAAGGAAAAGCTCATGCATACCATATGCTTTACCCTTTCTTCTCATTGATCCCTAGTATTTCCATGTACCCAGTTTTTTTTAACTTTGTCCCCCCATTATTTGTTCATTCTCCATCCATATTTTCTTCTAGTAATTTTTTTCTTTTTTTAAGAAAACAAACAATAGACTTAGAACAATCAAAAATGGATATCTTAGCTTATCCACAGACATATTTAAATAGTAATTTTTTTGTCTTGCCTCGCTCGTATCAGCTGGTGTTTGGTAAGCCTTAGGTGGGTTTGCTCGTTATATGTTAAGTCCATCCACTCAGTGAACACTTCTGTGTAGACTTCTGGGGACCATTCTCTGTTCATTTCCTTCCTTTTCAGTGTCCTGAATTCTGATTCCTGTTGACTATGTTTTGCTTAGACTCCAGCTGTCTGTACCAGGTCTGAAATTGTTCTTAGACAGAGAGCTGGAGATTTATAGGACTCACCTTAGAAATTTTTCTGTGCTGTTTTCCATTTCTGAAAATAATTACCTCACATTTTGTCGGTTTTATAGTTTTATGCAGTAGAAGGATGAATCTAGTACCTGTTACTCTGGCTGTAAGTCTTTTTTTTTTTGCTTTTAAAAGGGGGAATTTATTAAGTTGCAAGTTTACAGTTCTAAGGCCATAAAAATGTGCAAATTAAGGCACCAACAAGAAGTTACCTTCACTCAAGAAAGGCCAATGAAGTTGAGGGTTTCTGTCTCAGCTGGGAGGGCACAAGACAGTGTCTGCTAGCTTTCTCTCCTCATTTCGTAGGCTTTTTCAATGGCTTCCCCAGGGCTCTGTCTGTCCCGTTGGCTGTGTCGGTTCTGGTGGCTCTTGTGATTCTCAGGCTTTTTCCAAAATGGCTCATTTTTTTTTTCTTTTTAATTTTTTTATTTATTAATTTAAAAAAATTAACAGCAAACAAAAACATTAACATGATCATTCTGTTCTACGTATATAATCAGTAATTCTCAATATCATCACATAGTTGCATATTCCTCATTTCTTAGAACATTTCCATCAATTCAGAAAAAGAAATAAAATGAAAACAGAAAAAAAAAGTCTGTATATATAATACCCCTCCATTAATCACTAACACTTCAAACTAAATTTATTTTAACATTTGTTCCCCCTATTATTTATTTTTATTCCATATGTTCTACTCATCTATTGACAAGATAGATAAAAGGAGCATCAGACATAAGATTTTCACAGTCACACAGTCACATTGTGAAAGCTATATCATTTTCAATCATCATCAAGAAACATGGCAACTGGAACACAGCTCCACATTTTCAGGCAATTCCCTCCAGCCTCTCCATTACATCTTGAATAACAAGGTGATATCTACTTAATGCGTAAGGATAACCTCCAGGATAACCTCTCCACTCTGTTTGGAATCTCTCAGCCATTGACCCTTTCTCATTTCACTCTTCACCTTTTTGGTCGAGAAGGTTTTCTCAATCCCTTGATGTTGAGTCTCAGCTCATTCTAGGGTTTTCTCAGTCCCTTGATGTTGAGTCTCAGCTCATTCTAGGATCTCTGTCCCATGTTGCCAGGAAGGTCCACACCCCTAGGAGTCATGTCCCACGTAGATGGGGGAGGGTGGTGAGTCTGCTTGTTGTGTTGGCTGGAGAAAGAGGCCACATCTGAGTAACAAAAGAAGCTCTCTTGGGGGTGACTCTTAGGCCTCAATTTTAAGTAGACTTGACCTATCCTTTGTGGGGTTAAGTTTCATATGAACAAACCCCAAGACTGGGGGCTCAGCCTGTAGCCTCGGCCGTCCACACTGCTTGTTGAGACTATCAAGAATTCAACTTGGGGAAGTTGAATTTCTCCCCGTTCTCACCATTTTGCAAACACTTTTTCACTCACTGATCGAATCACTCTGGGATTCATTGGGGCATCACTCTGGACAAACCAACAAAATCTCATGTCCTACCCAAGATTCCAAGTACTTATGGTGTTCAATCAAGCTATCTACATAAGTTATATTAGGAAATGCACTAGTCAGAATTTAAATTTTGTACCAAATATTTTTTGCTTTAGTCTCATACATAAGTTGAAATTTTAAAATATTAATTACCATCTATTTTCAGCACCCTGCAGTAATGACATTCCTTTGTTCTTCCTCATGCACAGAATTTTAAAAATTTGTACATTTAGTCACTATTATACACTCTAAGGCATTCCTAGATTATACCATCTCAATCTTTATCATCTGTCTTTCTGTCTAATTTCATTTATGCCCCCAGCCCTCCTCCCTTTATCATTCTTACATGCAGCTTTGTAAGTCTTTTTTGAAATCTTGTCAAATGATTCTAAAATTTTTAAAAATACACTTGAAAGTGAATACAGAAATCCTGAAAAAGAAGTATAAGGGAAAGGTGCAGGGTGGGCTAGAATAACTAACAGGCATTAAAATGTGTTCAGAAGATATAATACTTAAAACACTATGAATAGGCAGGTATATCATTTAGAGGAAGGGAAAAAAACCACTCTGTTGCTGCTTGGAATTTAGTATTTGGTAATGGCTTCTCATATCAGTGAAGAAAGGATGGCTTATTTTATGATATAAACTGGGTAACCATTAGAAAAACAATGGAACTGAGTCTTCCTTTCATTCTTACTTCATAACTGATTCCAGATGTAGTCAAGATTCAAACAGACATTAAAATATAAGCAAAGTTCCAGAAATAAAAAAGGAAGGTATGAAAACTTTTATAGTTTTGGAATAGTTAAAGTCTCTATTCAGTATAAGTGATTTTCTATATCACATAAGATTCCATCAAAAAACTCCAAAAAAAAAAAAAGGTTGGTACAGCCAACTAGGAAATAATAGTTGTGATATTGCAGAACACATCACATTGATTTTGCTGTGCCCCAAAAAAGAGATCTTATTATAGATGGGCTACATCAATGAGCATTTAACATAATAAAAAATGAATATAAGTAGAGGATGCTCACTGTCATTTAATTAAATGCAAATTAAAAATGTCATTTGACAGAAATCAGAAAAGGTTAATATACAGTGTTAGAGAGTACATTGCTATTTGGGGAATTTAAGTTGATATGAAATCTTTGGATCGCACTTTGACCCTATCTGTCATAAGCAAAAATATCATAATCAAAAAATGATCATATGCTTTGGTATCCAGTCTGACAGAGCAATTCTATATTTAATCCTTTTTCCTATTCTCGGAATACTAATGGCTGCTGAGGTTAATTTATGGGCCCAACATCTGACTTACTGAATCAGATTTTTTGTGGATGGCTCAAGAATAGTTGTATCTCTTCATGATTCTGACACATACTTAAAATTAATGCACCATAGCTTTATACAAAAGAATACTCTTAGAATTTCAAGTAAGTAGCTGTAAGTCATAAAGATTTGACTTAATGGAAACATAATTACATAAATAATTATAGTAAATCAGTATGATAGTATGATGGAATAGTTTAGTCTCTAAAAATTCTCTATATGTAGAGATAAAATTATTGGTAAGTGAAGAAAGTTACACAATAGGATATTTAATACAATTATGTGTTAAGAAAAAATGTGTATTTGTATATACATATAAATTAGTCTAGAAAGATACAAATTTAACAAGAATGGTTACTTTTTTTTTTTTTTTTTAAGTCTTCGTTTATTTTTTATATGGGCAGGCACGGGAAATTGAACCCAGATCTCTGGCATGGCAGGCAAAAACTCTGCCTGCTGAGTCATCGTGGCCCACCCAAGAATGGTTACTTCTTGAGGGACAGATATGCCTTTGGTTTTTAGACTTTCTTATATGGTTTCTGTTTTTTGTTTGTTTTAATTTTTTTGTAGTTATACCAATTCAGGAAAAACCAAGGTCCATGAACTTTGAGAAGTTGTATATTTTGACACTAAGTTAGGTAAAGTGATTTCAGTTGGTTGAAACCTTGTTTAACTAAAGAATGTTTTAAATTTGGCTTATAGGCCTTAGTGATTTGAGTGAAAGCTGTGTTTGTTGCAATAGTGTTTTTTTTTTAAGTGGATATCATTTTGTTGTGATAATATATTGCTTTTTCCAAGTTTTATATTCACAATATTATATTCAAAAACGAGT
Source organism: Tamandua tetradactyla (assembly GCF_023851605.1). NCBI lineage: Eukaryota > Metazoa > Chordata > Mammalia > Pilosa > Myrmecophagidae > Tamandua > Tamandua tetradactyla. The sequence goes on along the minus strand of NC_135351.1, from coordinate 20,757,378 downwards.
TTTGTATTTCTTTTAAGAACCCTCAACAACTAGTACTGCTTCAAATTATGCCGATGTATTAACAAGGCCTTCTCTTCATCGGAGCCATCTGAATTTCTCCATGTTGGAATCTCCTGCATTACACTGTCAGCCATCCACATCATCGGCATTCCCAATTGGCAGTTCTGGATATTCCCTAGTAAAGGAAATTAAAGATTCTACCTCTCAGCATGATGATGATAACATCTCAACTACCAGTGGTTTTTCTTCAAGAGCTTCTGATAAAGGTATTCCTGGCATTTGTAATAAATGATTTTAGTAGTAAAATTAAATTCCATGAATTTAATTTTTTTCTTAGTTGAAATTTTCATTTTCTATTCATCAAAATTAGGTTATTATAATTGGTGCTATTACTATACATACATACTTTTATTTTAGATATAGCTGTTTCAAAGAATACTTCAATCCCACCTCTGTGGTCCCCAGAGGCTGAGCGTTCTCATTCACTCTCACAGCATACTGCCACCAGCTCAAAAAAACCAGCATTCAACTTGTCTGCCTTTGGAACGCTTTCCCCCGTGAGTAGATACCTAATTGGATTTAATCAAATTTAGTCATGGTCTTTATTATTTATAATTTATCATTGTGTTTCTGTACAGTCACTTGGGACTTCTTCGTTCCTTAAAACAAGTCAACTTGGAGATTCTCCTTTTTATCCTGGCAAAACGACATATGGTGGAGCAGCAGCTGCTGTAAGACAGTCCAAATTACGAAGTACACCTTATCAGGTTGGTTTGAATAGAAGAACTCTAATGCTTTTTTTAAAAACAGGGGATGGAACATAAGTGGATATTGACACTCAAAAAATAAAGTTTTAGTTCACTTATGCTTTGGTAAAATGATAAAACTAGATTAGGAGCAATTCTTCATTTAGGAAATATGTGGACATTATACATAAAAGAATATTTTGTACGCTAGATTTGTGCATGGGTGTCTTAGGAAGTGTGATGGTTGCTTTTTATATTTTTGTATAAATTACATATAGCAAAATTCACAGTTCTTTGAATTTCAACAGTCACGTATAGTTATATAACTACTTTTGTAATTGGAGTATTGAATGAACATTTCCATAACTCCCAAAACTTTCTTTGTGCATCTCTATAGTTAACCCCTCCCATTTCCACTCTTTAGGAATCACTGAACTGTTTTCTTTCATGGTAATTTTGGTTTTTCCAGAATGTCATATAAGGCTGTAATCATACATCCTTTTGAATCTGGTTCACTTCACTTAGTGTAATGCATTTGAGATCAATCTCAGTTTTCTCATGCATTCATTTGGATCTTTTATATTGCTGAGTAGTTTGATTATAATACAGTTTGTTATAATACAGATTGTTTCCATTTTACCAGTCCAATATACATGATTTTTTCCCAGTTTTTGGTAATTATGAATAAAGCTGTCATGGCCATTTTATGTGAAAACTAATTTTCATTTTTATTGGATATGTACCTAGGAGTTGGTTTGCTGGGTTTTATGGTAAGTATATATTAAACCTTAAAATACACTGCCAAACTTTTTCAGTGGCTGGTGCCATTTTGCATTCTCACCTGCAATGTAAGAGAATTCCAGTTCCTCTGTATCACCGCCAGCACTTGGTCTTGTCAGTTTTTTGTTTCTTATTTAAGCCTTTCTGAGAGGCATGTGGTGGTAACTCCAACTTACAGTTTTAATTTTGCATTTTCCTAATTACTAATGATGTTGAGTACCTTTCCATGTGCTTTTTTACCTTCCATATATCTTTGGTGAAGTGTCTTCAAATCTTTTGGTTTTTTTAATTGGGTTGTTTGTTTTCTTATTAATGAGTTTAGGGATCTGCAGTTAGGATAAGATTCCTTTATTATGTGTTTTTAAAATATATTTTCCCATTCTCTTGTTTGTTTTCTTATTTACCTAGCAGTGTCTTTTTAAGAGCAGATGCCTTTATTTTTTATGACATCCACTGTATCAATTTTTTTCCTTCCATGGTTCATGCTTTTAGTATTGTATCTAAGATAGCTTTGCCTAACCCAAGTTCACAGAGATTTTCCCCTAAAATTTTTGTTTTAGGCTTTAATTTATGCCTATGGCTCATTTTGTGTTGTTTTTGTATGTGGTGTGAGGCATGAATCAGGAAGTTTAATTTAACATATGGAACATCCAGTTATTCTAGTATTATGTGTTTAGAAGACTTTCCCTTCCTCTGTTGAATTGCCTTTGCATCTTCATGGAAAATCAGCTGACCATAAATGTGACTCTTATTTCTGGACTTTTTTTTTTTTTAAACATCCATGTGTATATCCTTTTGTTAATACTGTTTGGGCAATGTACTGTTGTAGTAAGTCTTGAAATCAGATAATATGAGTCCTCCAAGTTTGTTCTTTACAAACTTGTCTTGGCTTTCCTAGGTCCTTTGCTTTTACATAAAATTTTAGAATCAGCTTGTTGGTTTCTATAAAGTCTTCTGGAACTTTGATTGTGGTTCCAGTGAATCTAAAGATCAATTTGGGGAGAATGGACATTTTAATATTGTCTTCTAATCCATTAACCTGATATATTTCCATTTACATAGATCTTTTAAGATTTCACTCATTAATGTTTTGTAGTTTTCAGCATAAAGACCTTGCATGCATTTTGTTAGGTCTAAAATATTTCATTATTTGGTAATGGTCAAAAAGAAATAGTTAACCTGATTGGACCTGCATTTACTAAATAAATTGAATTTATAGTTAAAATTTCTTCCAACAAAGAAAACTTCAGGTCCACTTAGCTTCTCTTGAGAATTCTACCAAACACGTAAGAAAGAGATAATACCAGTTCTATACACTCTTCTATATAATAGGAGGGTATATTTCCCAACTCATTTTATGAGGCCAAATTACCCTAAATCAAAACTGCAACAGAGACATAAGAATCTTACAGACCAGTATCTCTCATGAATGTAGACGTAAACATCTTCTACAAAATATTTGCAAATTGAATCTAGCATACATCAAAAATGATACTACACCATCATCAGGTGGGGTTTATCCTGGGATTCTAAGGTTCAGTAGTCACAAATTAATATAATCTACCACCTAAATGTACTGAGGAAGAAAAACCATATGAATATCTCCATAGATGCAGAAAAAAAGTTAAAACGTTCAACCCAACTCAGTATCCATTCATGATAACAATTCTCAGCAAACCTAGGAATAGGTGTGATCCTCCTCACACCTACAGGTTCATAGTTAATGATGAAAGAATGAGTACAGCCTCATGATTGGCAAGAATTCAAGGATGTCTGCTTTCATTAATTATTCTTAGTGTCTTACTAAGCCAATACAGTAAGAAAGAAAAAGAAATATTAGGCATATAAATCAGAAAAGAAGAAATAAAGTATTAATTCCTTTTCATAGGCAACATGCTTATCTACTAGAAAATTCTAAGAATCTGCAAAAAAAGCTACCAGAACTAATTAATTTTGTAAGAGCACAGAATACAAGGTTGATATACAAAATCACTTGTATTTACATATATTGGCAATGAACAATTAGATAGTTTAATCTAATGTTTTGTGTGTACATTGTTATGGTACTTTTATTTTACATTATAGATTTTGACATTTTAATGATGAAGTAATATTTTAAGCATGTAGATTCTTTGAGAGAGAAATCCACGTAAAGATGTTAAATGACTAATGTAGAAATGGCATTGAAACCAGTATATTTCTAGATTTGTCTTTTCTCTAGAGTAGTTACTTGTTTTCCTAACTATAGAGTACTTCTGTGTGTAATTAACAGTAATTATGAGGCTTATTTCCATGTGTGTGTTTTTATGAAGGGTAATAGTTTGTAATAAGTGTTAACTGGATGTTGGTTATACAGGGAAATTTTTCTAAAGCTTAAGCCATATCAGCTAACTCTGACTTAAATTTTTTTACTTAAAATATTACTCATGTTAGTAGAAGATGGTACAGGCCTGTGATTCATAGAATAACCTACATGAGACCATGTTCTTACTGCTACTCCTCTTGCAACTAGAGTCCTATACTCTTTAATGCTGAGTTCTGATATACCCTTAGAATCTTTAGATTTTCAAGTATTTATATAATTAATAATTGCAGTGACATCTATTTGCTATTCTTTTCCTAGCGTGTTCAAGTTGTGCAGCATATTAAAGATTGTCTAATTCAGTTCCATTTTATTGATTTGTGAATTGAAGCCCTGACTGGACAGTAGATGTGATATATAGACTTGTATTTTTCTGGATGATATTTTAATGTTGCCTCATGTTTACAAAAGCCTCCAGCCTGAATGGCAATTCCTAATCCAGTACCAAGTTCTAAATAAAATTAAAAGTTTTTTTTAGAATATCACAGCTATTCTGAGAATTTAATGAGTGTTTGATATCAGAGAAATAATAATTATTAAAGTAGTTAAGGCTCAGTTTCTTCAGATAGTAACTGTTTTGAAAAAATTATATTTTGTGATATATATCTTTTTAAAAATGTCAATCATTATAGGGATTATATCGAGAAGAAATAGTTTAGCAAAACCTCTTTGTTTAATGATAGCCACTTGGCTATCATTGAAAAAATGAAGTGTTTTCATTTGAATTTATAAACATTTGCTTGGGTGTTAGAGTACTTGTCTATTCCTTTAAAGGTTTTCCTCTCCTAATCTGAATTTTAAGAAAGTTAAAACATCATTTATTAAAAAACAGCTTGGATATTAAAATTTTTTCTTTTGTAAAATTTTGAGAAAGTCATTAATTTACTACTATACTAGCAGTTTATGTTTAACAGTGTTAAATTTTTTTAATTTCCTTTGAAATTGATTCTATACTCTCTTTGATTAGCTACATTGGAAGGTATTCTAATAAAAAATTATAAAATACCCATGATAAGTAACTGATATTTTAGTACAGTTCTCATTAATTTAATGTTCTTCCATTTAAATATCAGAGGTAAATGAATCAAGATAAAATTAGAACTACCAATGTCCCATTTTTCCCATTTCATTTAGCTGGCAGATGTTTCTTTAGAGTGATACATGCTATCTTACTTTTTTCTGATTGTAAAAATAAATTTCTTAGCTAGGGAATTTGAATTTGCAAGAAAGACAAACAGAAAAAAAGTAATTTTTAATGATACCACCATGAGATAAATTGCTGTTGACACGTTAATCCTTAGTTCACTTTGGACATCCATTTTATTTTATGTTTTTATTGCATGAAATATGTACGTTAGATAAGATTTTTACATTCCAGCAAATAATTTTGGTTTACTTTATAGGCACCAGTTAGAAGACAGATGAAAGCTAAGCAACTCAGTGCACAATCTTACGGTGTGACTAGTTCAACAGCTCGGCGAATATTGCAATCTTTAGAGAAGATGTCAAGCCCTCTAGCGGTAAATTTTTAAAATCACCATTAAATCCCATTAAGTTACTCTTGAGTTTAGAGAACATATTAATTTTGCTGTTATTTCAACATTAACAGGATGCAAAAAGAATCCCTTCTGTTGTTTCCTCTCCCCTGAATTCCGTAAGTTGACTTTTAATAAACCTCTTAAAAATACTATCAAAAAATTTTTTTTACTAATGAACGTCATTTTTCAGTGTTTTGCCATCCATTCTAAAGCTATTTTATCTTTCAGCCTCTTGACAGGAGTGGGATAGATTTTACAGATTTTCGGGCTAGAAGTGTTAAGGTAAGACCTCTTTAATATTTATTTTAGGTAGTAGCAGTTTTATTTTGTATTTTTAAATTGGCAGATATATAAATTAAACTTATTTGATAATCATTAGGGAACATGTTTGAAAGTAAATAAAGTTTTTTACTTGAAATAACAGTTCTCCTCAAGGCCTCTATACAATGCTATATATATATGCGTGTGTATATATATATGTAGTGGTAGATCTAGTTCATCAGTAAATTTTGCTTTTTTTGGTATCTCTGTCTTCAGGGTCTTGGTAGTCTTTACAGGTTATTCTTAATTTTGAAAAATAAAAATAGTAGTGAACAGAACTTGAAGTGCTTAGTATCAGTGAACTAAAACCCTTACTGAATGTAGTCATCTTTGTAAATTTAATGCACTAACCAACATTATGTCAAATCTATTATGTATAATAGAGTTTCAAATTAGCACATCTGTCAGCCAAAATGTTCAAAAATGTTGTATTTAACAAAAAATGTAATATAGCTTATATCTTGATATTCTTTTAGTGTATTCCATTTGCTTAAAATTAGCTTTGGAAATCACTGTGGAGAAGTGAAAGACAAATAGGATTAAAGAGATATCTTTCTTATTAGTTGTATTGTGGCTAGTGAAGTAGTCTTTAGGAGATGCATATTCCCAGATCCTTATTTGTGGAAGCATTCATTGTAACATCAAGTTCCCCAAAGGTAATTAATAAAACTGTCATAATTAATTGCGGGTACTATATACAAGGTGTTTGTAAGTTATTATTATTAAGAGTCCGATGCAGAGAAGGAAAGCTAAAATTGAGTTTTCTCTTGGAATAGAGTAGCTTGTCAGTTTTTTGAGTTTCCTAGAAATTTGTTGTCATACAAGAGGTAATCCCTTATTAAGCGGTTGTGATGGGATTCATTTAAGCTGTTAGCTGCTTTTCTCAATGAGCACATTAATATTGAATTGCTTTTTTAAAAGTACATTAAAAAATTGTGCCATATTATAAATAAGGGCTCATCAATAAAAAATTTTACTAATGGGTGAGTGTGATAGCAATAAAATTTTATCAGTGGTGCTAGGTAATATAAAGGCCAGAATACAATATTGTACTTCATGTTTCACGGGTTTATTCAGAACACCCTACAAACAGACTGTTTTATTGAGTTGTAGGTTCACACTTGTGATGAGGATTTAGGGAAGAGCTAGCTACATACAAAGACTTTGCCCTGGCACCCAGCACTCTTCCCAGCTGTGTCTGAGTGAAAGGACTCTATTCATAATATTTAAGCCTTTGGACAGATTAGAAGCTCTTGGCTTTAGTCATCTTTTATTATACCAACAGGATTTTTCTATCACTGTAGCAAGGGACCATTGACAAAACTTGGATGTCGATGTGCTTGGATAATAAAGTCAGTTTGTTTCATAATCTCTAAGTCTTAACAGTGTTTCATCAATTATATTTGAATTCAAGCTAATTTTTGGTTGGTTTCATTTTGTTTTTAAATGATCAGCGAAGGAAAATCAGCTTGGAGGAGATTTGTTCATATTTTTTGGAATTAAAATATTTTCATTGCGAGTTAAAAAATATTTGGGCCTGGAAAAAGTTAGCTAGTAATTTGAGGAAAATATGGCAAAATTAATTTTAAGTGATTTAGTTATAAATTGAGCCTCTAAGACTGAAATTTCTGGAGCTGTTTTGAATAAAGTTTCATTTTGTGTACTTGTATGTGTGTTCTTGTGTGTGAAAAGTCATTAAGTCTTTATTAAAATACAGTCTATACATGAGATTAATTTAAAATTATATAGATAAAGGTATGCAATTAAATAAACACATATATACGCTTTGTTCTGTTACTGTCAGTTTTTCCTCTTAAATTGGTTTGTATCCACTGGATATTTCTGTAGGGAGAGCAGTGATCTGTAGGCCACATTAGTTACTGTCAAACGTTCTTTAGATCTGCACTGTTTTATTTTAAAATAAATAAGTATATATATATATATATATGAGTGAAAGTTTGTCTTTGATTTCTGTTTACCTGTAAGGTGGATTCTCAGTATCCCCCTGTTCAGAGACTCATGACCCCAAAGCCAATTTCCATAGCAACAAGTCGAACTGTTTATTTTAAACCATCTCTGACCCCAACTCATGAATTGAGGAAGACTAATCAAAGAATAGTTAAAAAGCACAGTGTGAGTATGTGTTTTATTTTCACTGGTCTTTGGATATTGATTAGAATGGATAAAAATAATATACATGTGCTCCACTATTGCAGTCTATCAGCTAGATAATGCATAAAGTTTGTGATTTGATATGTGTTTAAAATAGCTGTCACCTTAATCAAATTCTAAAGTAGTGTTTACTAGTAAAGATTAGTATATGGTCACCATCTAGATTAAATCATTTTGCCAGACTTATTTTATCTTTGTTTCATTTGTTTTTGTTGGCATTGTTGTTCTTAAACTATCTGAAACTAAATGTTAGACATCATCTGTTTACCACGCATTTCTGAGTACTTTCTTATATTTATCACATTTTAAAAAAAGTTAATGTTAATTCTTTTTTAATACTATCTAATATCTATCTAGTCCACATTCAAATTTTTATAGCTGTTGTTTTGAATGAGGATCTCAATAAGATTCATAATTGCTTATGATTTTGTCCTTGCTGCCATCTCTGCCAATTTTTTAAAAAAATAATAGCTCTATTGATATATATATAACTCATATACCATACAGTTCATCTGATATGGTTCATCTGTTTGAAGTGTACGATTCAGTAGTTTTTAATATATTCAGAGTTATGCAACTATCACCACCATGTGTTTTAGAACATTTTCATTGTCTACCCTACTCCTTCACCCTCTGATCCCTGACCACTACTAATCTGCATTCTGTTTCTGAAGATTTGCCTGTTCTGGACATTGCATATAAATGGGATCATTCAGTATGTAGTCCTTTGTTTGAGACTGGCCTCTTTCACTTAGCACAGTGCTTCAAGGCTTATCAGTGTATCAGTATCAGTACTTCATTCCTTTTTGTGGCTGAATAATATTTCATTGCATGGATATAACAAGCATTTTTGTTTATCCAGTCATCAGTTTATGGACACTTTTTAGCTATAATGATCAATGCTGCTATGAACATTCATGTACAAGTTTTATGTGGACATGTGTTTTCATTTCTTCTGTGTTTATACCTAGGAGTGGAATTGGCCAAGGCATAATGGTTTTTGAAGAGACCAGGCCAGTTGTCTTATTAATGTCCTATATTCTGAGTTTGTTTGATTTCTTGTGGTATCATTTACAGTCATAATTATTTATTGTGTTTACATAGCATGTTACTGCTTGTGCTTTTACTTTTATTTAATCCTATGTGATAGTCATAATAATGTCTTGAAAAATTTAAAACTTAAAAGCTGAAAGAACAGTATAGTGATGAATGATTGCCCATGTTCTTTATCTTGATTTACATTTGTTAACATTTTGCTATGTTTTGTCTCTCATATTACTTATTAGTTGAGCTTTAAAATGTTGTTTAGTTTGAATGTAATTTCAGACTTAGACTTGTAAGAAAAATTCCAAGAACCTCATATTTTACATTTTCTGTATCTTTTTCTGTTTCCTTATAACCGTCGAATTCTCTTATATAACCTCAGAACTGTTATCAAAATCAAGAACTTAACATTGATAAGTTCTGAAATCTGGTCTACTGATTTTTAGAAATCACCAAATGCCCGAAAAGAAAAAAAATCTGAAATCAAATCTTGTATTTAGTTGTCATGTCTCTTTCATCTCCTTTAACTTAGAACAGTTCCTGAGTCTAAGTTTTTCTTGAATTTCATGGCATTGTTATTTTTGAAGAGTATAAGCTACTTATTGTGTAGAATGTCCTGCAGTTCGGGTTTGTCTGATATTTCCTCATGATTAGATTCTAATCTGTGCTTTTGGTCATATATAATCACAGAAGAGATGCTGGGTGAGCTCTCTCAGTGTATCAGTTGCTATCAATTAGTCCTGTTACTAGCAGTGTGATCGTTAGTTAGGGTGGTGTCTGGAATTTCTTCAACTTATAGTTACTAGTTTATCTTTTATAATTAATAGTATCTGTGGGAAGAAAATTTTGAAACTAGGTAAATATCCTTTTCAACCACTAGCTTTAGTGTTATTGATGATTTTTGTCTGAATCAATAATTAATTGTAGATTGCCATGTGGTAGTTCTCTAATTTCATCATTGCCTCTATTAGTTGACTTTCTGTTGTTGAGGGAGAGCTTTCCTTTATGTACTTATTTGCCTATGTGTTTACTTTTCTATATCAACTTGAACTTTTGTATTCAGTGGGTTACAGTTTGTTTTGTTGCTCTATTAGCATTATTAATTTGTTACTCACATTGCCCACATTTGCCCTTCGTACTGTCTCCTGTATCCTTTAATATGTCTCCATCATTTTTTGAGCACTGTTGCTATTTGATATTGTACAATAATCTAGGTTCATCTTGCACATTTCCTGTCACAGCTCTGTAATTAGCCATTTCTCCAAGGAGCCCTGGTTACTTTTAATGGAGGGAGTTGCAGAGAATCATTTCAAAAGGAATATCTTTGTAAATTTGCTTGTACACTTTACAGGCCAGAAAGAGAGACAAGTAAAAATGTTTTTGTGGTTGGTCTTTGTGTTAACTTTATCTGTAAACTACTATTTGGTTAAAAGTTCAGTTGTACTTAATGGCATTTTTTGTGTGTAGTCGCTCTATGCCTTTTGGTTACTGGTCAGAAGGCAGGTTGTAAGTTTCAAACCTTAGTATTCATTAATTTAGAAACCACCAAACTCTTGATTCCAAATATTAAAATTCATAGGTGTTTAAGAGCAGTGCTAAGAAAATTAGCCCAAATGAGCAAGCATGTAAATGTGGTATGTGTTCCTTTTTTCTAGACTCAATATGAAAAAAGTGTGACACTAGGACAAACTAGAGAAGAACAGGAAAGGTAAATGTCATTTTGCATACAGCTAGACTTCTTCATATTTAAGTATGTTTAATGTTTTTACTAAAAAAATAGAAACTTCACCAAAAATCTGTCCATTTTAAAAATCACTTTCAGCTGTACATTTATTTTCTTAACTATTAACAGTTCTTGCTTTTATATGTGTAGTTATGTAACAAGCTATGGACTAGAGCAGTTTATCACTTGTTTTAATTTTCTTTTTCTTTACTAGTGGCTTTTCATATCCAAATTACAATTTGCCTGCAGCCAATGGATTATCTTCTGCAATAGGTAGTGGAGGCGGCAAAATAAGACGAGAGAGAGCACGCCTCATTGCATCTAAACTGCCAGTGGAGGAGGTAGGGTTTTATATGCTTTAATACTCTTGAAGTTTATTAAAAGATTTGATATAGTGGTGGGATGGGAGACCCAGCACAAAATTTGCCATTGAAACAGTCCCTTCAAAATATGTGTTTTTCATTTATGGAAGCCATATAGATACATTTGCTAATAAAAGTTGAGTTGATAAGGTAAAAAAATAACAATGTTTTTCAGAACTTCCAGGCTTTTTTACCACTTTTACTGTGACTACACAGAAAACCTAAACTAGTACTTTAAGTTTCATAAAAATCTCTAATTCTTCAAATTGCAATTTAAATTATTTAACCCTTGGGGTGTTTCTGTGTATAGTTTAGATTTGTCTGTTTCTGAACTTTAGAAATAAATTTCTAAATAGAATAGACATAAATATATTAATATTGTTTATATTCTCACTTGCCTTTTCTCCATATTAGTTATGAAATTCTTCAGTGTTGTTGAAAGTAGCTGTAAGTTATTTGATTTCACTGCTATATGCTTATCCAGTATGAAGGTGTGCCACAATTAATCCACTGTGTCACTGTACATTTGGCTTGTTCCTGTTTTTTGTTACTAGAATACATACTAAAATGTGAATGTTTATGCACTTCTTTCCCTGTGTGCATATGCAATATTTTCTCTAATAAGGTATTTATTGAGAAATGTAATTATTGGATTATAGGGGATGATATACATCTTCAAATTTATAAGCTATTACCATATTGTTCTTCAGACTTGTTTTACTGTTTAACATTCCCACATGAAAGTAGGATAGATCTCTGTTCTCTTAATCCTACTCATACATGATTTTATAGATTTTTAAAATTTTGTCAGTATGATAGATGTGAAGTGGATTGCCATTCTAGTTTTATTTTGCATTTTCATGTTTACTAGAGAGGTGGGTAGGGGCATCTTTTTGTGTATTTCTTGTCCATTTGAGTTTCCTGTTCTGGAAATTGCCTTGTTTGTATCCTTTTCCATTTTTTCTATTACATTCTTTCTTTTTTGCTGGAAAGAGTTCTTATTTATTCTGAACATGACAGAGTAACAGAGATTAATCAAAGATTTTTAACCCTTAAAAGATAAACGCCCAGGAACAGATGGGCCATTCTTTCTTTTTGACTAGAGGCTATTCTGTTGTTTATTTTAAAACTATATTTAGTTGAATGCAGATCTTCTTTAAAATGCATTTGAGTCCAGCTGTATCATTTACATTTTGATACATATTGCTTTCATTTGTTGTTTGTTCCTCAATAAAATTTCATGTGTTGAAGTTTTTTTTTTTTTAATTAAAGAAGTTTTAGGTTTACGGGCACATCATGTATAAACTAGAGTTCCCATGCTGCCCTAATACACCCTGCATTAGCTGGTACACTAGTTACAATTGATGACAGTACATTTTTATCATAATATTATTAACTGTAGTCCATCATTACAATAGGGTTCACTATGTTGTACAGTTCTGTATTTTTTGAAACTTTCATTCTGGTAACTTATATACAACCTAAAATTTCTCCATTTAACCACATTCCAACATATAATTCAGTGCTGTTAATTACGTTCACATTGTTATGCTACCACCGTAATCCATAACCAGAACTTGACCACATAGAAACTGTACAGTTTAAATATTAATTCCCTACCCTAGCCCTGTCCCCTGGTAACTTATATTCTAGATTCGGACTCCCTGAGTTTGCTTATTCAAGTCATTTCATGTTAGTGAGGACATACAGTATATGTTCTTTAGTATGCTTACACATTTTTCCAAGATTCATCCATGTTGTTACATGTTGTCAGAACTTCATTCCTTTTCACCGCTGAATAATGTTCCATGATGTATGTATGTGTGTGTGTGTGTGTATGCTTGCTACATTTTATTTATCCATTCGCCAGTTGATGGTCACTTGGATTATTTCCATCTTTTAGCAGTTGTGAATAATGCCACTGTGTGCAGATATCTGAGTCTCCCTGCTTTCAGATTTTCTAGGTATACACCTAGAAGTGGGTTGCCAGGTCCTACAGTAATTCTGTACTTAACTTCCTAAGGAACTGCCACACTGTCTTCAGAGTGACTGCACCATTTTACATTCCCACCAATAATGAATGAAGGTTCCTATTTCTCTGCTTCCTTGCCAATATTTGCATTTTTTTAAAATAGTAGGCCTTCTGTTGGGTTTCAGATGGCATATCGTTGTGGTTTTGATTTGCATTTCCCTGATGGCTAATGATGTTGAGCCTCTTTTCGTGTGCTTTTTGGTCATTTGTGTATTTTTAAAGAAATGTCTATTCAAGTCTTTTCCTATTTTAAAAATAGGTTGTCTGTCTTTTTATTGTTGAGTAATAGGATTTTTTATATCTTCTGTATATTAAACCTTTATCAATATAGAGTTTCCAAATATTTTCTCCCATTGTGTAGGTAATAGTTTTACCTTCAAGATGCAGTCTTTTGAAGTCCAAAACTTTTTAATTTTGATGAGGTCCCTTTGTTTATTTCTTCTTTTGTTGCCTGTGCTTTGGATGTAAAGTCTAAGAAAACATTAACTAATTAATACAAGTTCCTGAAGATGCTTCTTTACATTTTCTTCTAGGAGTTTTTGTTTGTTTGTTTTGCGTGGGCAGGCACCGGGAATCGAACCTGGGTCTTCAGCATGGCAGGTGAGAATTCTGCCTGCTGAGCCACTGTGGCCTGCCCTTCCTCTAGGAGTTTGATAATTCTGTTACCAAGTTTAGGTTGATAATCTGTTTGAGTTGATTTTCGCGTATGGCAAAAAGTAGGGGGAATCCTCCGTTTTTTTTTTTTGCAAATGGCAATCCTGCTCCCCAAATTTATTGAAGAGATCTTCTTTCCTCATTGAGTGGACTTGGTACCCTTGTCAAAAATGAAGTGGCCATAAATGTGAAGATTGATTCCTAAACATTCTATTTGATTCCACAGGTCTGTATGTCTGTCCTTGTGACAGTACTATGCTGTTTTGATTATTTTGGTTTTGTAATAAATTTTAAGATCAGTGTGTCCTCCAACTTCTTTTTCAAGATGGCTTTGGGGCGGGCCACGGTGGCTCAGCAGGTAAGAATGCTTGCCTGCCAAGCCTGAGGACCTGGGTTCGATTCCCCGGTGCCTGCCCATGTTAAAAAAAAAAAAAAAAAAAAAGATGGCTTTGGCTGTACGGACTGTTTACCCTTCCATATAAATTTGAGTGGCTTTTCCATGAGTCTTTTAGGAGTGCATTTGTATGTTTTTAAACACTGGGTCCTGTTTAACAGTTTCTATTTACTGTGAAGTGTTTTTGTTTGTTTGTTTGCTTGTTTGTTTTTGACATGGGCAGGCACTAGGAATTGAACCCAAGTCTCCGGCTTGGCAGGCGAGAAGTCTGCCTGCTGAGCCACCATGGCCTGCCCGACTGTGAAATGTTATGATTGAAGTTGTTGGATGTGTTAGTGATAAATTTCTAAATGTCTGTTGTTATTTTGCTTTATAGGCTTATTTAGACAAGGAGTCCTTTCTTTTCACTTTCTTAGCAATTTTGTGGTTGTGCCTTGCTGACTCACAGGAATCATCAAAATCATAACTTCTTTGGCAGTTTGGACTTTCTGTCCTATATAGCAGCCTTTTCATATTTGAGATATGTCAGGGGCCATGGCAAAGCCTTGAAACTTTGTCTTTCCCTTCCTTAGGCTCTCTGCTTGTCACTCTTCTGTGGTGTTATAAAAGGAGGAACTCGTATCAATTTGTTCAACCATGCTGAAAGAAACATTCAGTCTTTCATGCTGTTGATCATACAGTATATATAATTGTGTAGTCTTCTTGGCAAATCCATTTTCCTTTGTTATTAAAAGTGTATGTAGATGTTACTAATTACATTAAAATAAGTAATTTGTCTTGCCTTTGTAACATTAGAATATTACTATCTCATCAATACAGTATGGGCATGTTCTTTAGACCAACTTTTATATTAGAATTTTGAGGGCTCCATCATTTCTGCTTTATTTGTCCCTGTATAAGGAAAACGTTATCCTTGTCTGACATTTGCTGGATGATGTGTGGTTTTTGTTCGTCCTTCAGTTTCTATTTTTAAAGAAAAAGTTTCTGAGATTTGAAGCTGAAGCTCAGTTTGCTATCAGTAGCTCAGTGTTAGCTATCTTGCAGGTGTATGTGTTTAGGGTGACTTTGCTATATTGAGAAACTTTTTAAAAAATTTATTTACTTAATTTTGGCCTTACTGTCTGGTCTACTAACTGAGGCGCTTTATGAAGAACTAACCACCCAGACCTCTTTTCACCTCCCCCTTTTCTAGGCCCCCTCTCATTTCTCCATTCCAGCCAACTGCCAATTTCGCATCCCACAATGCCTCATCTACCTCCTCCGTCTCTGACTCTGTCCTGCTCTGGAGTGACAGAGTCTGCCTTTCTCAGGGAAGAGGTACTGTCAGAATGCCTGCCCATGGTTTTCTGCCCACTTTGTGTTTTCTTATCTAAGTAGAGTAGGGTTGAATAGATGCTTTCTTGCTTATTTTGTGTCAGATGCTGCTTTTTTTTGTTTCACATGTCAAATACTGGTTCTTGAGTAATTAAAGATTCATTTTTGTGGGCATTTTAAATGGGTCTGGCATGAGGTCAAATGGAAGGGATTTCATTTCTAATGAAACAAACATTCTAAAAATTTCAGACACTATTGCTGTTTATCAGAGATTGGTGTATTTTCATTTAGTAAATATTCAGGTTAATAGAACTATATCAAAAATAATACATTTTGAAATGTGTTATTAAGAGAGTGTATTTTAAGAAAACCTTTACCTTAATTCCATAAGTTTGTGAGGATTGTGTGTCATACTGGATCACTGTGATACCAGTCTATGATTTTATAATTGAAAAAGGTCATTAATGCAAAATAGGTAAGGATGTATAATAAGGTAGGGTTTGAGGAGAATTAATTGCTTGATATCGTCATGTCATATATGATCCTGACTGCTTATAGGCTGAGTGATGTTGATTGTTGTTAAACTGCTTGTGCCTCAGTTTCCTTATATGCAAAATGGGGTGTTAATTAATATAATTAAGTATAATATATACAATATTATATAATTATAAAATAATATGTAATTGTAAATTATGTAATTACAGTATAATTAATGTTGGAATTTGTATCTATAGGATGTCTGCTACTTAATAGCTATATGATAGTACACCATTTATTTATCTTCTTTCCTTAGTTTCCTCATCTATAAAAATAGTTTCTACCTCGTGTGAAATAATCCATGTAAAGCTAATATAAAAGTAGTACATAGTAAGATCTCAAGTATTTGTTGATTGGTATATTCAACTTAAAGTGTCTGTAAGTATTCAGTTAGACTTCTTGGCCTTCTTTCTCCCAGATTTGTGGAACCTATTTATGATCTATCAAGTCAGAATTTAGAAAATAGGAATCAAATTACAGGATTGGTTCAAGGTCAATAATAAAAAGAACCAGTTTGGACAAGTATGTGGCTGAAGTGTAGTAAGTTGCTGTGAGACAGTGGGGTTATATAATTGACATGTTCAGGTGTTGCCAGGGTTCTGAAGGCAGAAAGTAAGGCTGGAGTTTGGGCAAGGGGAGAAACTTCCTGCGTAAGTAGCCAAATGAGTCTTTTGTTTGCCATCTCCTTCATCACCCCTTGTCAAATCTGATTATGAAAAGTTTCAAACGTATACAAATGTTGAAAAAATTTTACAGTGGATATAAATATACCCAGCACTTAGATTCTGACATTTTGTTATGTTTCCTTTATCAAATAAATATCCATCCACCCATCTTATTTTTTTGGTGCATTTCAAAGCAGATTTTACCATATCACTATATTTTACCTCCAAGTACTTAAACATACATGGCATGAACTACAGTTAAATATTTAAAATTTGACACATGATTTTATCTTTGTAACTCAAACCTCTGTCAAGCAAGTGACTATTTCCATCACCCCAGAAAGTTCACTTATGCCCCTTCCCAGTCATTTCCTATTGCTTCCTACTCTGTAGACAATCTCTATTCTGAATTTTTCCCCACCTTGTATTGGTTTTACTTGTTCTGGAACCTCAGTCATTTAGTATTTGCCTGCTTCTTGTTTACTCAGCATAGTATTTTTGAGAGTCATCCAAAGTAGTTCAGTCCTTTTCATTGCCAATTAGTGTTTTGTTTTATGTGTATACTGCGGATTCATTATCCATTCTTATGTTGATGGATACTTTGGTGTTTACCTTTTTTGGGCTGTTATGAATAAAGCTAGTATGAATGTTCTTGTATAAGTCTTTTGTGGACATCCTTATTTATTTTGGATAAGTACATAGGAGTGAAGGTGCTAAGTATTTAACTTTTTTTTACAAACTGTCAAACATTTCCGAAGTGTTTATGCCATTTTACACTTCTACCAGCAAAGTATGAGTGTTTTAGTTGTTCTATATCCTTGTCAACAGTTGATTGTCAGTCTTTTTCATTTGAGCTATTTGATTGGTATATGGTGTGGTATCTTGTCATTTTAATTTGCATTTCTCTGAATGAAAAATAATGTTAAGCTCTTATGTGCTTATTGGCCATTTGTATATCCCCTTTTATAAGGCATCTGTTTGGATATTTTGCCATTTTAAAAATTGGGTTATCTTTTTACTATTAATTTGTGGGAAGTCTTTATAAATTTTGGTCCCAAGTACTTTTTCAGATACATGTTTTGCATATATTTTCTCCCAGTCTGTGGCTTGCCTCTTCAATTTCTTTAGTGTTTTATAGCAGATGTTTTAAATTTTATGAGGTCTCAATTTATCAGTTTTTTTTACCTATGGTTGTTACTGTTCTTTGTGTGCTGAGACTATTTTCTCTCTCCAAGTTGCAAAGATAATCTGTTTTCTTCTAGAAACTTTAACATTTTTTGCATGTGCTTTTTCCCCCAATTGACCTTTTTTTAAAAAATATTTTTCTACTGAAATTTTGATATGTTATTTGACCCATGGATTATTTAGAAGTATATTTAACCTCCAGATGTTTCGAGGGCTTTTTGATTTCTAATTCACTGTGATCAGATATTTGAAACATGAGACTTGTTATAGAACCCTGCAATGGTCTACCTGTTTAGTCTAGTGTGTCTCTGAAAAAGAATATTCTGCAGTTGTTGGGTGTAGCAGTGATCTGTAGATGGCGGTCATATAAGGTGGCTCATAATGTATGGGTTTGGGTTTTAGTGTATTAAATTATTGAGAGAGGGGAGTTAAAATTGCTAGCTATTCTCTTTCCCTCTTAATTCTGCTAATTTTATTTTGCTTCATGTATTCTGAGACTCTCATTAGAGCATATACATTGATTTTTGTGCCTCAATTGCCCCTTTTATTAACATTGTTAGATGTTACATGTATATATATATACATTTAATCTTTAGAAATACCTTTTTTTCTTGAAGTCTGCTTTATCTGATGGTAGTATAGCCGCTCTATGCTTACCAGAATAAGCCTTATACTTGCTATTTTCAGGGTTTATCTTTTTTCATCCATTTACTTCCAACCTATCCATGTTTATATTTAAAGTAAATCTCTTGTAGACAGCATAGAGTTGAGTCTTACCTTTTTATGCAGTTTCTGTCTTAAATTGGGGTAGTCTATTCATATTTAATGTATTTATTGATATGGTTGGATTAAGGTCTACCATTTCGTTGTTGTTTTCTGTTTGTCCAGTCTATTCCTTTCTTCCTCCTTTCCTACCTTCTTTTAGGTTAATTGAATATTTGGGAAAATTCCTTTTTAATTCATTTGTTGGCCTTTTAGCTCTGCCTCTTCACATTATATATTCATAATTTTTTATAGTCTCTTGTGTTATATATTATTCCAGTTCGTATAAAATTTAAGAATTTGTAACTGTGTAGTTTGATTTACCCACCCTTCTTCCCTAGTATTTTATACTGTAGTCATCATATGTATTGTGTCTAGATAGACTATAAGCTCACGATATATAGTTTTTGCCTTATACCCTTGTATATTTGCTTTAAAGATACGAAAAGTATCTAAAACGTGTTTCATATTTACTCACATATTCTCCATTTCTTCTTTTTTTAAAATTTTTTTTATTAATTTTAAATTTAAAAAATATGACAAAGAAACACACTCTTAATATATGATCATTCCGTTCTACGTATATAATCAGTAATTCACAATGTCATCACATAGTTGCATATTCATCATCATGATCATTTCTTAGAACATTTGCATCAATTCAGAAAAAGAAATAAAAGATAACATAAAAAGAAATAAAATGAAAACAAAAAAAAAATTATACATACCATACCCCTTACCCCTCCCTTTCATTGATCACTAGCATTTCAAACTAAATTTATTTTAACATTTGTTCCCCTTGTTATTTAATTTTATTCCATATGTTCTACTCATCTGTTGACAAGGTAGATGAAAGGTGCATCAGACACAAAATTTTCACAATCACACAGTCACATTGTGACAGCTATATCATTATACAGTCATCATCAAGAAACATGGCTACTAGAACACAGATCTACATTTTCAGGCAGTTCCTCCAGCCTCTCTATTACATCTTGAATAACAAGTTGATATCTACTTAATGCATAAGAACAACCCCCAGGATAACCTCTCAACTCTGTTTGGAATCTCTCAGCGGTTGACACTTTGTCTCATTTCACTCTTTCCCCTTTTGGTGGAGAAGGTTTTCTCAATCCCTTGATGCTGGGTCTCAGCTCAGTCTAGGATTTCTGTACCATGTTACCAGGAAGGTTCACACCCCTGGGAGTCATGTCCCACGTAGACAGGGGGAGGGTGGTGAGTTTGCTTGTTGTATTGGCTGGAGAGAGAGGCCACATCTGAGCAACAAAAGAGGTTCTCTTGGGGGTGACTCTTAGGCCTAGTTTTAAGTAGGCTCTCCATTTCTTCTTGATGTCTGAGTTTCCAGATGGTATCATTTCTCTCCAGCTTGAAGGACCTGTAAAGCAAGTTTTCTGGCAACAGATTTCTGTTTTCTTTGATCTGAAAAATGTCTTTATTTTGCCTTTGTCTTTTAAGATCAGCTATATTGAGGTATAATTTATTAATAAGAAACTGCATCCATTTTAAGATTCATTTTGTTTTACTGGCAGTTAACTTGTCTGAACTTAAACTCTGTTTCCTCTGTGGTAGGAAGCAACTGAAAATCTTTAGTCTTAATTGCTTAGTGTCTGCCTCGTGCATGTGTAGTTTACAAGTCACCTGGAGATTTGGGCAGTTCATGTGTAGCATTTGAGGTCTCTCAGTGGCTCTTCCTTCCTGCATATGCCACCATCACCACCCCCTTGTTTTTTAGCTGCTGTGATCATCCCAGATTATCTTCCAATTCCTTAACCCAGTAGATTTGCAGATTTTTCTCTGAATTTCGACTGCGTCCTAGCACCAACTGGCACAAACTAATAAATGAAACAGGAAACTTGCTCGGTACCATCCGTTCTTCCAAGTGTCCTTTCCCCCCTAGCTTCTCCTTGCTTTTGTTTGGTTTCTAGTGCCTTCAGATGGCTGTTTTTTATATTTTAGTCCTGAGTTTATAATTGTTATTTTCCATAATATAGAAGCTGTAGAAGTATAGAAGTCATATAGAAGCTACTCCACCACGAGCAAAAGTCAGAACTGTTTTTATTTGCACTAACCTTGGTTTTCTCAGACCCAGAGTGTTCTTTGACATATTGGGTTAAAAAGCAAGACAGTTTACTAGATTTATTCAGAACTAACATTTATTAAATGCTTGTTTTACATGGCAGTCACTATATAGAGCTTTACCTTTTATATTGATACAACCATGGTATGGTGTAAGAATTTTTCCCCTTTCATTTTTACCAGTTAAGATATTGGTGTCCAGGCAACTAGGTGCTAAAGGCACATGGCTGGTTGGTGGCACAGCTGGGATTCAAATCTTGTCAAGTTTAATTGAAGTGTCTATGTTATCAGCAGTGTATGTTGCTGCCTTCTTTCTGTTTTAAATTTACCTGGCTACATCCATTCAGCCTAAAAATAAAGATATAAAATGAATGACATTAAAAATGAAATGTATAATTATAAAACATTTTGTGTTTTAGGAAATGGAAATACCAGTATTACCAAAAATCTCTCTACCAATCACCAGTTCTTCACTGCCTGCCTTCAGTTTTAGTTCCTCTGTGATCACAACTTCCTCCCCATCGCCCATCAGTCCTTCACAATCATTAACAAATAAGGTACAAAACTACTGTATAAATAGAGTTGATTTTTAATTTTTTTAAATCTAGTACTGTATTTAAAGCAGAGTATTCAGTTTTCACTCTGTAAATTAGTAACTCAGACTAGGACGAAAGAAATTGAAGTGTTTTTCTTTTTTCTTTTTTTTTTTATGAACTAAATATCTTGTATACATTAGAAAAAGATTATTATTCGTTTGTTTCAAGACAGTGTTTCCAATAAGATGCTTTTTTTGGTAGGAGTGTATTTAACATATTTACTTCTCAAGTAGAATTAAGGTTTTTAACCTGTTTAGGAGATAAGTATGCTTTTCCTTCCTGGCTTTTTCTGAGCATATTCTTATAGCTCTTATTTTTCTCCTTTAGACAGTTGTCTGCCTCTTAGATGGTATATATCCTCTTCCAAGAGGAAACCAGATTTTATTGCTGTTACTAGTTAATATTTTTCAGAAGCTGAAGTGATTTTTTAAATCTATAAAGAAAAAAATATTTGGGGTTTCTTTAGGATGATTTATTTAAAGCCTGTTTTATTGTCAGTTTCTTTTACTTTCATAAAAATCACTTTTTTGTGTTATTTCTTAATTTGGAAAACCAGGTACAAATGACCTCTCCGAGCAGCACCGGCAGTCCCATGTTTAGATTTTCATCTCCCATTGTAAAATCTACTGAGGCAGATATACTACCTCCATCATCTGTAAGTAGCAAGCAAGGAATATTTCATGTACAATGACAAGATAACAAAGGCATCCTGCATTTTTATCAAATATAAAAATGTTGGGGAGGAAAAAATGCCCAAAAGAACATTATTGAGACCGTTGGAAAAAAAAAATGCGAGTTTCTTGAGCTTGATAACTGTGCTTAATGAGGTTACATAAGTGAATATCCTTTTTCTGGAAATTGCACTTGGAAATATTAAGTGTTCAAACAGCATAATCTATTCAACCTACACTAAAATTTTAGAAGGTAAATAAATAGGGAGAATGATATAACAAATATGGCAAAATGCTATTATTGGTAAATGTAGGTTGGGGGATATTGTAGTTCTCTGTATTGTTTTTGTATGATTTTTTGCAAGTTTCTCTTAAGTTTGAAATTATTTCAAAATTAAATACAGAAAGAAGCCATCGGTGGTAAGATACACAGTTGCTTTCCTTCACTTAAAAAATTTTTTTTGAGTTTACAGAAAAATGAAATGAACACGCTTGTTTTCTTTCCTGTATAAGTATATACCCATATGTTTTTTCTCCTGTATCATTTGAAAGTAAAATGTAGCTGTCATGTTACCCCTAATACTTCTATGTAAATTGTCTAAGAAAAAGGATATTCCGTTGTGTACCCACAATACTATTAATAATATCCAAGAAAAAACATGCTTCTTATTCAGATGTACCTGATCTCCCCAGTCTTTTATAGCTGCTTTGTTTCTCGTGGTTCTAGAGTCAATCAAACATCCCATTGTGTTTAGTTATTATCTTTACTCTTTTTTTTTTTTTTTTACATGGGCAGGCACCGGGAATCGAACCCGGGCCCTCGGGCATGGCAGGCAAGCACTCTTACCTGCTGAGCCACTGTGCCCCGCCCTAGTTATTATCTTTAATCTAGAAAATTCGTTGTTGTTTTTATGTCCCACAGTGCAGATTTCTTTTGCTTTCTTTATAATTAAGAATTAAACATTTTGGGTGGGTATACTACATAAGTTTAATGGTAAAGTTACCCGAGATTTGACCTATGTAACAGTTAACATTTCCCATTTTTTTAGTATGTCCTTGTTTTTCAGCTCAACTAAGGTAACCCAGATAATCTTGTAATTTTTCTGCTGCATGCCTGAAATCGTAATTTGTCCAAAGAGCTTCATACTTTTTTATTAGAGCATGGATTCAGAAACCAAGAGCTGGGCATTGGGTGTTAGGAACCTACCATTATTTTATTTATTGCTTAGAAAGAAAAATATGTCCAAGAAATGTAATATGCTGTCTAGTAAACCATCATATACCACTGACTATAAAAAAACACGCCAACTTCAGAAATTTTAGAATGTGAAAAACTGTGTCTTAGAATAGATGAAGTACAGCATATTAATGCTCTGTATTTGTTTAAGACAAATTTGTCACTTAGAGGACACCTTTTCTCTTGTTACAGGTTGGATTTACATTTAGTGTGCCTGTTGCAAAAGCTGCAGAACTTTCTGACACCAATAGTACTTTAGAACCAGTGATAAGTACTTCAGGTAGGTAAACATTTCTCATAAATTTTTACATAAAAGTAGTTGTTTATATACACACATGAACTGTTAGCTAAATCTCCAGACCCATACAAAGCTCAAGGTGTTTTGTTTGTTTGTTTGCTTGCTTTTTTTAATGCAATTTTATTGAGATCCACACACCATACAACCCATCCAAAGTATACCATAAATGGCTCCCAGTATCATCGCATAGTTGTGCAGTCATCACCAAAATCAATTTTATAACATTTTCATTACTCTAATAATAGTAATAGTAATGAAATAAAATAAAATATAAGAGAAATCCCATATCCCTTTTACCCCTCCTATTGTTGACCTCCTAATATTGATGTGGTGCATTCATAAGTGTTGATGAATTAATACTAAGATATTAATGTTAATTATAGTCCACAGTTTGTAATAGGTGCATTTTCTCCCAAATACCTCTGTTTTTTAATCTTTGTAACAGTGTTATATGTTGTTCTTGTTCATAAGAGATCTTTTTTATATTTGTGCTGTTAATCACAATTGGCATCTTCCAGAAGATTCGCTGTGTTATACATTCCATGTTTTCACCTCTAGCTTTCCTTCTGGTGACATACATGGCTCTCAGCTAGCCCTTTGAACAACTTTCATGCACTATTCAGCACTATTAATTGTATTCACAATAATGTACTCTCATCTCTATCCATTTCCAGACATTCTGAATTCAACCTAGTTAAACATTCTGCACATATTAAGCAACAACTCCCGTTCTCTAGAATCATTTTATCCATGATAACCAATAGTCTAGATTTTATGTCTGTGAGTTTTTATATTATATTTAATTATATTGATGAGATCATATAATATTTGTACTTTTGTGGCTGACTTATTTCACTCAGCAAATATGCTCATGGTTCATCCATGTGGTCAACAAAGCTCTGAGGTTTTGGGTCGAAATGAACTCATACTGTGGGAGTAAGACTGGCACAGTCTCTACTAAGATACTTGGTAGAGGTTTTCTTTTGACGAGCTGCATTATCCTCAGAATAAAACATTTAAAATATAAAATGCTAAAAAGGAATGTTCGATTAGTATTTCATATTCTTTCACCTTTGGCAGTTCTATAAATGTCTTCTTCACATGAATGAAATTAACTCTGATAAACAAGCAGGAAGTAATTGCAAATTTTCAGGAGATAATTAGCCCTCTACATGTAAATGAAGCACTGTGGGTTTTTTTTTCATATGCTGTATGGTGGGGGTCACATTTCATTCTTTTTTTCCATGTGACTGTCCTGTTATTTTAGCACCATTTGTTGAAAAAAAAATTTTTTTGGAAGTACATGGGCCGGGAATTGAATCCGGGTCTCCTGCATAGCAGGTGAGAATTCTACCAATGAGCTACCCTTGTACCCCCTAGCAATTTGGTTTTGAGAAATTACCCACTGTCTTTGGTTAGCCAAAATTAGGAGACAGCTTGTTTTAAGTGAAATCTAGCATAGATGCTAGAGAAATTTTGGCTTTAGATGATCATAGTGCAGAGATAGTGAAAGAGTGGTTCAAAATGAGAATTTTACTTGTATGTTTGCAGTCCTACTTATTTTAAGTTGTAAGCTTGTGTTAGGTGTACTTTTTACCTCTCATTTTTTAAAAATGTTACTATGAATTCAGGAGGAATAATTTTATTCACATGATGAGTTTCATGCCTTTGTATGAGAAAAGATGTTTGACAGCCTACCCAAAATTGTTTTTTGATATTTTAATTATAAGCAACAAACATTCTTGGTATTACAATCAATGGCTCACAATGTCATCACATAGTTGTATATTCATCAACATGATTATTTTTTTGAACATCTTCCCAATTTTTACTAATGCTTTACATAATGGTAACTGAATGAGCAATTTATTGCAATAGCTTTATTATATTTCATCTCATCTGGGGAAATTTCCCAGATTTTTAAGAATTTCTTATGAGTGGCGTGCATTAAGTTTGTGTGTTCTCACGTGTCAGCTCTGTTCTCACCACTTTCATCATTAAAAAGCTGGTTGTAAATGTGGAAGTCACGATGAATAACTTTGTGGTAGAAAGGAGCTAATTCTTCCATAATGTATTTTTTCTATCTCTTTGCATGTACTTCAGGAATCCTGAGTTTACCTTAAATTACTAAAAATAATTCAGTTTTGTTTATAAAGAAAGATAGAATGTGATAAATAGATATATATATATGATTAAAGCATATATTTTCTTTGTTTTGACAGTTGAAGGTAGTTTTGTTTTTTTTTTTTTTTAACTACCCACTGTTTTTAAGTAGGCAAACACTTGGAAATCCTAGTTATTTGTAAGTATAATTTATTATCAAAAAATTAAAACATTTTTTTTTAAAGTAGAATAGTAGAATGAATCCCCATTTATTCTTTACCCAGCTCAAATATTTCCCAATTTGCAGTCTTGTTTTTCTTTTACCATTAAACCTCCCCTGCAAATCGTATTATTTCATCTACAAACAGAAACCTCTCTCTAAAAAAATAAAACCACTGTGATAGTCAAAATATTGATCTATTTTAACTTTAATGATATGTTCATTTTAGAAAGTTTGGAAAACATAAAAATTAAAGGTACTTGATAAAAATAATCTATTGTCTGTCATTAGCACACCATTAATCTTTAGAGATAATTATTTAAACTCTTTAGACTGCCTAACCTGTTTTTTTTTTTATACCCTTACCTATACCTTTAAAAATGAATTTTGTGGTAATTGTATAGCATTCTCATGTCCATGTATAGTATTTTGTTTAAGCAGCCTCTTATTATTAAGCATTTCTAGAAATTATTGTAACATACGCAAAACATAAAATTTCCATTTTGACTGCTTTCACATTTGTAATTCACTGGTATTAATTAAATCTACAGACTTGGGGCTACTATCAGTCACCACTATCCATTACCAAAAAGCTTTTCAACACCTCGGACAGAAAGAAACTCTGTACCCATTAAGAAATAACTCCCTGTCTCCTTCACCCTCACCCCTCCTAGCCCCTTCAATCTGTTTTCTGTATTCATGAATTTATATACTCTAGATGTTTTCGTATCGTATAAATGGAATCATACATTATTTGTTCTTTTGCTTTTGTGTCTGGCTTATTTCAATTAAGCATTTTATTACCTGTTTTCCGGGGCTGCTACAATAAATAATCACATCCTTACTAGTCTAAACAGTTGGAATGTGTCTAACAGTTTGAGAGTTTTAAGTCCAGAAATCAATGCTTAGCGCCTGTTTTCCCCAGAATCTCACATTTTTGTGCTGGCTTCCCACAATCCTTGGGGGATCCTTGGCTCTCATTTCTGTATCTGTCATATGCTGATCTGTCCTTTTGATCTCCTTTTGTGGCTTTCTATGACTTCTGACTTCTACTTACATCTCTAGTTTCCTTTGCCTATAAGAACTTCAGCTGTATTGGACTTAAGGCCAGCCTTCATTCAGTTTGGCCATGTTAGTTACATCTTCAGAGATCCTACTTATGAATGGGTTCACATACATACACACACAAAGGAAGGCAGATTAAGACTTGAACATGCCTTTTGTGGTCATATCATTCGATCCCTGAAATCCAGTTTCTTAATATTATAACTGGATGTTAATTCTCAACCATAGGACAAATTTCTTTAAATGAGAAATAACTGGCTCAATTGAACTATTTTAAAGGTTTTCAAATCAATATTGCTGAATTGCTTTGTAAAACAGAGATTTCAAGTAATATGTGAACTTGTGCCCTGTTACCTTATCCTCTGTGGTGTTTCATTTTGATTTTCCTGATCTCCAGTGAATAAATTGGATGACAACAATAGTTTATGTTTTTTGACCTTTAAGATGGGATGGGAATATGCCATGTAGAACCTAGTATTTTAACTTCTTCATACTGGCAAATTAATCTTGTGATTTAAGTCATTTGTTCATTATCTTTGAATTACAGTGACTTTTTTTTTTCGTGTTTTGAAATTGATCCAAAAGATTGGCTGTGAAATATCTTTTTAATGCAGTTTATATTTCACAAATATAAAAATTGCAGCTCAAGATATCACTGCAGTGAATAGTACAAGCTGTAAGAAGAAGCCAGATGAGGATTATGAAGGCCCTTTTAGACCTGCAAAAGCTCTGAAAGAAGGAAGTGTCCTAGATGTTCTGAAAAGCCCTGGTAAGATAATGGCTGCCCTTGAGATAGTCAGAAATTTTTAATTACAAACTCATGATCTCATTTTAATGTCATTTGTGCAATATTTCTTTTTTTTTTTTACATGGGCAGGCACCGGGAATCAAACCCGGGTCCTCTGGCATGGCAGGCAAGCATTCTTGCTGCTGAGCCACTATGGCCTGCCCTGTGCAATACTTTCTAGGTTTTAAAAAAATTTATAACTAATTTGGTAGGAGATTGACTTTTGAATATAGATATAATAAGATGTAATTTTGGGGGGGGAAATATCTTATTTCTTTGGAAATTAAGGACTGTAATAAAACCAAATCTCTAAGAGCAGGAGAAAATGAAGTGCTTGTTACGGTATAGCAAGATAGAGATATGGGGACTATGGACTGAAAGTAGATCATTTTGCTAATGATACCTGGGCATGTCTTTCTCTAATGAGACTGACTATACATTTTCTCAAAGCATCGAACTGAATTGTTGTAACATTATTCCCCAGTTTTCATAACAAGGCAAAGCAGAGAGCATTTGCTCCATTGTAACTTTAGTATATGACAATAGTACTGACTAGAAATTTAATAGGTAGTAATTTGAAGGGGATAGATTAAAGTAATCAAATAGGAATATATTTTTTATTTAAAAATCAAAGGATATTAGTATTTACAACTGTGGTGTATACTTTAAAAACGTAAGCTTGTTCATAGAATAATCTTAACTACTCAGAAAAAAATTGAGACTTAACCCAGGTATATGTGTGCATTTGTGATGAACAGATTTTTTAAAATAAGGCTAGCTTCTACAATAATATTTTAAAGGATTAGGTTTTTTTGGTATAGGACTCTCATTTTGTAGGTGAGTACTGCCTAAAATAATCTGATAATTTAGACATTTGTATACAGTTGGGCAGTACCCCAGAATACCTGTACTACAGTTTACCAAGTACTAGGTAATTTTCAAATGCATATAGTTTATTTTATATATCCAGGGTGACATTTTGCATTTATAATGCTGACTTTTTTAAAATAGAAGAAATGTGGCAGGGGAGAGTCCTCTGTTCCTCTGAGGGAAATTCAGTAAATCTCAAAAAAAAAAAAAACCAACCCAGAAAGAAAAGAACACTTTGAGATATGGATACTGTTAAAGTTTCATCACCCTTAGTGTAACTCAGATTAATAATTAGCCAAATAGTGCATTAGTGACCATTGGGAGTAACTGGAGTATGTGGTCTTGTTTTGCCGTTATGTTAGAAATAACTCTAGACTGGATTATTTCTTACTCCCACTAGAAATCACTAGCAACCCTCTGTATCTTC
Source organism: Tamandua tetradactyla (assembly GCF_023851605.1). NCBI lineage: Eukaryota > Metazoa > Chordata > Mammalia > Pilosa > Myrmecophagidae > Tamandua > Tamandua tetradactyla. The sequence continues at coordinate 20,728,416 of NC_135351.1, read as the reverse complement.
CTCTTTTCCTTCTAATTTTCTTTCCTTTAGTGCTAAGGACTGGAAAAAAAGATAACTGAATTTGTTAGTTGTATGTGAAATAAAAGTTAATTGATCCTAAGTAAAGGTTTGGAAATTCTTTCCTATGAATAAATTGTAGCTTAGGTAAAATCAGTTCAGTGGCAACAGTTCATGTAGCAGATGGACTGTTGTCCCCCACCTCCAGTTCCACAGTTCTAAGTGTATACCTTAATTGACTAAATGTTCTGTCAGTGGTTACATTTAAAAAAGATGCAGGCTTTACGATTATATTTGGAGAGCCATATGAGATAGTTTTGTCTGAATTATGTGTTTGGTAACTTTATGTGGGCATGTATTTGAGTGATATGAGGGTAGACTGGGTCTTAAGTCATTTTTGTATTTCCAGGATATATCAGAAGGTATAGTGCATCTCTTTTGAAGATATTTCTTCTTGAAACATAACTATTTCAAAGTTCATTGAAATTTAGAATAATTAAAAAGAATCCTTATCACCTTATTGTATTTAAGAACACTTATCAAGTAACTATGCCTGCACAAGGTGGCTTTACTAAAGTGAGAGCATATCAGTGGATTATGACTGAACAGAATTAAAAGCTTATAGTTGTTAATGTCATTTGACAGAACTAAGGGGAAACCTAAAAGAAGGGATAGCTGAGAGAGGAAGGCTATGAGTATACTGTTGATCAATGTTGCAGGACTACAGAATATGGCATGATTAGAATGCAGTATTATATATAAATAAATTAGTATAAATGGAAACATGAAACTAGATATTGGTTTAATTATAGTAAGTAGAAATTCCTAGCTGGGAAAAAAGATGATATAAGCAGAGCAGCTTTTATAGAATTTTAATTAGCTCTTATTGTTATTTTGTGATTAATACAATTGCAAAATACAATTGTTTAGGTGAAAGACCACTATAAGTACTTCATCTTATAGACTGTAATGACTTACAGTAAGGTAAATTTGCTTTCTCCTAGTAACAAATAATATTTCAGTTAATTCTTTGATTGTAAAGCTTCCTCATTTTTTCCCCCAAACTCTCTTCTTTTCCCATTGTAGGTTTCATATCACCGAAGGTAGATTCTTCTGCTGCCCAGCCTACTACGACAAGCCCAGTAGTTTATACAAGACCAGCAATAAGTAGCTTTTCCTCTAGTGTAATCGGACTTGGGGAAAGTTTAAAAGCTGGATCATCATGGCAATGTGATACCTGTCTACTACAGAACAAAGTTACAGATGAGAAGTGCATAGCCTGTCAAGCCGCAAAGTTGCCACCAAGAGATACTGCTAAACAGGCTGGAATTGGGACGCCACATAAAAGTGGCAAACCAACCATCTCTCCATCAGGGACAGGCTTTGGAGATAAATTTAAGTCAGCAGTAGGAACTTGGGATTGTGATACCTGTTTAGTGCAAAATAAACCTGAAGTGATAAAATGTGTAGCTTGTGAAACACCCAAACCTGGAACTGGTGTTAAACGGGTCCTTACATTGCCAGTGGCTTCAGAAAGTGCCATAAATATGACTGCTTCATCTTCTAGCTGCACTATGGCCACTGGTACCTTAGGATTTGGAGATGAGTTCAAAAGGCCCATAGGATCTTGGGAATGTCCAGTATGCTGTGTTTCTAATAATGCAGAAGACAATAAATGTGTGTGCTGTATGTCTGCGAAACCAGGTACGTTTATGCTATTTGGCATAATTTTCTTCGTTGTTTTAGTAGAACATTTTAATTTATTCTCTGTAAAACAACTAAGATTAATCTCAATATTTTGTGTTTCAGGTTGAGCATTTCCTCATACCTCTTACTTTTTCTAAATGTTTGAGGTTAAAATTATGTAGATAGGTTGTGTTTTAATCAGTTAGTATATACTCTTACTCTTTGTTTTTAGTTTTATCAGAAATTTCTTGCTTTTTATGATCATTTGAATATAAATACCGAAAGGTCTTAGAATGGAGCATTCTTTCTCAGACCTTTATTTGAGAAGAAAATATTGCTTTGTCCCTTTTTCCCTAGAAGGGAGGATGGCTTGCGGAGAAATCCAGGGATGCTTTCATTAAGTGGAAACAGTCTTAATTATGGCTTAATTTTAGTGCTGACACTTGAATGTGATGTATGCATACGTAATTTGCCAGAGTTATTGCGATGCTGGTAAATTATTAAAGCATAAATGAAAAAAAGTCTGACTTGGTCAAAAAATGGAGTTAGTTTTCAGTTTTTCCTGTTTGTGTCTTCAAAAATGGAAGAATCACACCAGTCTTTAAGTCATTTAAGAAGTGTCTCTTTCCTCTCTTCCTAATACTACTGTATAATATGTTACAAATATATTTTGGAGATGAGTACCTTGGGAATTATATTTCTTATTTTTTATCGCATTATTCTTGAATGCATTGTTTAAGAACTTTGGCTTATCATGTAGATGATGAACCATCATTTTAAGAAGAGCAGTGGTATGGTCTAATTTGTATGTTTGATAAATCACTCTGGTGGCTTTTTTTTTTAATAAATTTTTTTAATGTTCAATGTTCTTTTTATTGTGAAATGTAATATATATACAAAAAAGCAATTAATTTCCAAGTAAATTTTAATAAGTAGTTTATAAAACAGATTTTAAAATTTGGTGTGGGGTACAGTTCCACGATTTTTTGTTTTTTTCTTCCAGCTGCTCCAAGACACTGGAGACCAACAAATATCAATATAATGATTCAGCAGTCATACTCATTTGTTAAATCCTGTCTTCTCTGTTATACTCCTCCTCTTTAAATAACATATATCCATAAAAGCAATAAGTTCCAAAGTACCTTGCAACAATTAATTGTAAAACAGATTTCAGAGTTTGGTGTAGGTTATAGTTCCACAATTTTAGGGTTTTATTTCTAGCTGCTGTAAGGTGTACTGGCGGCTAAGACAAGTATCAGTATCATGATTCAGCACTCATGCTCATTTGTTAAGCCTGACCTTCTCTGTATAACTCCACTATTACCTTTGATCTTTCTTTCTTCTCTTTAGGGGTATTTGGGCTATACCCATTCCAACTTTTTCATGTTGAAAGGGGCTGTCAATAATATGGAAAAGGGAGATGGAACTAGTTGATGTTCTGGAGAGGCTGGTCTCTGTATTTCAAGACTTATCTGCTCCATCTGAAAGTTATAAGTTTTGAAGAGTTACCCTAGTACATGGAACCTTTGTAGGATTTTATATAATGCCCTAGGTATTCTTTAGGATTGGCAGGAATGGTTTTGTTTGGGGGTTGTCAGGTTATGATAAGTAGCAATGTCTAACTGAAGCTTGTGTAAGAGCAACCTCCAGAGTAGCCTCTTGACTGTATTTGAAATCTCTTAGCCACTGTTATCTTATTTGTTACACTTCTTTCCCCCCTTTTGGTCAGGAGGGCATTGTTGATCCCATGGTGCTAGGCCAGACTTATCCCGGGGGTCACCTCCCATGCTGCCAGGGAGACTTTCATCCCTGAATGTCATATCCCGTGTCAGGGGAGGGCAGTGGTTTCACTTGTAGAATTGGGCTTTAGAGAGAGAAAGGCCACATCTAAGCAACAAGAGGTCTGCCAGAGGTGACTCTTAGGCATACCTGTAGGTAAGCTAAGCATCTCCGCTACATCCATAAGCTTTACAAGAGCAAGCCTCAAAATCAAGGGCTTGGCCTATTGATTTGGATATCCCTAATGTTTGGCACAGTATCTGGGGTTTCCTGGGTGGTAAAGTTTAATAGTACCATAATTTTTCTCCCATCCTCAAGGGGCTTTGCCAATACTTTTTATCTGTTTAATATACTCTGGGATGTATACAGGCATTTCATTGAGCTATACAGGATTCAAAGCCCTCATTCTTACTCTGGGCTCCCTGTGTTTGGATTGTTTACATGAGCTATCCAGACAGGTTGAGTTAGATTATGTGCTACAGAAAGCCTACGCTCTGGACATAATAAAACTTTCTTCCTTTGGTCTCAAAATGTAGGTGAAGTTCTAAAATATAGGCAGCATCTTCCTTACCCCTGTATCCTTAATTACCTTAATCCCGACCTTATTGGCTTCATTCTTATCTGTAAATACTGAGTTATACATGTATAAATCAACCTCTCATAATCCAGAAATAACAGTTACCACTCCAGACTAAATGTGATTGCTGTAAGAGCTTACAGCCTAGGCCCCAGTATTCTTAGAAGTATTTTCTAAATGAAATCATACAATATTTGCTCTTAGGTTTCTGGCTTATTTTGCCTCACCAAGGGTCCCACAGGTTTATTTACATTATTATATACCTCACAACTTCATTTTGTAGCAGCACTGTGTTCGATCATATGTTTGCACTGTCATTTGCCAATCTGCTCCTCATTCAGCGCATTTTCAACTAGCTCTTTTTACTGGGCCTCATGTATGATGTCCAAAGTCAACATTCCATTACCACTCTCAATTTTAGATAATTTCATTGTTCCCAAGAGAAAGCCAGTAAACACATCTGGTAGCTTTTTGTAGGATGAAGATGAAGGAGACAAAATTTGCAAACCAAAGGACAGATTAGGAGGTTATAACCATGCTGTAGACAATAGATAAGGGTGCCATGTTCTAATGAAATCAATTAAGGATGCAGAGGTGTAGAATAGTATGTTGTAAAAGACATCTTCATTTGAAGCTGTTGAAGTTGATATTCGGGTGTGAGGTCTTTGGACAGACAGATATGGGCCCTGTGGGCTGGAGATAAGAGATTTTGAAGTCATTAGCCCGTAGTTAAGTATTTGAAGTCTGGGAGTAGAGGTGACATAAGTTTAGACAGTTGAGTGTAGAGAAGATGGCCTAAAACTGAACTCTGGTAATTCAAGGGAGTGACAGGAGTGCAACTTTTGAATGATTACTCTTTTAAAGGAGTGACTAAGAGGAAAAGCAAAAACCACATGGTACTGGTGGCTCTGAGGATAGGTTTCAAGGAATCGAGACCAGAGGTCTCAAGGAGACCATAATAATTATTACAGGAAGAAATGAGCAGAGCTTGAAAGAAAATAGGATCCAAAAGAATGAAAGGGATTTGTGAAATGGATAAGGGAGGAGGAGCCATCTAGCCAAGGTAACCAAGTAGTGGAACCACCAACTAAGAGTCTACAAAGATGAAACTCAACAGAGAAGTGTGGGTTGCAGATACAGATCAGGGAACTCTTTTTGTTGGTGTTTAAAGGTATGGGAGTAGATGAGAGCTTGTGAGATGGTACCAAAGATGGAAACCCAGGGAGCGATTTTGTTGGTAAGATGGAAACGAACATACCTGTAAATTATAAAATACAGATAAGAATCATAGATAATGATTGCAAAAGTGACAGAAGTTGTAGAACATTTACAAAAGTAGGGGCATTAGAATGAGTGGCTCTCCTAAACATTGTATCTCTTCATTCATTTGTGCTTTGTTGAGTCATCTATCCAGGGCCTCCTTCCACCAAACATTCAGTATTTCTACTTGGAGATTTAAATATTACCTCTTTGAATCCTTCTACTGCCGCTTAGTTGCTTCTTTGTTCTTTAGGCCATGAGCAAGACAGGCAACATTTTATTAATCTTTACCTCCAGGACCTGAGTACATCTTGTGGTGCTCAAAAAATGTCTTTTAAATGACTAGCATACAGCAAAACTACAGTGAATATAGTGGGTGTCCAGTTGTTAGAACACTTCTATGCAAAAATGACCTATGCTTTGAGATCTTGAAATGAATATGATTTGTGGCTAGTATTTTGCTTATGATTTATATCTTAAAATGTGTACTCTTTGAAGAAATTTGACAAAGACTCTTTAAGGACAAATGAGCATTTTTTTCATTTTTTTTTATTATTATCAAACCAAAACAACATACCAACATGAACATTCTTAATATACAAAGGTTCCATGCATGGTGAACAATCAGTGGCTCACAGTATCATCAAATAGTAGTATATTCATCACCATGATCATTTTTTAGAACATTTGCATCACTCCAGAAAAAGAGATAAAAAGAAAAACTCATACATACCATACCCCTTATCCCTGCCTCTCATTGACCACTAGTGTTTCCATCTACTCAATATATTTTAACCTTTGTTCCCCCTATTTTTTTCTATACTCATTACCACTCCCTTTCATTGTTCACTAGCAATTCAATCTACTCGATTTATTTTAATGTTTGCTCCCCCTATTATTTATTTATTTTTAATCCACATTTTTTTACTCATCTGTCAATATCACAGATAAAAGGAGCATCAGACACAAGGTTTTCCACACTCATAGTCATATTGTGAAAGCTGCATCATTATACATTCATCTTCAAGAAACATGGCTACTGGAAACACAGCTGTACAGTTTTTGGCACTTCCTCTAGCCTCTCTAATACACCCTAAACTAAAAAGGGGGTATCTGTAAAATGCGTAAAAATAACCTCCAGGATAACCTCTCAACTCTGTTTGAAATCTCTCAGCCACTGATACTTTATTTTGTCTCATTTCTCTCTTCCCCTTTTCAGCTGAGGAGGTTTTCTCAGCTTGATACTGAGTCCCAACTCATTCTAGAATTTCTGTCCCACATTGCCAGGGAGGTTTACACCCTGGGAGTCGTGTCCCATGTAGAGAGGGGGAGGGTGGTGAGTTTGTTTGCTGTGTTGCCTGAGAGATAGGCCACATCTGAGCAAAAAAGAGGTTCTCTAGGGGTGACTCTTAGGCCTAATTTTAAGTAGGCTTAGCCTGTCCTTTGTGGGGATAAATTTCATAACAAACCCCAACATTGAGGGCTCGGCCTACTGATTTGGGTGTCCCCACTGCTTGCGAGAATATCAGGAATTCTGCAAATGGGGAAATTGAGTTTTCCCCCTTTCTTGCCATTCCCCCAAGGGAACTTTGCAAATAAGTTTTTATTCACTATTCAAATCAATCATCTGTCTTTCTTTCTGGTGTCATTTGTGCCCCCAGCCCTCCTCCCTCTATCATTCTCACATTCAGCTTCATTGAGTATACTTATTGTGCTACAATTAGGTAGTATTGTGCTGTCCATTTCTGAATTTTTACAATCAATCCTGTTGCACAATCTGTATACCTTCAGGTCCAGTTTCCCAAAATCTAGCCTATTAATATCTCCTGAAGGCCTCTGTTCTTAAATAAAATTCTCCAAGTTCATTCATTAATGTTAGTTCATATCAGTGAGACCATATTGTACTTGACCTTTTGTTTCTGGCTAATTTAACTCGGCATAATGTCCTGAAGGTCCATCCATGTTGTTACATGCTTCATAACTTTATTCTGTCTTAACAGCTGCATAATATTCCATGATGTGTGTGTGTGTGTGTGTATAAGCACATATATATATATATATACACGAGTTTAGCCACTCGTCTGTTGATGGACATTTGTGCTGTTTCCATCTCTTAGCAGGTGTAAATGCTGCTGCTATAAACATTGGTGTGCAAATGTCCATTTGTGTCCTTGCCCTCGTGTCCTCTGAATAGATGCCTAGCAATGGAATTGCCAGATCATATGGCAGTTCTATACGTAGATTCCTGAGGAACCACCAAACTGTCTTCCACAGCGGTTGTACCTTTTGACACTCCCACCAATAATGGATAAGTGTGCCCCTTTCTTCACATCCTCTGGTGGGTGTGAGATATCTCATTGTGGTTTTGATGTGCATTCCCCTAACAGCCAGGAAAGTTGAGCATCTTTCATGTGCCTTTTAACCCTTTATAACAAGTGAGTATTTTAAAAAGCAGAATAGCCCCTAATTCATGAGCATGATTTTTTTTTTAAACCCACAGAAATTCAAGCTTGGAGTGAAGAGGGAGCATACCGCTGAGGAAGTTGAATGCACACTGCTCATTTATAAGATTAAATGACTGGGATGTTTTATTTGTAATATGTAATATATATATTTTAGGCATTTTTCTTGAGTCTTAGTAGGAAAAACTGTTGAAAACAGAACATTTAAACGTAGTTGGTGTCATTAAGAAATCAACATAATGTAAATTACTTTTTTCATATGTTTTCCCATTTTTTTTAGAGAGTTCAGTACCTGCTTCAAGTAGCAGCACTGTATCTGTCTCTGTCGCTCTGTCATCTGGAAGCCATCTAGGATTGGACAAGTTTAAGAAACCTGAGGGAAGCTGGGACTGTGAAGTATGCCTGGTACAGAATAAAGCAGATTCTACCAAATGTGTAGCGTGTGAAAGTGCAAAGCCAGGCACAAAATCTGAGTTTAAAGGTGAGATGATGGTAGAGAATCTCCTTATAATGCCAGTTGAGAGTGAATATTTGTAAATAGCTTTGGTTTTTAAAATGTTCTTTTTATTGATAATCTACATAAAATGAGGTATTTGCCTCAGAACTTGAGCTCATGTCTGAGTAGGATTATTTATCAGCCGTTAGGCATCTTTCTGTGACTAGGTAAAGCACTATTCTATTTTATGCTATTGAATCTTTGAGAGAGTTTGTTATTTTTTGTTTTTAACTGTTAATAGTCTTTGGCATCTAGATGAATTTCCTGATTCATACTTGCCAGGAATTTTTATCTCTAGAAGCCCAGTGTAAGTAGGTCAGGTTTGAGCTTGGACTTCCTAGAGCATGTGTCAGGAAAATGACTCTTTTTATATTTTCCTATGTAAATGTATTTTGAAGGCCAAAAAATTTTAAGTTCTTCATATCCCTGAATGGATTATTTTAATCAGATTTACAGTTCAATCAAAATTTTATAAAGTTGGAAAAGAGAAGATACTAGATCTGAAGCATCAGTCAGGGATAGGTAAGAGAAGATTTTAATCTATAAGAAGGAACACCAATAAGATGGGAACATGAGGGTACTGAAAAGGAGTATCAGGGTCTGTCTTTAGTATTATGCCTTAGACTAATTTTAGATGCTTGGGTAAATAACATATTTATGTACAACATTTTAAAATTTAAAAAAAATTATGAGTAGCTTCACATTGAAGAATCTGTCTATTGTACACCATTTTACTTATATTCCAACCCTCCTCCCCCAACATGTAATAGCTGCTTTTAGTTTCTTGTGTTTATGCACATCCTAAGCAAATATATTCTTATTTTACATATTCTTATTTCCCTTTACCTTCTTAGAAAGGGTTGTATACCACCTGCCTTTCTGCCCCCTTGATTTTATCAGGTATTATGTGAGGCATATCTCCACTCTTCACAACTGCTTGGATCACTTTTAGCATCTTGCATGGTTTATGTGTAAGACAGTCCTGGCTATAAAATTTCTGGATCAGTGTGTATATGCATTTATAGTAAACACTGACAAATGCCTCTCACCCCACACACATACAAATTTTGTGCCAATTTATCCTTGCATATGCTATGTATGAAAGAGCCTGTTAGCCCATTCACATCGCCAGTACTGTATTTTTTATCTCTGCTCAGCTGATAGATGAAAAGCTTATTTTTGATCTGCTAAGCTAATAGATGAAAAACGGCATGTCAGTATAGTTGTAGTGATTGAGATGTACTTCTCATATGGAGTAGTGATCATCTTGGTTCGTGTTTATTGCCATTGCTAACATTTTAAAAAGTAGACCTTTTCAAAGTTATTCCTATATAGTTTTGACTTTCAAGGATTACGTTTTGTTTGAGAGGATTAGACTATTGATTTAGTATCTTTACAGTGTCTTTTATATTTTTGAAGGCTTTGGCACATCTTCCTCATCTTCGAGCCCAGCAGCCTCATCCTTCAAATTTGGAATCCCATCATCCTCTTCTGGGCCTCCTCAGACTTTAACAAACACTGGAAACTTTAAATTTGGAGATCAGGGAGGCTTCAAAATTGGTGTGTCATCAGATTCTGGATCTGTAAACTCCACGAGTGGAAGCTTTAAGTCTAAACCAATAGGAGATTTTAAGTTTGGAGTTTCATCTGATTCTAAGCCTGAAGAAATTAAAAAAGACAGCAAGAATGATAATACCTTTAAGTTTGGACTTTCCTCTGGCTTAAGCAATCCAACTCTAGCTCCATTTCAGTTTGGGGTATCTAATCTTGGGCAGCAAGAAAAGAAAGATGAACTCCCTAAATCTTCATCTGCAGGCATTAGCTTTGGCACAGGTGTTATTAACGCTGATCCTGCAGCTCATAATACTATAGTGACATCTGAGAACAAGAGCAGTTTCAGCTTTGGAACCATAGAAACTAAAAGTGTTTCAGTGGCTCCTTTCTCATGTAAAACATCAGAAACAAAAAAAGAGGAAATGCCTACAGCCAAAGGAGGGTTCACTTTCAGCAGTATGGGATCTGCCTCTCTGCCATCTGCCTCAGTGTTTGCTTTGGGAAGGACAGAGGAGAAACAGCAAGAGCCTGTCACTTCTACTTCTCTAGTGTTTGGGAAGAAAACTGATAATGAAGAGCCAAAGTGTCAACCAGTGTTTTCCTTTGGGAATTCAGAGCAAACCAAAGATGAGAGTTCTTCAAAGTCGACATTTAGTTTCAATATGACAAAACCATCTGAGAAGGAATCAGAACCGTCAACAAAGGCCACTTTTACTTTTGGAACACAGACTAATAATACAGCTGGTAAGTATTAAAATTTTTTTACGAAGTATTTATGATATCAGGACAAATGCAGAAAGTCAAGGAATGGTTTACACTGAACATAGTTGAGAGGGTCCCAATAACAAATTTCTCTGGGAAGGATCCTGAGGTTTTCAGTCTTAAGTGCTCCAATACCCCATGATTCTGATGAAATTTTCTATAGATCTAATTTTGAGAAACACAGTTCTATTGGAAAACCCACAATATTGTACATCTGTCCATGACTTTCTCCCTTCTTTGTGGGCTTTTATCATCAGAATTTGCACGTACCATCCAGAAAAGTATGTATTCTTAAACTCATGAAATATTTTCTAACTAGCATAATTTTTACATAAAGGCCCTCATTGACAAATAGGCACAGATAACCAATCGTCAGACATTTAAGGAGGAGTGACAGAAGGAAATTTCCCAGGTGTAAAGAAAGACACTCTTAAAAAAGGAAATGACCCACTCCTTGAAAAAGAATAGTGAAATTTTAAAACACCAAAGATAAACCCTGAATGCTTCCAAGAGAGAGAAAAGCTGATTGTCACAAATGGTATCCACATTAGTATCAGATTTAGTTTGCAGCGTCAAATGCTAAAAATAGTAGGGAGCAGTGCCCTCAAAGTGAAAATGATCTTGAACCTAGAATTTTCTAGCCAACCAAATATATTCATATATAAGGGAAAATATAGATGTTTTCAGACACGGAAGAATCTAAAGTTGAAACCCATGAACACTTTCAAATACGATACTAAATCAGAACCTCAACCAAAATGAAAAGTTATACTGAAAAAAAATCTGTGCACTCAATTGATAGGTATAAACATCTTTGTCCATTAAATTTTCCTTGGAAATTTAAAAACATCCTTCCGAGAAAATAAAAAATATGTACTAGAAAGGGTAAAAGATATGATACAGTGTCTAATCAAATTTAATCATTGAATGAATCCATTGAAGTAGACACTCTCTTAATCACCATTTTTTTTAACTGACTTGAAAGTGAACTACTATATTTCTTGTTTTATAAATCATACTAATCCCCATAGCATAGTGTGTCTGCTAGGCAATACTGGGACTGAGACATTGGAAAAATGTTTTTAGTAATGTGGCTGGGTCCATGATCAGTATACAAAAATCGATAGCTTTCCTCCAAACCAGCAATAAGTAGCTGGACAATGGACCCCATTTGTATTTCCTGAAATTTCCAATTTTTATTGTATAGTAGCAACAGAACCTGTAACTTGCTGAATAATAAACTTACAAAGGGCATACTTATTCCTGGGTGCAAAATTTATTTCCCTACCCTCACGCATATAATTTTGGTTCTTAGAAGAATTTTTTGGAGAATTTTGATGAACAAAGCTGATTCTAAAATCCCGTGGGAGGGTAAATGCACAATAAATTTTGGGGAGAAAAGGAGGCAGGCAGGCATGCTTTCTCTTCTTGTATCAGACCATATACAAAGCTATAATAATTAAAACAGTCCAGTGACAATACCAGTCAGAGGATGCAACTGCATGTGTATTTTTAAGTTTAGTGTTTCTTTAAGGTGACATTGCAAATCAGTAGGCACAGGATATGCTAGTCAGTAAATGCTGCAGAAAAAATTGAGTTTGGGTAAAGTAATTACAATCCTGTCCCATACTGTTATACAGATTGTGGGTAGATTAAAGAACTGTATCAAATTCATGAAAGTATAACTGTCTTCCACTATCTGAACTTGTTATCCAAACACAAAAAACAGGTAAATTGGGATTGTGAGGGATTTTTTTAGTAATCTGAATAGATAGTCTTCTGTGAAAGATAGAAAAACCAAAAGTCATAAAAAAGGAAGGTGGATTTATTTGATTTTGTCAAAACTTAAAATGACAGATGGCCAACGAGTAATCAATCTATAAAAAAAAAACTTACTATTCTGTTTTCTAATGAATTCTTCTTAGATTGTACAGTAGTAAAAAATGCTTTCTGAAACTGTTCTTAAAGATTTTTGATAAAGATTTTGATAATTTCTGTCTTACAGATCAAGGATCAGCAAAGCCAGTTTTCAGTTTCTTAAACAACAGTTCCTCTAGTTCAAATACACCAGCCACTTCAGCTGGTGGTGGCATATTTGGTAGTTCCACCTCTTCCTCCAATCCACCAGTGGCTGCCTTTGTGTTTGGACAGGCCAGCAATCCTGTGAGCAGCTCTGCCTTTGGCAACTCTGCTGAATCCAGCACGTCGCAGTCTTTACTATTTTCTCAAGATAGCAAACCAGCAACCACATCAAGCACTGGTACAGCTGTCACCCCATTTGTCTTTGGTCCAGGAGCCAGTAGTAATAACACTTCAACCTCTGGTTTCAACTTTGGAGCTACAACCACATCTAGCTCTACAGGTACGTTTGAAAAAGAAAACTTTAATTATAAGCGAGTGTGTCAACAGCTAACAAATGATATAGCAGGTTATCACAAACAGT